>NC_139228.1:22664327-23264327 GCF_055691185.1 Crinia signifera | reverse complement strand
CAGCCCCGGGGGTTATAAACATGTTGATATGGTTGTGATTTTTTTTCTGACTGCGGTTTCAAAACCATGCACCAGAATCCACTTCTTTCAACTCAGTAATACATTTTGGATGTGTACCTAGAGTTTAAAGCAGAAAAAAACGGAACTTTTAGAATTTTCATTTTTTGACCAAAACGACAGCCCCGGGGGTTATAAACATGTTGATATGGTTGTGATTTTTTTTCTGACTGCGGTTTCAAAACCATGCACCAGAATCCACTTCTTTCAACTCAGTAATACATTTTGGATGTGTACCTAGAGTTTAAAGCAGAAAAAACGGAACTTTTTGAATTTTCATTTGTTTGACCAAAACGACAGCCCCGGGGGTTATAAACATGTTGATATGGTTGTGATTTTTTTTCTGACTGCGGTTTCAAAACCATGCACCAGAATCCACTTCTTTCAACTCAGTAATACATTTTGGATGTGTACCTAGAGTTTAAAGCAGAAAAAACGGAACTTTTAGAATTTTCATTTTTTGACCAAAACGACAGCCCCGGGGGTTATAAACATGTTGATATGGTTGTGATTTTTTTTCTGACTGCGGTTTCAAAACCATGCACCAGAATCCACTTCTTTCAACTCAGTAATACATTTTGGATGTGTACCTAGAGTTTAAAGCAGAAAAAACGGAACTTTTAGAATTTTCATTTTTTGACCAAAACGACAGCCCCGGGGGTTATAAACATGTTGATATGGTTGTGATTTTTTTTCTGACTGTGGTTTCAAAACCATGCACCAGAATCCACTTCTTTCAACTCAGTAATACATTTTGGATGTGTACCTAGAGTTTAAAGCAGAAAAACATGAACTTTTAGAATTTTCATTTTTTGACCAAAACGACAGCCCCAGGGGTTATAAACATGTTGATATGGATGTGATTTTTTTTCTGACTGCGGTTTCAAAACCATGCACCAGAATCCACTTCTTTCAACTCAGTAATACATTTTGGATGTGTACCTAGAGTTTAAAGCAGAAAAACATGAACTTTTAGAATTTTCATTTTTTGACCAAAACGACAGCCCCGGGGGTTATAAACATGTTGATATGGATGTGATTTTTTTTCTGACTGCGGTTTCAAAACCATGCACCAGAATCCACTTCTTTCAACTCAGTAATACATTTTGGATGTGTACCTAGAGTTTAAAGCAGAAAAAACGGAAATTTTAGAATTTTCATTTTTTGACCAAAACGACAGCCCCGGGGGTTATTAACATGTTGATATGGTTGTGATTTTTTTTCTGACTGCGGTTTCAAAACCATGCACCAGAATCCACTTCTTTCAACTCAGTAATACATTTTGGATGTGTACCTAGAGTTTAAAGCAGAAAAAACGGAACTTTTAGAATTTTCATTTTTTGACCAAAACGACAGCCCCGGGGAAAATTAACATGTTGATATGGTTGTGATTTTTTTTCTGACTGCGGTTTCAAAACCATGCACCAGAATCCACTTCTTTCAACTCAGTAATACATTTTGGATGTGTACCTAGAGTATAAAGCAGAGAAACTTGAACTTTTAGAATTTTCATTTTTTGACCAAAACGACAGCCCCGGGGGTTATAAACATGTTGATATGGATGTGATTTTTTTTCTGACTGCGGTTTCAAAACCATGCACCAGAATCCACTTCTTTCAACTCAGTAATACATTTTGGATGTGTACCTAGAGTTTAAAGCAGAAAAAACGGAACTTTTAGAATTTTCATTTTTTGACCAAAACGACAGCCCCGGGGGTTATAAACATGTTGATATGGATGTGATTTTTTTTCTGACTGCGGTTTCAAAACCATGCACCAGAATCCACTTCTTTCAACTCAGTAATACATTTTGGATGTGTACCTAGAGTTTAAAGCAGAAAAAACGGAACTTTTAGAATTTTAATTTTTTGACCAAAACGACAGCCCCGGGGGTTATAAACATGTTGATATGGTTGTGATTTTTTTTTCTGACTGCGGTTTCAAAACCATGCACCAGAATCCACTTCTTTCAACTCAGTAATACATTTTGGATGTGTACCTAGAGTTTAAAGCAGAAAAACATGAACTTTTAGAATTTTCATTTTTTGACCAAAACGACAGCCCCAGGGGTTATAAACATGTTGATATGGATGTGATTTTTTTTCTGACTGCGGTTTCAAAACCATGCACCAGAATCCACTTCTTTCAACTCAGTAATACATTTTGGATGTGTACCTAGAGTTTAAAGCAGAAAAAACGGAACTTTTAGAATTTTCATTTTTTGACCAAAACGACAGCCCCGGGGGTTATTAACATGTTGATATGGTTGTGATTTTTTTTCTGACTGCGGTTTCAAAACCATGCACCAGAATCCACTTCTTTCAACTCAGTAATACATTTTGGATGTGTACCTAGAGTTTAAAGCAGAAAAAACGGAACTTTTAGAATTTTCATTTTTTGACCAAAACGACAGCCCCGGGGAAAATTAACATGTTGATATGGTTGTGATTTTTTTTCTGACTGCGGTTTCAAAACCATGCACCAGAATCCACTTCTTTCAACTCAGTAATACATTTTGGATGTGTACCTAGAGTATAAAGCAGAGAAACTTGAACTTTTAGAATTTTCATTTTTTGACCAAAACGACAGCCCCGGGGGTTATAAACATGTTGATATGGATGTGATTTTTTTTCTGACTGCGGTTTCAAAACCATGCACCAGAATCCACTTCTTTCAACTCAGTAATACATTTTGGATGTGTACCTAGAGTTTAAAGCAGAAAAAACGGAACTTTTAGAATTTTCATTTTTTGACCAAAACGACAGCCCCGGGGGTTATAAACATGTTGATATGGTTGTGATTTTTTTTTCTGACTGCGGTTTCAAAACCATGCACCAGAATCCACTTCTTTCAACTCAGTAATACATTTTGGATGTGTACCTAGAGTTTAAAGCAGAAAAAACGGAACTTTTAGAATTTTCATTTTTTGACCAAAACGACAGCCCCAGGGGTTATAAACATGTTGATATGGATGTGATTTTTTTTCTGACTGCGGTTTCAAAACCATGCACCAGAATCCACTTCTTTCAACTCAGTAATACATTTTGGATGTGTACCTAGAGTTTAAAGCAGAAAAACATGAACTTTTAGAATTTTCATTTTTTGACCAAAACGACAGCCCCGGGGGTTATAAACATGTTGATATGGATGTGATTTTTTTTCTGACTGCGGTTTCAAAACCATGCACCAGAATCCACTTCTTTCAACTCAGTAATACATTTTGGATGTGTACCTAGAGTTTAAAGCAGAAAAAACGGAACTTTTAGAATTTTCATTTTTTGACCAAAACGACAGCCCCGGGGGTTATAAACATGTTGATATGGATGTGATTTTTTTTCTGACTGCGGTTTCAAAACCATGCACCAGAATCCACTTCTTTCAACTCAGTAATACATTTTCGATGTGTACCTAGAGTTTAAAGCAGAAAAAACTGAACTTTTAGAATTTTCATTTTTTGACCAAAACGACAGCCCCGGGGGTTATAAACATGTTGATATGGTTGTGATTTTTTTTTCTGACTGCGGTTTCAAAACCATGCACCAGAATCCACTTCTTTCAACTCAGTAATACATTTTGGATGTGTACCTAGAGTTTAAAGCAGAAAAAACGGAACTTTTAGAATTTTCATTTTTTGACCAAAACGACAGCCCCGGGGGTTATAAACATGTTGATATGGTTGTGATTTTTTTCTGACTGCGGTTTCAAAACCATGCACCAGAATCCACTTCTTTCAACTCAGTAATACATTTTGGATGTGTACCTAGAGTTTAAAGCAGAAAAAACGGAACTTTTAGAATTTTCATTTTTTTACCAAAACGACAGCCCCGGGGGTTATAAACATGTTGATATGGTTGTGATTTTTTTTCTGACTGCGGTTTCAAAACCATGCACCAGAATCCACTTCTTTCAACTCAGTAATACATTTTGGATGTGTACCTAGAGTTTAAAGCAGAAAAAACGGAACTTTTAGAATTTTCATTTTTTGACCAAAACGACAGCCCCGGGGGTTATAAACATGTTGATATGGTTGTGATTTTTTTTCTGACTGCGTTTTCAAAACCATGCACCAGAATCCACTTCTTTCAACTCAGTAATACATTTTGGATGTGTACCTAGAGTTTAAAGCAGAAAAAACTGAACTTTTAGAATTTTCATTTTCTGACCAAAACGACAGCCCCGGGGGTTATAAACATGTTGATATGGTTGTGATTTTTTTTCTGACTGCGGTTTCAAAACCATGCACCAGAATCCACTTCTTTCAACTCAGTAATACATTTTGGATGTGTACCTAGAGTTTAAAGCAGAAAAAAATGAACTTTTAGAATTTTCATTTTTTGACCAAAACGACAGCCCCGGGGGTTATAAACATGTTGATATGGTTGTGATTTTTTTTCTGACTGCGGTTTCAAAACCATGCACCAGAATCCACTTCTTTCAACTCAGTAATACATTTTGGATGTGTACCTAGAGTTTAAAGCAGAAAAACATGAACTTTTAGAATTTTCATTTTTTGACCAAAACGACAGCCCCGGGGGTTATAAACATGTTGATATGGATGTGATTTTTTTTCTGACTGCGGTTTCAAAACCATGCACCAGAATCCACTTCTTTCAACTCAGTAATACATTTTGGATGTGTACCTAGAGTTTAAAGCAGAAAAAACGGAACTTTTAGAATTTTCATTTTTTGACCAAAACGACAGCCCCGGGGGTTATTAACATGTTGATATGGTTGTGATTTTTTTTCTGACTGCGGTTTCAAAACCATGCACCAGAATCCACTTCTTTCAACTCAGTAATACATTTTGGATGTGTACCTAGAGTATAAAGCAGAGAAACATGAACTTTTAGAATTTTCATTTTTCGACCAAAACGACAGCCCCGGGGGTTATAAACATGTTGATATGGTTGTGATTTTTTTTCTGACTGCAGTTTTAAAACCATGCACCAGAATCCACTTCTTTCAACTCAGTAATACCTTTTGGTTGTGTACCTAGAGTTTAAAGCAGAAAAAACGGAACTTTTAGAATTTTCATTTTTTGACCAAAACGACAGCCCCGGGGGTTATAAACATGTTGATATGGTTGTGATTTTTTTTCTGACTGCGGTTTCAAAACCATGCACCAGAATCCACTTCTTTCAACTCAGTAATACATTTTGGATGTGTACCTAGAGTTTAAAGCAGAAAAAACGGAACGTTTAGCATTTTCATTTTTTGACCAAAACGACAGCCCCAGGGGTTATAAACATGTTGATATGGTTGTGATTTTTTTTCTGACTGCGGTTTCAAAACCATGCACCAGAATCCACTTCTTTCAACTCAGTAATACATTTTGGATGTGTACCTAGAGTTTAAAGCAGAAAAAACGGAACTTTTAGAATTTTCATTTTTTGACCAAAACGACAGCCCCGGGGGTTATAAACATGTTGATATGGTTGTGATTTTTTTTCTGACTGTGGTTTCAAAACCATGCACCAGAATCCACTTCTTTCAACTCAGTAATACATTTTGGATGTGTACCTAGAGTTTAAAGCAGAAAAACATGAACTTTTAGAATTTTCATTTTTTGACCAAAACGACAGCCCCAGGGGTTATAAACATGTTGATATGGTTGTGATTTTTTTCTGACTGCGGTTTCAAAACCATGCACCAGAATCCACTTCTTTCAACTCAGTAATACATTTTGGATGTGTACCTAGAGTTTAAAGCAGAAAAAACGGAACTTTTAGAATTTTCATTTTTTGACCAAAACGACAGCCCCGGGGGTTATAAACATGTTGATATGGTTGTGATTTTTTTCTGACTGCGGTTTCAAAACCATGCACCAGAATCCACTTCTTTCAACTCAGTAATACATTTTGGATGTGTACCTAGAGTTTAAAGCAGAAAAAACGGAACTTTTAGAATTTTCATTTTTTGACCAAAACGAAAGCCCCGGGGGTTATAAAGATGTTGATATGGTTGTGATTTTTTTTCTGACTGCGGTTTCAAAACCATGCACCAGAATCCACTTCTTTCAACTCAGTAATACATTTTGAATGTGTACCTAGAGTTTAAAGCAGAAAAAACTGAACTTTTAGAATTTTCCGTTTTTGACCAAAATGACAGCACCGGGGGTTATAAACATATTGATATGGTTGTGATTTTTTTTCTGACTGCGGTTTCAAAACCATGCACCAGATTCCACTTCTTTCAACTCAGTAATACATTTTGGATGTGTACCTAGAGTTTAAAGCAGAAAAAACGGAACTTTTAGAATTTTCATTTTTTGACCAAAATGACAGCCCCGGGGGTTATAAACATGTTGATATGGTTGTGATTTTTTTTCTGACTGCGGTTTCAAAACCATGCACCAGAATCCACTTCTTTCAACTCAGTAATACATTTTGGATGTGTACCTAGAGTATAAAGCAGAGAAACTTGAACTTTTAGAATTTTCATTTTTTGACCAAAACGACAGCCCCGGGGGTTATAAACATGTTGATATGGATGTGATTTTTTTTCTGACTGCGGTTTCAAAACCATGCACCAGAATCCACTTCTTTCAACTCAGTAATACATTTTGGATGTGTACCTAGAGTTTAAAGCAGAAAAAACGGAACTTTTAGAATTTTCATTTTTTGACCAAAACGACAGCCCCGGGGGTTATAAACATGTTGATATGGATGTGATTTTTTTTCTGACTGCGGTTTCAAAACCATGCACCAGAATCCACTTCTTTCAACTCAGTAATACATTTTGGATGTGTACCTAGAGTTTAAAGCAGAAAAAACTGAACTTTTAGAATTTTCATTTTTTGACCAAAACGACAGCCCCGGGGGTTATAAACATGTTGATATGGTTGTGATTTTTTTTTCTGACTGCGGTTTCAAAACCATGCACCAGAATCCACTTCTTTCAACTCAGTAATACATTTTGGATGTGTACCTAGAGTTTAAAGCAGAAAAAACGGAACTTTTAGAATTTTCATTTTTTGACCAAAACGACAGCCCCGGGGGTTATAAACATGTTGATATGGTTGTGATTTTTTTTCTGACTGCGGTTTCAAAACCATGCACCAGAATCCACTTCTTTCAACTCAGTAATACATTTTGGATGTGTACCTAGAGTTTAAAGCAGAAAAAAATGGAACTTTTAGAATTTTCATTTTTTGACCAAAACGACAGCCCCGGGGGTTATAAACATGTTGATATGGTTGTGATTTTTTTCTGACTGCGGTTTCAAAACCATGCACCAGAATCCACTTCTTTCAACTCAGTAATACATTTTGGATGTGTACCTAGAGTTTAAAGCAGAAAAAACTGAACTTTTAGAATTTTCATTTTTTGACCAAAACGACAGCCCCGGGGGTTATAAACATGTTGATATGGTTGTGATTTTTTTTTCTGACTGCGGTTTCAAAACCATGCACCAGAATCCACTTCTTTCAACTCAGTAATACATTTTGGATGTGTACCTAGAGTTTAAAGCAGAAAAAACGGAACTTTTAGAATTTTCATTTTTTGACCAAAACGACAGCCCCGGGGGTTATAAACATGTTGATATGGTTGTGATTTTTTTCTGACTGCGGTTTCAAAACCATGCACCAGAATCCACTTCTTTCAACTCAGTAATACATTTTGGATGTGTACCTAGAGTTTAAAGCAGAAAAAACGGAACTTTTAGAATTTTCATTTTTTTTACCAAAACGACAGCCCCGGGGGTTATAAACATGTTGATATGGTTGTGATTTTTTTTCTGACTGCGGTTTCAAAACCATGCACCAGAATCCACTTCTTTCAACTCAGTAATACATTTTGGATGTGTACCTAGAGTTTAAAGCAGAAAAAACGGAACTTTTAGAATTTTCATTTTTTGACCAAAACGACAGCCCCGGGGGTTATAAACATGTTGATATGGTTGTGATTTTTTTTCTGACTGCGTTTTCAAAACCATGCACCAGAATCCACTTCTTTCAACTCAGTAATACATTTTGGATGTGTACCTAGAGTTTAAAGCAGAAAAAACTGAACTTTTAGAATTTTCATTTTCTGACCAAAACGACAGCCCCGGGGGTTATAAACATGTTGATATGGTTGTGATTTTTTTTCTGACTGCGGTTTCAAAACCATGCACCAGAATCCACTTCTTTCAACTCAGTAATACATTTTGGATGTGTACCTAGAGTTTAAAGCAGAAAAAAATGAACTTTTAGAATTTTCATTTTTTGACCAAAACGACAGCCCCGGGGGTTATAAACATGTTGATATGGTTGTGATTTTTTTTCTGACTGCGGTTTCAAAACCATGCACCAGAATCCACTTCTTTCAACTCAGTAATACATTTTGGATGTGTACCTAGAGTTTAAAGCAGAAAAACATGAACTTTTAGAATTTTCATTTTTTGACCAAAATGACAGCCCCGGGGGTTATAAACATGTTGATATGGATGTGATTTTTTTTCTGACTGCGGTTTCAAAACCATGCACCAGAATCCACTTCTTTCAACTCAGTAATACATTTTGGATGTGTACCTAGAGTTTAAAGCAGAAAAAACGGAACTTTTAGAATTTTCATTTTTTGACCAAAACGACAGCCCCAGGGGGTTATTAACATGTTGATATGGTTGTGATTTTTTTTCTGACTGCGGTTTCAAAACCATGCACCAGAATCCACTTCTTTCAACTCAGTAATACATTTTGGATGTGTACCTAGAGTTTAAAGCAGAAAAAACAGAACTTTTAGAATTTTCATTTTTTGACCAAAACGACAGCCCCGGGGGTTATTAACATGTTGATATGGTTGTGATTTTTTTTCTGACTGCGGTTTCAAAACCATGCACCAGAATCCACTTCTTTCAACTCAGTAATACATTTTGGATGTGTACCTAGAGTATAAAGCAGAGAAACATGAACTTTTAGAATTTTCATTTTTCGACCAAAACGACAGCCCCGGGGGTTATAAACATGTTGATATGGATGTGATTTTTTTTCTGACTGCGGTTTCAAAACCATGCACCAGAAGCCACTTCTTTCAACTCAGTAATACATTTTGGATGTGTACCTAGAGTTTAAAGCAGAAAAAACGGAACTTTTAGAATTTTCATTTTTTGATCAAAACGACAGCCCCGGGGGTTATAAACATGTTGATATGGTTGTGATTTTTTTTCTGACTGCAGTTTTAAAACCATGCACCAGAATCCACTTCTTTCAACTCAGTAATACCTTTTGGTTGTGTACCTAGAGTTTAAAGCAGAAAAAACGGAACTTTTAGAATTTTCATTTTTTGACCAAAACGACAGCCCTGGGGGTTATAAACATGTTGATATGGTTGTGATTTTTTTTCTGACTGCGGTTTCAAAACCATGCACCAGAATCCACTTCTTTCAACTCAGTAATACATTTTGGATGTGTACCTAGAGTTTAAAGCAGAAAAAACGGAACGTTTAGCATTTTCATTTTTTGACCAAAACGACAGCCCCGGGGGTTATAAACATGTTGATATGGTTGTGATTTTTTTTCTGACAGCGGTTTCAAAACCATGCACCAGAATCCACTTCTTTCAACTCAGTAATACATTTTGGATGTGTACCTAGAGTTTAAAGCAGAAAAAACGGAACTTTTAGAATTTTCATTTTTTGACCAAAACGACAGCCCCGGGGGTTATAAACATGTTGATATGGTTGTGATTTTTTTTCTGACTGTGGTTTCAAAACCATGCACCAGAATCCACTTCTTTCAACTCAGTAATACATTTTGGATGTGTACCTAGAGTTTAAAGCAGAAAAACATGAACTTTTAGAATTTTCATTTTTTGACCAAAACGACAGCCCCAGGGGTTATAAACATGTTGATATGGATGTGATTTTTTTTCTGACTGCGGTTTCAAAACCATGCACCAGAATCCACTTCTTTCAACTCAGTAATACATTTTGGATGTGTACCTAGAGTTTAAAGCAGAAAAAACGGAACTTTTAGAATTTTCATTTTTTGACCAAAACGACAGCCCCGGGGGTTATAAACATGTTGATATGGTTGTGATTTTTTTCTGACTGCGGTTTCAAAACCATGCACCAGAATCCACTTCTTTCAACTCAGTAATACATTTTGGATGTGTACCTAGAGTTTAAAGCAGAAAAAACGGAACTTTTAGAATTTTCATTTTTTGACCAAAACGACAGCCCCGGGGGTTATAAACATGTTGATATGGTTGTGATTTTTTTCTGACTGCGGTTTCAAAACCATGCACCAGAATCCACTTCTTTCAACTCAGTAATACATTTTGGATGTGTACCTAGAGTTTAAAGCAGAAAAAACGGAACTTTTAGAATTTTCATTTTTTGACCAAAACGAAAGCCCCGGGGGTTATAAAGATGTTGATATGGTTGTGTTTTTTTTTATGACTGCGGTTTCAAAACCATGCACCAGAATCCACTTCTTTCAACTCAGTAATACATTTTGAATGTGTACCTAGAGTTTAAAGCAGAAAAAACTGAACTTTTAGAATTTTCAGTTTTTGACCAAAATGACAGCACCGGGGGTTATAAACATATTGATATGGTTGTGATTTTTTTTCTGACTGCGGTTTCAAAACCATGCACCAGATTCCACTTCTTTCAACTCAGTAATACATTTTGGATGTGTACCTAGAGTTTAAAGCAGAAAAAACGGAACTTTTAGAATTTTCATTTTTTGACCAAAACGACAGCCCCGGGGGTTATAAACATGTTGATATGGTTGTGATTTTTTTTCTGACTGCAGTTTCAAAACCATGCACCAGAATCCACTTCTTTCAACTCAGTAATACATTTTGGATGTGTACCTAGAGTTTAAAGCAGAAAAAACTGAACTTTTAGAATTTTCATTTTTTGACCAAAACGACAGCCCCGGGGGTTATAAACATGTTGATATGGTTGTGATTTTTTTTCTGACTGCGGTTTCAAAACCATGCACCAGAATCCACTTCTTTCAACTCAGTAATACATTTTGGATGTGTACCTAGAGTTTAAAGCAGAAAAAACGGAACTTTTAGAATTTTCTTTTTTTGACCAAAACGACAGCCCCGGGGGTTATAAACATGTTGATATGGTTGTGATTTTTTTTTCTGACTGCGGTTTCAAAACCATGCACCAGAATCCACTTCTTTCAACTCAGTAATACATTTTGGATGTGTACCTAGAGTTTAAAGCAGAAAAAACAGAACTTTTAGAATTTTCATTTTTTTAACCAAAACGACAGCCCCGGGGGTTATAAACATGTTGATATGGTTGTGATTTTTTTTCTGACTGCGGTTTCAAAACCATGCACCAGAATCCACTTCTTTCAACTCAGTAATACATTTTGGATGTGTACCTAGAGTTTAAAGCAGAAAAACATGAACTTTTAGAATTTTCATTTTTTGACCAAAACGACAGCCCCGGGGGTTATTAACATGTTGATATGGTTGTGATTTTTTTTCTGACTGCGGTTTCAAAACCATGCACCAGAATCCACTTCTTTCAACTCAGTAATACATTTTGGATGTGTACCTAGAGTTTAAAGCAGAAAAAACGGAACTTTTAGAATTTTCATTTTTTGACCAAAACGACAGCCCCGGGGGTTATTAACATGTTGATATGGTTGTGATTTTTTTTCTGACTGCGGTTTCAAAACCATGCACCAGAATCCACTTCTTTCAACTCAGTAATACATTTTGGATGTGTACCTAGAGTTTAAAGCAGAAAAAACGGAACTTTTAGAATTTTCATTTTTTGACCAAAACGACAGCCCCGGGGGTTATTAACATGTTGATATGGTTGTGATTTTTTTTCTGACTGCGGTTTCAAAACCATGCACCAGAATCCACTTCTTTCAACTCAGTAATACATTTTGGATGTGTACCTAGAGTTTAAAGCAGAAAAAACGGAACTTTTAGAATTTTCATTTTTTGACCAAAACGACAGCCCCGGGGGTTATAAACATGTTGATATGGTTGTGATTTTTTTTCTGACTGCGGTTTCAAAACCATGCACCAGAATCCACTTCTTTCAACTTAGTAATACATTTTGGATGTGTACCTAGAGTTTAAAGCAGAAAAAACGGAACTTTTAGAATTTTCTTTTTTTGACCAAAACGACAGCCCCGGGGGTTATAAACATGTTGATATGGTTGTGATTTTTTTTCTGACTGCGGTTTCAAAACCATGCACCAGAATCCACTTCTTTCAACTCAGTAATACATTTTGGATGTGTACCTAGAGTTTAAAGCAGAAAAAACAGAACTTTTAGAATTTTCATTTTTTTAACCAAAACGACAGCCCCGGGGGTTATAAACATGTTGATATGGTTGTGATTTTTTTTCTGACTGCGGTTTCAAAACCATGCACCAGAATCCACTTCTTTCAACTCAGTAATACATTTTGGATGTGTACCTAGAGTTTAAAGCAGAAAAACATGAACTTTTATAATTTTCATTTTTTGACCAAAACGACAGCCCCGGGGGTTATTAACATGTTGATATGGTTGTGATTTTTTTTCTGACTGCGGTTTCAAAACCATGCACCAGAATCCACTTCTTTCAACTCAGTAATACATTTTGGATGTGTACCTAGAGTTTAAAGCAGAAAAAACGGAACTTTTAGAATTTTCATTTTTTGACCAAAACGACAGCCCCGGGGGTTATTAACATGTTGATATGGTTGTGATTTTTTTTCTGACTGCGGTTTCAAAACCATGCACCAGAATCCACTTCTTTCAACTCAGTAATACATTTTGGATGTGTACCTAGAGTTTAAAGCAGAAAAAACAGAACTTTTAGAATTTTCATTTTTTTAACCAAAACGACAGCCCCGGGGGTTATAAACATGTTGATATGGTTGTGATTTTTTTTCTGACTGCGGTTTCAAAACCATGCACCAGAATCCACTTCTTTCAACTCAGTAATACATTTTGGATGTGTACCTAGAGTTTAAAGCAGAAAAAACGGAACTTTTAGAATTTTCATTTTTTGACCAAAACGACAGCCCCGGGGGTTATAAACATGTTGATATGGTTGTGATTTTTTTTCTGACTGCGGTTTCAAAACCATGCACCAGAATCCACTTCTTTCAACTCAGTAATACATTTTGGATGTGTACCTAGAGTTTAAAGCAGAAAAAAATGAACTTTTAGAATTTTCATTTTTTGACCAAAACGACAGCCCCGGGGGTTATAAACATGTTGATATGGTTGTGATTTTTTTTCTGACTGCGGTTTCAAAACCATGCACCAGAATCCACTTCTTTCAACTCAGTAATACATTTTGGATGTGTACCTAGAGTTTAAAGCAGAAAAAAAACGGAACTTTTAGAATTTTCATTTTTTGACCAAAACGACAGCCCCGGGGGTTATTAACATGTTGATATGGTTGTGATTTTTTTTCTGACTGCGGTTTCAAAACCATGCACCAGAATCCACTTCTTTCAACTCAGTAATACATTTTGGATGTGTACCTAGAGTTTAAAGCAGAAAAAACGGAACTTTTAGAATTTTCATTTTTTGACCAAAACGACAGCCCCGGGGGTTATTAACATGTTGATATGGTTGTGATTTTTTTTCTGACTGCGGTTTCAAAACCATGCACCAGAATCCACTTCTTTCAACTCAGTAATACATTTTGGATGTGTACCTAGAGTTTAAAGCAGAAAAAACGGAACTTTTAGAATTTTCATTTTTTGACCAAAACGACAGCCCCGGGGGTTATTAACATGTTGATATGGTTGTGATTTTTTTTCTGACTGCGGTTTCAAAACCATGCACCAGAATCCACTTCTTTCAACTCAGTAATACATTTTGGATGTGTACCTAGAGTATAAAGCAGAGAAACATGAACTTTTAGAATTTTAATTTTTCGACCAAAACGACAGCCCCGGGGGTTATAAACATGTTGATATGGATGTGATTTTTTTTCTGACTGCGGTTTCAAAACCATGCACCAGAATCCACTTCTTTCAACTCAGTAATACATTTTGGATGTGTACCTAGAGTTTAAAGCAGAAAAAACGGAACTTTTAGAATTTTCATTTTTTGACCAAAACGACAGCCCCGGGGGTTATAAACATGTTGATATGGTTGTGATTTTTTTTCTGACTGCAGTTTCAAAACCATGCACCAGAATCCACTTCTTTCAACTCAGTAATACCTTTTGGTTGTGTACCTAGAGTTTAAAGCAGAAAAAACGGAACTTTTAGAATTTTCATTTTTTGACCAAAACGACAGCCCCGGGGGTTATAAACATGTTGATATGGTTGTGATTTTTTTTCTGACTGCGGTTTCAAAACCATGCACCAGAATCCACTTCTTTCAACTCAGTAATACATTTTGGATGTGTACCTAGAGTTTAAAGCAGAAAAAAAGGAACTTTTAGCATTTTCATTTTTTGACCAAAACGACAGCCCCGGGGGTTATAAACATGTTGATATGGTTGTGATTTTTTTTCTGACTGCGGTTTCAAAACCATGCACCAGAATCCACTTCTTTCAACTCAGTAATACATTTTGGATGTGTACCTAGAGTTTAAAGCAGAAAAAACGGAACTTTTAGAATTTTCATTTTTTGACCAAAACGACAGCCCCGGGGGTTATAAACATGTTGATATGGTTGTGATTTTTTTTCTGACTGCGGTTTCAAAACCATGCACCAGAATCCACTTCTTTCAACTCAGTAATACATTTTGGATGTGTACCTAGAGTTTAAAGCAGAAAAAACTGAACTTTTAGAATTTTCAGTTTTTGACCAAAATGACAGCACCGGGGGTTATAAATATATTGATATGGATGTGATTTTTTTTCTGACTGCGGTTTCAAAACCATGCACCAGATTCCACTTCTTTCAACTCAGTAATACATTTTGGATGTGTACCTAGAGTTTAAAGCAGAAAAAACTGAACTTTTAGAATTTTCATTTTTTGACCAAAACGACAGCCCCGGGGGTTATAAACATGTTGATATGGTTGTGATTTTTTTTCTGACTGCGGTTTCAAAACCATGCACCAGAATCCACTTCTTTCAACTCAGTAATACATTTTGGATGTGTACCTAGAGTTTAAAGCAGAAAAAACGGAACTTTTAGAATTTTCATTTTTTGACCAAAACGACAGCCCCGGGGGTTATAAACATGTTGATATGGTTGTGATTTTTTTTCTGACTGCGGTTTCAAAACCATGCACCAGAATCCACTTCTTTCAACTCAGTAATACATTTTGGATGTGTACCTAGAGTTTAAAGCAGAAAAAACTGAACTTTTAGAATTTTCAGTTTTTGACCAAAACGACACCCCCGGGGGTTATAAACATGTTGATATGGTTGTGATTTTTTTTCTGACTGCGGTTTCAAAACCATGCACCAGAATCCACTTCTTTCAACTCAGTAATACATTTTGGATGTGTACCTAGAGTTTAAAGCAGAAAAAAACGGAACTTTTAGAATTTTCATTTTTTGACCAAAACGACAGCCCCGGGGATTATAAACATGTTGATATGGTTGTAATTTTTTTTCTGACTGCGGTTTCAAAACCATGCACCAGAATCCACTTCTTTCAACTCAGTAATACATTTTGGATGTGTACCTAGAGTTTAAAGCAGAAAAAACGGAACTTTTAGAATTTTCATTTTTTGACCAAAACGACAGCCCCGGGGGTTATAAACATGTTGATATGGTTGTGATTTTTTTTCTGACTGCGGTTTCAAAACCATGCACCAGAATCCACTTCTTTCAACTCAGTAATACATTTTGGATGTGTACCTAGAGTTTAAAGCAGAAAAAACTGAACTTTTAGAATTTTCATTTTTTGACCAAAACGACAGCCCCGGGGGTTATTAACATGTTGATATGGTTGTGATTTTTTTTCTGACTGCGGTTTCAAAACCATGCACCAGAATCCACTTCTTTCAACTCAGTAATACATTTTGGATGTGTACCTAGAGTTTAAAGCAGAAAAAACGGAACTTTTAGAATTTTCATTTTTTGACCAAAATGACAGCCCCGGGGGTTATAAACATGTTGATATGGTTGTGATTTTTTTTCTGACTGCGGTTTCAAAACCATGCACCAGAATCCACTTCTTTCAACTCAGTAATACATTTTGGATGTGTACCTAGAGTTTAAAGCAGAAAAAACTGAACTTTTAGAATTTTCATTTTTTGACCAAAACGAAAGCCCCGGGGGTTATAAAGATGTTGATATGGTTGTGATTTTTTTTCTGACTGCGGTTTCAAAACCATGCACCAGAATCCACTTCTTTCAACTCAGTAATACATTTTGGATGTGTACCTAGAGTTTAAAGCAGAAAAAACTGAACTTTTAGAATTTTCAGTTTTTGACCAAAATGACAGCACCGGGGGTTATAAACATATTGATATGGTTGTGATTTTTTTTCTGACTGCGGTTTCAAAACCATGCACCAGATTCCACTTCTTTCAACTCAGTAATACATTTTGGATGTGTACCTAGAGTTTAAAGCAGAAAAAACGGAACTTTTAGAATTTTCATTTTTTGACCAAAACGACAGCCCCGGGGGTTATAAACATGTTGATATGGTTGTGATTTTTTTTCTGACTGCGGTTTCAAAACCATGCACCAGAATCCACTTCTTTCAACTCAGTAATACATTTTGGATGTGTACCTAGAGTTTAAAGCAGAAAAAACGGAACTTTTAGAATTTTCATTTTTTGACCAAAACGACAGCCCCGGGGGTTATAAACATGTTGATATGGTTGTGATTTTTTTTCTGACTGCGGTTTCAAAACCATGCACCAGAATCCACTTCTTTCAACTCAGTAATACATTTTGGATGTGTACCTAGAGTTTAAAGCAGAAAAACATGAACTTTTAGTATTTTCATTTTTTGACCAAAACGACAGCCTCGGGGGTTATAAACATGTTGATATGGATGTGATTTTTTTTCTGACTGCGGTTTCAAAACCATGCACCAGAATCCACTTCTTTCAACTCAGTAATACATTTTGGATGTGTACCTAGAGTTTAAAGCAGAAAAAACTGAACTTTTAGAATTTTCAGTTTTTGACCAAAATGACAGCACCGGGGGTTATAAACATATTGATATGGTTGTGATTTTTTTTCTGACTGCGGTTTCAAAACCATGCACCAGATTCCACTTCTTTCAACTCAGTAATACATTTTGGATGTGTACCTAGAGTTTAAAGCAGAAAAAACGGAACTTTTAGAATTTTCATTTTTTGACCAAAACGACAGCCCCGGGGGTTATAAACATGTTGATATGGTTGTGATTTTTTTTATGACTGCGGTTTCAAAACCATGCACCAGAATCCACTTCTTTCAACTCAGTAATACATTTTGGATGTGTACCTAGAGTTTAAAGCAGAAAAAACTGAACTTTTAGAATTTTCAGTTTTTGACCAAAACGACAGCCCCGGGGGTTATAAACATGTTTATATGGTTGTGATTTTTTTTCTGACTGCGGTTTCAAAACCATGCACCAGAATCCACTTCTTTCAACTTAGTAATACATTTTGGATGTGTACCTAGAGTTTAAAGCAGAAAAAACGGAACTTTTAGAATTTTCTTTTTTTGACCAAAACGACAGCCCCGGGGGTTATAAACATGTTGATATGGTTGTGATTTTTTTTCTGACTGCGGTTTCAAAACCATGCACCAGAATCCACTTCTTTCAACTCAGTAATACATTTTGGATGTGTACCTAGAGTTTAAAGCAAAAAAAACAGAACTTTTAGAATTTTCATTTTTTTAACCAAAACGACAGCCCCGGGGGTTATAAACATGTTGATATGGTTGTGATTTTTTTTCTGACTGTGGTTTCAAAACCATGCACCAGAATCCACTTCTTTCAACTCAGTAATACATTTTGGATGTGTACCTAGAGTTTAAAGCAGAAAAACATGAACTTTTAGAATTTTAATTTTTTGACCAAAACGACAGCCCCGGGGGTTATAAACATGTTGATATGGATGTGATTTTTTTTCTGACTGCGGTTTCAAAACCATGCACCAGAATCCACTTCTTTCAACTCAGTAATACATTTTGGATGTGTACCTAGAGTTTAAAGCAGAAAAACCGGAACTTTTAGAATTTTCATTTTTTGACCAAAACGACAGCCCCGGGGGTTATAAACATGTTGATATGGTTGTGATTTTTTTTCTGACTGCGGTTTCAAAACCATGCACCAGAATCCACTTCTTTCAACTCAGTAATACCTTTTGGTTGTGTACCTAGAGTTTAAAGCAGAAAAAACTGAACTTTTAGAATTTTCAGTTTTTTGACCAAAACGACAGCCCCGGGGGTTATAAACATGTTGATATGGTTGTGATTTTTTTTCTGACTGCGGTTTCAAAACCATGCACCAGAATCCACTTCTTTCAACTCAGTAATACATTTTGGATGTGTACCTAGAGTTTAAAGCAGAAAAAACGGAACTTTTAGAATTTTCATTTTTTGACCAAAACGACAGCCCCGGGGGTTATAAACATGTTGATATGGTTGTAATTTTTTTTCTGACTGCGGTTTCAAAACCATGCACCAGAATCCACTTCTTTCAACTCAGTAATACATTTTGGATGTGTACCTAGAGTTTAAAGCAGAAAAAACGGAACTTTTAGAATTTTCATTTTTTGACCAAAACGACAGCCCCGGGGATTATAAACATGTTGATATGGTTGTGATTTTTTTTCTGACTGCGGTTTCAAAACCATGCACCAGAATCCACTTCTTTCAACTCAGTAATACATTTTGGATGTGTACCTAGAGTTTAAAGCAGAAAAAACTGAACTTTTAGAATTTTCATTTTTTGACCAAAACGACAGCCCCGGGGGTTATTAACATGTTGATATGGTTGTGATTTTGTTCTGACTGCGGTTTCAAAACCATGCACCAGAATCCACTTCTTTCAACTCAGTAATACATTTTGGATGTGTACCTAGAGTTTAAAGCAGAAAAAAATGGAACTTTTAGAATTTTCATTTTTTGACCAAAACGACAGCCCCGGGGGTTATAAACATGTTGATATGGTTGTGATTTTTTTCTGACTGCGGTTTCAAAACCATGCACCAGAATCCACTTCTTTCAACTCAGTAATACATTTTGGATGTGTACCTAGAGTTTAAAGCAGAAAAAAATGGAACTTTTAGAATTTTCATTTTTTGACCAAAACGACAGCCCCGGGGGTTATAAACATGTTGATATGGTTGTGATTTTTTTTCTGACTGCGGTTTCAAAACCATGCACCAGATTCCACTTCTTTCAACTCAGTAATACATTTTGGATGTGTACCTAGAGTTTAAAGCAGAAAAAACTGAACTTTTAGAATTTTCATTTTTTGACCAAAACGACAGCCCCGGGGGTTATAAACATGTTGATATGGTTGTGATTTTTTTCTGACTGCGGTTTCAAAACCATGCACCAGAATCCACTTCTTTCAACTCAGTAATACATTTTGGATGTGTACCTAGAGTTTAAAGCAGAAAAAACGGAACTTTTAGAATTTTCATTTTTTGACCAAAACGACAGCCCCGGGGGTTATAAACATGTTGATATGGTTGTGATTTTTTTTTCTGACTGCGGTTTCAAAACCATGCACCAGAATCCACTTCTTTCAACTCAGTAATACATTTTGGATGTGTACCTAGAGTTTAAAGCAGACAAAAAGGAACTTTTAGAATTTTCATTTTTTGACCAAAACGACAGCCCTGGGGGTTATAAACATGTTGATATGGTTGTGATTTTTTTTCTGACTGCGGTTTCAAAACCATGCACCAGAATCCACTTCTTTCAACTCAGTAATACATTTTGGATGTGTACCTAGAGTTTAAAGCAGAAAAAACTGAACTTTTAGAATTTTCATTTTTTGACCAAAACGACATCTCCGGGGGTTATAAACATGTTGATATGGTTGTGATTTTTTTCTGACTGCGGTTTCAAAACCATGCACCAGAATCCACTTCTTTCAACTCAGTAATACATTTTGGATGTGTACCTAGAGTTTAAAGCAGAAAAAACGGAACTTTTAGAATTTTCATTTTTTGACCAAAACGACAGCCCCGGGGGTTATAAACATGTTGATATGGTTGTGATTTTTTTTCTGACTGCGGTTTCAAAACCATGCACCAGAATCCACTTCTTTCAACTCAGTAATACATTTTGGATGTGTACCTAGAGTTTAAAGCAGAAAAAACGGAACTTTTCGAATTTTCATTTTTTGACCAAAACGACAGCCCTGGGGGTTATAAACATGTTGATATGGTTGTGATTTTTTTTCTGACTGCGGTTTCAAAACCATGCACCAGAATCCACTTCTTTCAACTCAGTAATACATTTTGGATGTGTACCTAGAGTTTAAAGCAGAAAAAACTGAACTTTTAGAATTTTCATTTTTTGACCAAAACGACAGCCCCGGGGGTTATAAACATGTTGATATGGTTGTGATTTTTTTCTGACTGCGGTTTCAAAACCATGCACCAGAATCCACTTCTTTCAACTCAGTAATACATTTTGGATGTGTACCTAGAGTTTAAAGCAGAAAAAACGGAACTTTTAGAATTTTCATTTTTTGACCAAAACGACAGCCCCGGGGGTTACAAACATGTTGATATGGTTGTGATTTTTTTTCTGACTGCGGTTTCAAAACCATGCACCAGAATCCACTTCTTTCAACTCAGTAATACATTTTGGATGTGTACCTAGAGTTTAAAGCAGAAAAAACGGAACTTTTAGAATTTTCATTTTTTGACCAAAACGACAGCCCCGGGGGTTATTAACATGTTGATATGGTTGTGATTTTTTTTCTGACTGCGGTTTCAAAACCATGCACCAGAATCCACTTCTTTCAACTCAGTAATACATTTTGGATGTGTACCTAGAGTTTAAAGCAGAAAAAACAGAACTTTTAGAATTTTCATTTTTTTAACCAAAACGACAGCCCCGGGGGTTATAAACATGTTGATATGGTTGTGATTTTTTTTCTGACTGCGGTTTCAAAACCATGCACCAGAATCCACTTCTTTCAACTCAGTAATACATTTTGGATGTGTACCTAGAGTTTAAAGCAGAAAAAACGGAACTTTTAGAATTTTCATTTTTTGACCAAAACGACAGCCCCGGGGGTTATAAACATGTTGATATGGTTGTGATTTTTTTTCTGACTGCGGTTTCAAAACCATGCACCAGAATCCACTTCTTTCAACTCAGTAATACATTTTGGATGTGTACCTAGAGTTTAAAGCAGAAAAAAATGAACTTTTAGAATTTTCATTTTTTGACCAAAACGACAGCCCCGGGGGTTATAAACATGTTGATATGGTTGTGATTTTTTTTCTGACTGCGGTTTCAAAACCATGCACCAGAATCCACTTCTTTCAACTCAGTAATACATTTTGGATGTGTACCTAGAGTTTAAAGCAGAAAAAAAACGGAACTTTTAGAATTTTCATTTTTTGACCAAAACGACAGCCCCGGGGGTTATTAACATGTTGATATGGTTGTGATTTTTTTTCTGACTGCGGTTTCAAAACCATGCACCAGAATCCACTTCTTTCAACTCAGTAATACATTTTGGATGTGTACCTAGAGTTTAAAGCAGAAAAAACGGAACTTTTAGAATTTTCATTTTTTGACCAAAACGACAGCCCCGGGGGTTATTAACATGTTGATATGGTTGTGATTTTTTTTCTGACTGCGGTTTCAAAACCATGCACCAGAATCCACTTCTTTCAACTCAGTAATACATTTTGGATGTGTACCTAGAGTTTAAAGCAGAAAAAACGGAACTTTTAGAATTTTCATTTTTTGACCAAAACGACAGCCCCGGGGGTTATTAACATGTTGATATGGTTGTGATTTTTTTTCTGACTGCGGTTTCAAAACCATGCACCAGAATCCACTTCTTTCAACTCAGTAATACATTTTGGATGTGTACCTAGAGTATAAAGCAGAGAAACATGAACTTTTAGAATTTTAATTTTTCGACCAAAACGACAGCCCCGGGGGTTATAAACATGTTGATATGGATGTGATTTTTTTTCTGACTGCGGTTTCAAAACCATGCACCAGAATCCACTTCTTTCAACTCAGTAATACATTTTGGATGTGTACCTAGAGTTTAAAGCAGAAAAAACGGAACTTTTAGAATTTTCATTTTTTGACCAAAACGACAGCCCCGGGGGTTATAAACATGTTGATATGGTTGTGATTTTTTTTCTGACTGCAGTTTCAAAACCATGCACCAGAATCCACTTCTTTCAACTCAGTAATACCTTTTGGTTGTGTACCTAGAGTTTAAAGCAGAAAAAACGGAACTTTTAGAATTTTCATTTTTTGACCAAAACGACAGCCCCGGGGGTTATAAACATGTTGATATGGTTGTGATTTTTTTTCTGACTGCGGTTTCAAAACCATGCACCAGAATCCACTTCTTTCAACTCAGTAATACATTTTGGATGTGTACCTAGAGTTTAAAGCAGAAAAAAAGGAACTTTTAGCATTTTCATTTTTTGACCAAAACGACAGCCCCGGGGGTTATAAACATGTTGATATGGTTGTGATTTTTTTTCTGACTGCGGTTTCAAAACCATGCACCAGAATCCACTTCTTTCAACTCAGTAATACATTTTGGATGTGTACCTAGAGTTTAAAGCAGAAAAAACGGAACTTTTAGAATTTTCATTTTTTGACCAAAACGACAGCCCCGGGGGTTATAAACATGTTGATATGGTTGTGATTTTTTTTCTGACTGCGGTTTCAAAACCATGCACCAGAATCCACTTCTTTCAACTCAGTAATACATTTTGGATGTGTACCTAGAGTTTAAAGCAGAAAAAACTGAACTTTTAGAATTTTCAGTTTTTGACCAAAATGACAGCACCGGGGGTTATAAATATATTGATATGGATGTGATTTTTTTTCTGACTGCGGTTTCAAAACCATGCACCAGATTCCACTTCTTTCAACTCAGTAATACATTTTGGATGTGTACCTAGAGTTTAAAGCAGAAAAAACTGAACTTTTAGAATTTTCATTTTTTGACCAAAACGACAGCCCCGGGGGTTATAAACATGTTGATATGGTTGTGATTTTTTTTCTGACTGCGGTTTCAAAACCATGCACCAGAATCCACTTCTTTCAACTCAGTAATACATTTTGGATGTGTACCTAGAGTTTAAAGCAGAAAAAACGGAACTTTTAGAATTTTCATTTTTTGACCAAAACGACAGCCCCGGGGGTTATAAACATGTTGATATGGTTGTGATTTTTTTTCTGACTGCGGTTTCAAAACCATGCACCAGAATCCACTTCTTTCAACTCAGTAATACATTTTGGATGTGTACCTAGAGTTTAAAGCAGAAAAAACTGAACTTTTAGAATTTTCAGTTTTTGACCAAAACGACACCCCCGGGGGTTATAAACATGTTGATATGGTTGTGATTTTTTTTCTGACTGCGGTTTCAAAACCATGCACCAGAATCCACTTCTTTCAACTCAGTAATACATTTTGGATGTGTACCTAGAGTTTAAAGCAGAAAAAAACGGAACTTTTAGAATTTTCATTTTTTGACCAAAACGACAGCCCCGGGGATTATAAACATGTTGATATGGTTGTAATTTTTTTTCTGACTGCGGTTTCAAAACCATGCACCAGAATCCACTTCTTTCAACTCAGTAATACATTTTGGATGTGTACCTAGAGTTTAAAGCAGAAAAAACGGAACTTTTAGAATTTTCATTTTTTGACCAAAACGACAGCCCCGGGGGTTATAAACATGTTGATATGGTTGTGATTTTTTTTCTGACTGCGGTTTCAAAACCATGCACCAGAATCCACTTCTTTCAACTCAGTAATACATTTTGGATGTGTACCTAGAGTTTAAAGCAGAAAAAACTGAACTTTTAGAATTTTCATTTTTTGACCAAAACGACAGCCCCGGGGGTTATTAACATGTTGATATGGTTGTGATTTTTTTTCTGACTGCGGTTTCAAAACCATGCACCAGAATCCACTTCTTTCAACTCAGTAATACATTTTGGATGTGTACCTAGAGTTTAAAGCAGAAAAAACGGAACTTTTAGAATTTTCATTTTTTGACCAAAATGACAGCCCCGGGGGTTATAAACATGTTGATATGGTTGTGATTTTTTTTCTGACTGCGGTTTCAAAACCATGCACCAGAATCCACTTCTTTCAACTCAGTAATACATTTTGGATGTGTACCTAGAGTTTAAAGCAGAAAAAACTGAACTTTTAGAATTTTCATTTTTTGACCAAAACGAAAGCCCCGGGGGTTATAAAGATGTTGATATGGTTGTGATTTTTTTTCTGACTGCGGTTTCAAAACCATGCACCAGAATCCACTTCTTTCAACTCAGTAATACATTTTGGATGTGTACCTAGAGTTTAAAGCAGAAAAAACTGAACTTTTAGAATTTTCAGTTTTTGACCAAAATGACAGCACCGGGGGTTATAAACATATTGATATGGTTGTGATTTTTTTTCTGACTGCGGTTTCAAAACCATGCACCAGATTCCACTTCTTTCAACTCAGTAATACATTTTGGATGTGTACCTAGAGTTTAAAGCAGAAAAAACGGAACTTTTAGAATTTTCATTTTTTGACCAAAACGACAGCCCCGGGGGTTATAAACATGTTGATATGGTTGTGATTTTTTTTCTGACTGCGGTTTCAAAACCATGCACCAGAATCCACTTCTTTCAACTCAGTAATACATTTTGGATGTGTACCTAGAGTTTAAAGCAGAAAAAACGGAACTTTTAGAATTTTCATTTTTTGACCAAAACGACAGCCCCGGGGGTTATAAACATGTTGATATGGTTGTGATTTTTTTTCTGACTGCGGTTTCAAAACCATGCACCAGAATCCACTTCTTTCAACTCAGTAATACATTTTGGATGTGTACCTAGAGTTTAAAGCAGAAAAACATGAACTTTTAGTATTTTCATTTTTTGACCAAAACGACAGCCTCGGGGGTTATAAACATGTTGATATGGATGTGATTTTTTTTCTGACTGCGGTTTCAAAACCATGCACCAGAATCCACTTCTTTCAACTCAGTAATACATTTTGGATGTGTACCTAGAGTTTAAAGCAGAAAAAACTGAACTTTTAGAATTTTCAGTTTTTGACCAAAATGACAGCACCGGGGGTTATAAACATATTGATATGGTTGTGATTTTTTTTCTGACTGCGGTTTCAAAACCATGCACCAGATTCCACTTCTTTCAACTCAGTAATACATTTTGGATGTGTACCTAGAGTTTAAAGCAGAAAAAACGGAACTTTTAGAATTTTCATTTTTTGACCAAAACGACAGCCCCGGGGGTTATAAACATGTTGATATGGTTGTGATTTTTTTTATGACTGCGGTTTCAAAACCATGCACCAGAATCCACTTCTTTCAACTCAGTAATACATTTTGGATGTGTACCTAGAGTTTAAAGCAGAAAAAACTGAACTTTTAGAATTTTCAGTTTTTGACCAAAACGACAGCCCCGGGGGTTATAAACATGTTTATATGGTTGTGATTTTTTTTCTGACTGCGGTTTCAAAACCATGCACCAGAATCCACTTCTTTCAACTTAGTAATACATTTTGGATGTGTACCTAGAGTTTAAAGCAGAAAAAACGGAACTTTTAGAATTTTCTTTTTTTGACCAAAACGACAGCCCCGGGGGTTATAAACATGTTGATATGGTTGTGATTTTTTTTCTGACTGCGGTTTCAAAACCATGCACCAGAATCCACTTCTTTCAACTCAGTAATACATTTTGGATGTGTACCTAGAGTTTAAAGCAAAAAAAACAGAACTTTTAGAATTTTCATTTTTTTAACCAAAACGACAGCCCCGGGGGTTATAAACATGTTGATATGGTTGTGATTTTTTTTCTGACTGTGGTTTCAAAACCATGCACCAGAATCCACTTCTTTCAACTCAGTAATACATTTTGGATGTGTACCTAGAGTTTAAAGCAGAAAAACATGAACTTTTAGAATTTTAATTTTTTGACCAAAACGACAGCCCCGGGGGTTATAAACATGTTGATATGGATGTGATTTTTTTTCTGACTGCGGTTTCAAAACCATGCACCAGAATCCACTTCTTTCAACTCAGTAATACATTTTGGATGTGTACCTAGAGTTTAAAGCAGAAAAACCGGAACTTTTAGAATTTTCATTTTTTGACCAAAACGACAGCCCCGGGGGTTATAAACATGTTGATATGGTTGTGATTTTTTTTCTGACTGCGGTTTCAAAACCATGCACCAGAATCCACTTCTTTCAACTCAGTAATACCTTTTGGTTGTGTACCTAGAGTTTAAAGCAGAAAAAACTGAACTTTTAGAATTTTCAGTTTTTTGACCAAAACGACAGCCCCGGGGGTTATAAACATGTTGATATGGTTGTGATTTTTTTTCTGACTGCGGTTTCAAAACCATGCACCAGAATCCACTTCTTTCAACTCAGTAATACATTTTGGATGTGTACCTAGAGTTTAAAGCAGAAAAAACGGAACTTTTAGAATTTTCATTTTTTGACCAAAACGACAGCCCCGGGGGTTATAAACATGTTGATATGGTTGTAATTTTTTTTCTGACTGCGGTTTCAAAACCATGCACCAGAATCCACTTCTTTCAACTCAGTAATACATTTTGGATGTGTACCTAGAGTTTAAAGCAGAAAAAACGGAACTTTTAGAATTTTCATTTTTTGACCAAAACGACAGCCCCGGGGATTATAAACATGTTGATATGGTTGTGATTTTTTTTCTGACTGCGGTTTCAAAACCATGCACCAGAATCCACTTCTTTCAACTCAGTAATACATTTTGGATGTGTACCTAGAGTTTAAAGCAGAAAAAACTGAACTTTTAGAATTTTCATTTTTTGACCAAAACGACAGCCCCGGGGGTTATTAACATGTTGATATGGTTGTGATTTTGTTCTGACTGCGGTTTCAAAACCATGCACCAGAATCCACTTCTTTCAACTCAGTAATACATTTTGGATGTGTACCTAGAGTTTAAAGCAGAAAAAAATGGAACTTTTAGAATTTTCATTTTTTGACCAAAACGACAGCCCCGGGGGTTATAAACATGTTGATATGGTTGTGATTTTTTTCTGACTGCGGTTTCAAAACCATGCACCAGAATCCACTTCTTTCAACTCAGTAATACATTTTGGATGTGTACCTAGAGTTTAAAGCAGAAAAAAATGGAACTTTTAGAATTTTCATTTTTTGACCAAAACGACAGCCCCGGGGGTTATAAACATGTTGATATGGTTGTGATTTTTTTTCTGACTGCGGTTTCAAAACCATGCACCAGATTCCACTTCTTTCAACTCAGTAATACATTTTGGATGTGTACCTAGAGTTTAAAGCAGAAAAAACTGAACTTTTAGAATTTTCATTTTTTGACCAAAACGACAGCCCCGGGGGTTATAAACATGTTGATATGGTTGTGATTTTTTTCTGACTGCGGTTTCAAAACCATGCACCAGAATCCACTTCTTTCAACTCAGTAATACATTTTGGATGTGTACCTAGAGTTTAAAGCAGAAAAAACGGAACTTTTAGAATTTTCATTTTTTGACCAAAACGACAGCCCCGGGGGTTATAAACATGTTGATATGGTTGTGATTTTTTTTTCTGACTGCGGTTTCAAAACCATGCACCAGAATCCACTTCTTTCAACTCAGTAATACATTTTGGATGTGTACCTAGAGTTTAAAGCAGACAAAAAGGAACTTTTAGAATTTTCATTTTTTGACCAAAACGACAGCCCTGGGGGTTATAAACATGTTGATATGGTTGTGATTTTTTTTCTGACTGCGGTTTCAAAACCATGCACCAGAATCCACTTCTTTCAACTCAGTAATACATTTTGGATGTGTACCTAGAGTTTAAAGCAGAAAAAACTGAACTTTTAGAATTTTCATTTTTTGACCAAAACGACATCTCCGGGGGTTATAAACATGTTGATATGGTTGTGATTTTTTTCTGACTGCGGTTTCAAAACCATGCACCAGAATCCACTTCTTTCAACTCAGTAATACATTTTGGATGTGTACCTAGAGTTTAAAGCAGAAAAAACGGAACTTTTAGAATTTTCATTTTTTGACCAAAACGACAGCCCCGGGGGTTATAAACATGTTGATATGGTTGTGATTTTTTTTCTGACTGCGGTTTCAAAACCATGCACCAGAATCCACTTCTTTCAACTCAGTAATACATTTTGGATGTGTACCTAGAGTTTAAAGCAGAAAAAACGGAACTTTTCGAATTTTCATTTTTTGACCAAAACGACAGCCCTGGGGGTTATAAACATGTTGATATGGTTGTGATTTTTTTTC
The DNA here is from genome assembly GCF_055691185.1 of Crinia signifera. Taxonomy (NCBI): domain Eukaryota; kingdom Metazoa; phylum Chordata; class Amphibia; order Anura; family Myobatrachidae; genus Crinia; species Crinia signifera. The sequence continues at coordinate 23,235,929 of NC_139228.1, read as the reverse complement.
TGACTGCGGTTTCAAAACCATGCACCAGAATCCACTTCTTTCAACTCAGTAATACATTTTGGATGTGTACCTAGAGTTTAAAGCAGAAAAAACTGAACTTTTAGAATTTTCATTTTTTGACCAAAACGACAGCCCCGGGGGTTATAAACATGTTGATATGGTTGTGATTTTTTTCTGACTGCGGTTTCAAAACCATGCACCAGAATCCACTTCTTTCAACTCAGTAATACATTTTGGATGTGTACCTAGAGTTTAAAGCAGAAAAAACGGAACTTTTAGAATTTTCATTTTTTGACCAAAACGACAGCCCCGGGGGTTACAAACATGTTGATATGGTTGTGATTTTTTTTCTGACTGCGGTTTCAAAACCATGCACCAGAATCCACTTCTTTCAACTCAGTAATACATTTTGGATGTGTACCTAGAGTTTAAAGCAGAAAAAACGGAACTTTTAGAATTTTCATTTTTTGACCAAAACGACAGCCCCGGGGATTATAAACATGTTGATATGGTTGTGATTTTTTTTCTGACTGCGGTTTCAAAACCATGCACCAGAATCCACTTCTTTCAACTCAGTAATACATTTTGGATGTGTACCTAGAGTTTAAAGCAGAAAAAACTGAACTTTTAGAATTTTCATTTTTTGACCAAAACGACAGCCCCGGGGGTTATTAACATGTTGATATGGTTGTGATTTTGTTCTGACTGCGGTTTCAAAACCATGCACCAGAATCCACTTCTTTCAACTCAGTAATACATTTTGGATGTGTACCTAGAGTTTAAAGCAGAAAAAAATGGAACTTTTAGAATTTTCATTTTTTGACCAAAACGACAGCCCCGGGGGTTATAAACATGTTGATATGGTTGTGATTTTTTTCTGACTGCGGTTTCAAAACCATGCACCAGAATCCACTTCTTTCAACTCAGTAATACATTTTGGATGTGTACCTAGAGTTTAAAGCAGAAAAAAATGGAACTTTTAGAATTTTCATTTTTTGACCAAAACGACAGCCCCGGGGGTTATAAACATGTTGATATGGTTGTGATTTTTTTTCTGACTGCGGTTTCAAAACCATGCACCAGATTCCACTTCTTTCAACTCAGTAATACATTTTGGATGTGTACCTAGAGTTTAAAGCAGAAAAAACTGAACTTTTAGAATTTTCATTTTTTGACCAAAACGACAGCCCCGGGGGTTATAAACATGTTGATATGGTTGTGATTTTTTTCTGACTGCGGTTTCAAAACCATGCACCAGAATCCACTTCTTTCAACTCAGTAATACATTTTGGATGTGTACCTAGAGTTTAAAGCAGAAAAAACGGAACTTTTAGAATTTTCATTTTTTGACCAAAACGACAGCCCCGGGGGTTATAAACATGTTGATATGGTTGTGATTTTTTTTTCTGACTGCGGTTTCAAAACCATGCACCAGAATCCACTTCTTTCAACTCAGTAATACATTTTGGATGTGTACCTAGAGTTTAAAGCAGACAAAAAGGAACTTTTAGAATTTTCATTTTTTGACCAAAACGACAGCCCTGGGGGTTATAAACATGTTGATATGGTTGTGATTTTTTTTCTGACTGCGGTTTCAAAACCATGCACCAGAATCCACTTCTTTCAACTCAGTAATACATTTTGGATGTGTACCTAGAGTTTAAAGCAGAAAAAACTGAACTTTTAGAATTTTCATTTTTTGACCAAAACGACAGCCCCGGGGGTTATAAACATGTTGATATGGTTGTGATTTTTTTCTGACTGCGGTTTCAAAACCATGCACCAGAATCCACTTCTTTCAACTCAGTAATACATTTTGGATGTGTACCTAGAGTTTAAAGCAGAAAAAACGGAACTTTTAGAATTTTCATTTTTTGACCAAAACGACAGCCCCGGGGGTTATAAACATGTTGATATGGTTGTGATTTTTTTTCTGACTGCGGTTTCAAAACCATGCACCAGAATCCACTTCTTTCAACTCAGTAATACATTTTGGATGTGTACCTAGAGTTTAAAGCAGAAAAAACGGAACTTTTCGAATTTTCATTTTTTGACCAAAACGACAGCCCTGGGGGTTATAAACATGTTGATATGGTTGTGATTTTTTTTCTGACTGCGGTTTCAAAACCATGCACCAGAATCCACTTCTTTCAACTCAGTAATACATTTTGGATGTGTACCTAGAGTTTAAAGCAGAAAAAACTGAACTTTTAGAATTTTCATTTTTTGACCAAAACGACAGCCCCGGGGGTTATAAACATGTTGATATGGTTGTGATTTTTTTCTGACTGCGGTTTCAAAACCATGCACCAGAATCCACTTCTTTCAACTCAGTAATACATTTTGGATGTGTACCTAGAGTTTAAAGCAGAAAAAACGGAACTTTTAGAATTTTCATTTTTTGACCAAAACGACAGCCCCGGGGGTTACAAACATGTTGATATGGTTGTGATTTTTTTTCTGACTGCGGTTTCAAAACCATGCACCAGAATCCACTTCTTTCAACTCAGTAATACATTTTGGATGTGTACCTAGAGTTTAAAGCAGAAAAAACTGAACTTTTAGAATTTTCATTTTTTGACCAAAACGACAGCCCCGGGGGTTATAAACATGTTGATATGGTTGTGATTTTTTTTCTGACTGCGGTTTCAAAACCATGCACCAGAATCCACTTCTTTCAACTCAGTAATACATTTTGGATGTGTACCTAGAGTTTAAAGCAGAAAAAACTGAACTTTTAGAATTTTCATTTTTTGACCAAAACGACAGCCCCGGGGGTTATTAACATGTTGATATGGTTGTGATTTTTTTTCTGACTGCGGTTTCAAAACCATGCACCAGAATCCACTTCTTTCAACTCAGTAATACATTTTGGATGTGTACCTAGAGTTTAAAGCAGAGAAACATGAACTTTTAGAATTTTCATTTTTCGACCAAAACGACAGCCCCGGGGGTTATAAACATGTTGATATGGATGTGATTTTTTTTCTGACTGCGGTTTCAAAACCATGCACAAGAATCCACTTCTTTCAACTCAGTAATACATTTTGGATGTGTACCTAGAGTTTAAAGCAGAAAAAACGGAACTTTTAGAATTTTCATTTTTTGACCAAAACGACAGCCCCGGGGGTTATAAACATGTTGATATGGTTGTGATTTTTTTTCTGACTGCGGTTTCAAAACCATGCACCAGAATCCACTTCTTTCAACTCAGTAATACCTTTTGGTTGTGTACCTAGAGTTTAAAGCAGAAAAAATGGAACTTTTAGAATTTTCATTTTTTGACCAAAACGACAGCCCTGGGGGTTATAAACATGTTGATATGGTTGTGATTTTTTTTCTGACTGCGGTTTCAAAACCATGCACCAGAATCCACTTCTTTCAACTCAGTAATACATTTTGGATGTGTACCTAGAGTTTAAAGCAGAAAAAACGGAACTTTTAGAATTTTCATTTTTTGACCAAAACGACAGCCCCAGGGGTTATAAACTTGTTGATATGGTTGTGATTTTTTTTTGACTGCGGTTTCAAAACCATGCACCAGAATCCACTTCTTTCAACTCAGTAATACATTTTGGATGTGTACCTAGAGTTTAAAGCAGAAAAAACGGAACTTTTAGAATTTTCATTTTTTGACCAAAACGACAGCCCCGGGGGTTATAAACATGTTGATATTGATGTGATTTTTTTCTGACTGTGGTTTCAAAACCATGCACCAGAATCCACTTCTTTCAACTCAGTAATACATTTTGGATGTGTACCTAAAGTTTAAAGCAGAAAAAACGGAACTTTTAGAATTTTCATTTTTTGACCAAAACGACAGCCCCGGGGGTTATAAACATGTTGATATGGTTGTGATTTTTTTTCTGACTGCGGTTTCAAAACCATGCACCAGAATCCACTTCTTTCAACTCAGTAATACATTTTGGATGTGTACCTAGAGTTTAAAGCAGAAAAAACTGAACTTTTAGAATTTTCATTTTTTGACCAAAACGACAGCCCCGGGGGTTATAAACATGTTAATATGGTTGTGATTTTTTTTCTGACTGCGGTTTCAAAACCATGCACCAGAATCCACTTCTTTCAACTCAGTAATACATTTTGGATGTGTACCTAGAGTTTAAAGCAGAAAAAACGGAACTTTTAGAATTTTCATTTTTTGACCAAAACGACAGCCCCGGGGGTTATAAACATGTTGATATGGTTGTGATTTTTTTTCTGACTGCGGTTTCAAAACCATGCACCAGAATCCACTTCTTTCAACTCAGTAATACATTTTGGATGTGTACCTAGAGTTTAAAGCAGAAAAACATGAACTTTTAGTATTTTCATTTTTTGACCAAAACGACAGCCTCGGGGGTTATAAACATGTTGATATGGATGTGATTTTTTTTCTGACTGCGGTTTCAAAACCATGCACCAGAATCCACTTCTTTCAACTCAGTAATACATTTTGGATGTGTACCTAGAGTTTAAAGCAGAAAAAACTGAACTTTTCGAATTTTCATTTTTTGACCAAAACGACAGCCCCGGGGGTTATAAACATGTTGATATGGTTGTGATTTTTTTTCTGACTGTGGTTTAAAAACCATGCACCAGAATCCACTTCTTTCAACTCAGTAATACATTTTGGATGTGTACCTAGAGTTTAAAGCAGAAAAAAATGAACTTTTAGAATTTTCATTTTTTGACCAAAACGACAGCCCCGGGGGTTATAAACATGTTGATATGGTTGTGATTTTTTTTCTGACTGCGGTTTCAAAACCATGCACCAGAATCCACTTCTTTCAACTCAGTAATACATTTTGGATGTGTACCTAGAGTTTAAAGCAGAAAAAAACGGAACTTTTAGAATTTTCATTTTTTGACCAAAACGACAGCCCCGGGGGTTATTAACATGTTGATATGGTTGTGATTTTTTTTCTGACTGCGGTTTCAAAACCATGCACCAGAATCCACTTCTTTCAACTCAGTAATACATTTTGGATGTGTACCTAGAGTATAAAGCAGAGAAACATGAACTTTTAGAATTTTCATTTTTCGACCAAAACGACAGCCCCGGGGATTATAAACATGTTGATATGGATGTGATTTTTTTTCTGACTGCGGTTTCAAAACCATGCACCAGAATCCACTTCTTTCAACTCAGTAATACATTTTGGATGTGTACCTAGAGTTTAAAGCAGAAAAAACTGAACTTTTAGAATTTTCATTTTTTGACCAAAACGACAGCCCCGGGGGTTATAAACATGTTGATATGGTTGTGATTTTTTTTCTGACTGCAGTTTCAAAACCATGCATCAGAATCCACTTCTTTCAACTCAGTAATACCTTTTGGTTGTGTACCTAGAGTTTAAAGCAGAAAAAACGGAACTTTTAGAATTTTCATTTTTTGACCAAAACGACAGCCCCGGGGGTTATAAACATGTTGATATGGTTGTGATTTTTTTTCTGACTGCGGTTTCAAAACCATGCACCAGAATCCACTTCTTTCAACTCAGTAATACATTTTGGATGTGTACCTAGAGTTTAAAGCAGAAAAAAAGGAACGTTTAGCATTTTCATTTTTTGACCAAAACGACAGCCCCGGGGGTTATAAACATGTTGATATGGTTGTGATTTTTTTTCTGACTGCGGTTTCAAAACCATGCACCAGAATCCACTTCTTTCAACTCAGTAATACATTTTGGATGTGTACCTAGAGTTTAAAGCAGAAAAAACGGAACTTTTAGAATTTTCATTTTTTGACCAAAACGACAGCCCCGGGGGTTATAAACATGTTGATATGGTTGTGATTTTTTTTCTGACTGTGGTTTCAAAACCATGCACCAGAATCCACTTCTTTCAACTCAGTAATACATTTTGGATGTGTACCTAGAGTTTAAAGCAGAAAAACATGAACTTTTAGAATTTTCATTTTTTGACCAAAACGACAGCCCCAGGGGTTATAAACATGTTGATATGGATGTGATTTTTTTTCTGACTGCGGTTTCAAAACCATGCACCAGAATCCACTTCTTTCAACTCAGTAATACATTTTGGATGTGTACCTAGAGTTTAAAGCAGAAAAAACGGAACTTTTAGAATTTTCATTTTTTGACCAAAACGACAGCCCCGGGGGTTATAAACATGTTGATATGGTTGTGATTTTTTTTCTGACTGCGGTTTCAAAACCATGCACCAGAATCCACTTCTTTCAACTCAGTAATACATTTTGGATGTGTACCTAGAGTTTAAAGCAGAAAAAACGGAACTTTTAGAATTTTCATTTTTTGACCAAAACGACAGCCCCGGGGGTTATAAACATGTTGATATGGTTGTGATTTTTTTTCTGACTGCGGTTTCAAAACCATGCACCAGAATCCACTTCTTTCAACTCAGTAATACATTTTGGATGTGTACCTAGAGTTTAAAGCAGAAAAAACTGAACTTTTAGAATTTTCATTTTTTGACCAAAACGACAGCCCCGGGGGTTATAAACATGTTGATATGGTTGTGATTTTTTTCTGACTGCGGTTTCAAAACCATGCACCAGAATCCACTTCTTTCAACTCAGTAATACATTTTGGATGTGTACCTAGAGTTTAAAGCAGAAAAACATGAACTTTTAGAATTTTCATTTTTTGACCAAAACGACAGCCCCGGGGGTTATAAACATGTTGATATGGTTGTGATTTTTTTTCTGACTGCGGTTTCAAAACCATGCACCAGAATCCACTTCTTTCAACTCAGTAATACATTTTGGATGTGTACCTAGAGTTTAAAGCAGAAAAAAACGGAACTATTAGAATTTTCATTTTTTGACCAAAACGACAGCCCCGGGGGTTATAAACATGTTGATATGGTTGTGATTTTTTTTCTGACTGCGGTTTCAAAACCATGCACCAGAATCCACTTCTTTCAACTCAGTAATACATTTTGGATGTGTACCTAGAGTTTAAAGCAGAAAAAACTGAACTTTTAGAATTTTCAGTTTTTGACCAAAATGACAGCACCGGGGGTTATAAACATATTGATATGGATGTGATTTTTTTTCTGACTGCGGTTTCAAAACCATGCACCAGATTCCACTTCTTTCAACTCAGTAATACATTTTGGATGTGTACCTAGAGTTTAAAGCAGAAAAAACGGAACTTTTAGAATTTTCATTTTTTGACCAAAACGACAGCCCCGGGGGTTATAAACATGTTGATATGGTTGTGATTTTTTTTCTGACTGCGGTTTCAAAACCATGCACCAGAATCCACTTCTTTCAACTCAGTAATACATTTTGGATGTGTACCTAGAGTTTAAAGCAGAAAAAACGGAACTTTTAGAATTTTCATTTTTTGACCAAAACGACAGCCCCGGGGGTTATAAACATGTTGATATGGTTGTGATTTTTTTTCTGACTGCGGTTTCAAAACCATGCACCAGAATCCACTTCTTTCAACTCAGTAATACATTTTGGATGTGTACCTAGAGTTTAAAGCAGAAAAAACGGAACTTTTAGAATTTTCTTTTTTTGACCAAAACGACAGCCCCGGGGGTTATAAACATGTTGATATGGTTGTGATTTTTTTTCTGACTGCGGTTTCAAAACCATGCACCAGAATCCACTTCTTTCAACTCAGTAATACATTTTGGATGTGTACCTAGAGTTTAAAGCAGAAAAACATGAACTTTTAGAATTTTCATTTTTTGACCAAAACGACAGCCCCGGGGGTTATTAACATGTTGATATGGTTGTGATTTTTTTTCTGACTGCGGTTTCAAAACCATGCACCAGAATCCACTTCTTTCAACTCAGTAATACATTTTGGATGTGTACCTAGAGTTTAAAGCAGAAAAAACGGAACTTTTAGAATTTTCATTTTTTGACCAAAACGACAGCCCCGGGGGTTATTAACATGTTGATATGGTTGTGATTTTTTTTCTGACTGCGGTTTCAAAACCATGCACCAGAATCCACTTCTTTCAACTCAGTAATACATTTTGGATGTGTACCTAGAGTTTAAAGCAGAAAAAACTGAACTTTTAGAATTTTCATTTTTTGACCAAAACGACAGCCCCGGGGGTTATAAACATGTTAATATGGTTGTGATTTTTTTTCTGACTGCGGTTTCAAAACCATGCACCAGAATCCACTTCTTTCAACTCAGTAATACATTTTGGATGTGTACCTAGAGTTTAAAGCAGAAAAAACGGAACTTTTAGAATTTTCATTTTTTGACCAAAACGACAGCCCCAGGGGTTATAAACATGTTGATATGGTTGTGATTTTTTTTCTGACTGCGGTTTCAAAACCATGCACCAGAATCCACTTCTTTCAACTCAGTAATACATTTTGGATGTGTACCTAGAGTTTAAAGCAGAAAAAACTGAACTTTTAGAATTTTCATTTTTTGACCAAAACGACAGCCCCGGGGGTTATAAACATGTTAATATGGTTGTGATTTTTTTTCTGACTGCGGTTTCAAAACCATGCACCAGAATCCACTTCTTTCAACTCAGTAATACATTTTGGATGTGTACCTAGAGTTTAAAGCAGAAAAAACGGAACTTTTAGAATTTTCATTTTTTGACCAAAACGACAGCCCCGGGGGTTATAAACATGTTGATATGGTTGTGATTTTTTTTCTGACTGCGGTTTCAAAACCATGCACCAGAATCCACTTCTTTCAACTCAGTAATACATTTTGGATGTGTACCTAGAGTTTAAAGCAGAAAAAACTGAACTTTTCGAATTTTCATTTTTTGACCAAAACGACAGCCCCGGGGGTTATAAACATGTTGATATGGTTGTGATTTTTTTTCTGACTGCGGTTTCAAAACCATGCACCAGAATCCACTTCTTTCAACTCAGTAATACATTTTGGATGTGTACCTAGAGTTTAAAGCAGAAAAAAATGAACTTTTAGAATTTTCATTTTTTGACCAAAACGACAGCCCCGGGGGTTATTAACATGTTGATATGGTTGTGATTTTGTTCTGACTGCGGTTTCAAAACCATGCACCAGAATCCACTTCTTTCAACTCAGTAATACATTTTGGATGTGTACCTAGAGTTTAAAGCAGAAAAAAATGGAACTTTTAGAATTTTCATTTTTTGACCAAAACGACAGCCCCGGGGGTTATAAACATGTTGATATGGTTGTGATTTTTTTCTGACTGCGGTTTCAAAACCATGCACCAGAATCCACTTCTTTCAACTCAGTAATACATTTTGGATGTGTACCTAGAGTTTAAAGCAGAAAAAAATGGAACTTTTAGAATTTTCATTTTTTGACCAAAACGACAGCCCCGGGGGTTATAAACATGTTGATATGGTTGTGATTTTTTTTCTGACTGCGGTTTCAAAACCATGCACCAGATTCCACTTCTTTCAACTCAGTAATACATTTTGGATGTGTACCTAGAGTTTAAAGCAGAAAAAACTGAACTTTTAGAATTTTCATTTTTTGACCAAAACGACAGCCCCGGGGGTTATAAACATGTTGATATGGTTGTGATTTTTTTCTGACTGCGGTTTCAAAACCATGCACCAGAATCCACTTCTTTCAACTCAGTAATACATTTTGGATGTGTACCTAGAGTTTAAAGCAGAAAAAACGGAACTTTTAGAATTTTCATTTTTTGACCAAAACGACAGCCCCGGGGGTTATAAACATGTTGATATGGTTGTGATTTTTTTTTCTGACTGCGGTTTCAAAACCATGCACCAGAATCCACTTCTTTCAACTCAGTAATACATTTTGGATGTGTACCTAGAGTTTAAAGCAGACAAAAAGGAACTTTTAGAATTTTCATTTTTTGACCAAAACGACAGCCCTGGGGGTTATAAACATGTTGATATGGTTGTGATTTTTTTTCTGACTGCGGTTTCAAAACCATGCACCAGAATCCACTTCTTTCAACTCAGTAATACATTTTGGATGTGTACCTAGAGTTTAAAGCAGAAAAAACTGAACTTTTAGAATTTTCATTTTTTGACCAAAACGACAGCCCCGGGGGTTATAAACATGTTGATATGGTTGTGATTTTTTTCTGACTGCGGTTTCAAAACCATGCACCAGAATCCACTTCTTTCAACTCAGTAATACATTTTGGATGTGTACCTAGAGTTTAAAGCAGAAAAAACGGAACTTTTAGAATTTTCATTTTTTGACCAAAACGACAGCCCCGGGGGTTATAAACATGTTGATATGGTTGTGATTTTTTTTCTGACTGCGGTTTCAAAACCATGCACCAGAATCCACTTCTTTCAACTCAGTAATACATTTTGGATGTGTACCTAGAGTTTAAAGCAGAAAAAACGGAACTTTTCGAATTTTCATTTTTTGACCAAAACGACAGCCCTGGGGGTTATAAACATGTTGATATGGTTGTGATTTTTTTTCTGACTGCGGTTTCAAAACCATGCACCAGAATCCACTTCTTTCAACTCAGTAATACATTTTGGATGTGTACCTAGAGTTTAAAGCAGAAAAAACTGAACTTTTAGAATTTTCATTTTTTGACCAAAACGACAGCCCCGGGGGTTATAAACATGTTGATATGGTTGTGATTTTTTTCTGACTGCGGTTTCAAAACCATGCACCAGAATCCACTTCTTTCAACTCAGTAATACATTTTGGATGTGTACCTAGAGTTTAAAGCAGAAAAAACGGAACTTTTAGAATTTTCATTTTTTGACCAAAACGACAGCCCCGGGGGTTACAAACATGTTGATATGGTTGTGATTTTTTTTCTGACTGCGGTTTCAAAACCATGCACCAGAATCCACTTCTTTCAACTCAGTAATACATTTTGGATGTGTACCTAGAGTTTAAAGCAGAAAAAACTGAACTTTTAGAATTTTCATTTTTTGACCAAAACGACAGCCCCGGGGGTTATAAACATGTTGATATGGTTGTGATTTTTTTTCTGACTGCGGTTTCAAAACCATGCACCAGAATCCACTTCTTTCAACTCAGTAATACATTTTGGATGTGTACCTAGAGTTTAAAGCAGAAAAAACTGAACTTTTAGAATTTTCATTTTTTGACCAAAACGACAGCCCCGGGGGTTATTAACATGTTGATATGGTTGTGATTTTTTTTCTGACTGCGGTTTCAAAACCATGCACCAGAATCCACTTCTTTCAACTCAGTAATACATTTTGGATGTGTACCTAGAGTTTAAAGCAGAGAAACATGAACTTTTAGAATTTTCATTTTTCGACCAAAACGACAGCCCCGGGGGTTATAAACATGTTGATATGGATGTGATTTTTTTTCTGACTGCGGTTTCAAAACCATGCACAAGAATCCACTTCTTTCAACTCAGTAATACATTTTGGATGTGTACCTAGAGTTTAAAGCAGAAAAAACGGAACTTTTAGAATTTTCATTTTTTGACCAAAACGACAGCCCCGGGGGTTATAAACATGTTGATATGGTTGTGATTTTTTTTCTGACTGCGGTTTCAAAACCATGCACCAGAATCCACTTCTTTCAACTCAGTAATACCTTTTGGTTGTGTACCTAGAGTTTAAAGCAGAAAAAATGGAACTTTTAGAATTTTCATTTTTTGACCAAAACGACAGCCCTGGGGGTTATAAACATGTTGATATGGTTGTGATTTTTTTTCTGACTGCGGTTTCAAAACCATGCACCAGAATCCACTTCTTTCAACTCAGTAATACATTTTGGATGTGTACCTAGAGTTTAAAGCAGAAAAAACGGAACTTTTAGAATTTTCATTTTTTGACCAAAACGACAGCCCCAGGGGTTATAAACTTGTTGATATGGTTGTGATTTTTTTTTGACTGCGGTTTCAAAACCATGCACCAGAATCCACTTCTTTCAACTCAGTAATACATTTTGGATGTGTACCTAGAGTTTAAAGCAGAAAAAACGGAACTTTTAGAATTTTCATTTTTTGACCAAAACGACAGCCCCGGGGGTTATAAACATGTTGATATTGATGTGATTTTTTTCTGACTGTGGTTTCAAAACCATGCACCAGAATCCACTTCTTTCAACTCAGTAATACATTTTGGATGTGTACCTAAAGTTTAAAGCAGAAAAAACGGAACTTTTAGAATTTTCATTTTTTGACCAAAACGACAGCCCCGGGGGTTATAAACATGTTGATATGGTTGTGATTTTTTTTCTGACTGCGGTTTCAAAACCATGCACCAGAATCCACTTCTTTCAACTCAGTAATACATTTTGGATGTGTACCTAGAGTTTAAAGCAGAAAAAACTGAACTTTTAGAATTTTCATTTTTTGACCAAAACGACAGCCCCGGGGGTTATAAACATGTTAATATGGTTGTGATTTTTTTTCTGACTGCGGTTTCAAAACCATGCACCAGAATCCACTTCTTTCAACTCAGTAATACATTTTGGATGTGTACCTAGAGTTTAAAGCAGAAAAAACGGAACTTTTAGAATTTTCATTTTTTGACCAAAACGACAGCCCCGGGGGTTATAAACATGTTGATATGGTTGTGATTTTTTTTCTGACTGCGGTTTCAAAACCATGCACCAGAATCCACTTCTTTCAACTCAGTAATACATTTTGGATGTGTACCTAGAGTTTAAAGCAGAAAAACATGAACTTTTAGTATTTTCATTTTTTGACCAAAACGACAGCCTCGGGGGTTATAAACATGTTGATATGGATGTGATTTTTTTTCTGACTGCGGTTTCAAAACCATGCACCAGAATCCACTTCTTTCAACTCAGTAATACATTTTGGATGTGTACCTAGAGTTTAAAGCAGAAAAAACTGAACTTTTCGAATTTTCATTTTTTGACCAAAACGACAGCCCCGGGGGTTATAAACATGTTGATATGGTTGTGATTTTTTTTCTGACTGTGGTTTAAAAACCATGCACCAGAATCCACTTCTTTCAACTCAGTAATACATTTTGGATGTGTACCTAGAGTTTAAAGCAGAAAAAAATGAACTTTTAGAATTTTCATTTTTTGACCAAAACGACAGCCCCGGGGGTTATAAACATGTTGATATGGTTGTGATTTTTTTTCTGACTGCGGTTTCAAAACCATGCACCAGAATCCACTTCTTTCAACTCAGTAATACATTTTGGATGTGTACCTAGAGTTTAAAGCAGAAAAAAACGGAACTTTTAGAATTTTCATTTTTTGACCAAAACGACAGCCCCGGGGGTTATTAACATGTTGATATGGTTGTGATTTTTTTTCTGACTGCGGTTTCAAAACCATGCACCAGAATCCACTTCTTTCAACTCAGTAATACATTTTGGATGTGTACCTAGAGTATAAAGCAGAGAAACATGAACTTTTAGAATTTTCATTTTTCGACCAAAACGACAGCCCCGGGGATTATAAACATGTTGATATGGATGTGATTTTTTTTCTGACTGCGGTTTCAAAACCATGCACCAGAATCCACTTCTTTCAACTCAGTAATACATTTTGGATGTGTACCTAGAGTTTAAAGCAGAAAAAACTGAACTTTTAGAATTTTCATTTTTTGACCAAAACGACAGCCCCGGGGGTTATAAACATGTTGATATGGTTGTGATTTTTTTTCTGACTGCAGTTTCAAAACCATGCATCAGAATCCACTTCTTTCAACTCAGTAATACCTTTTGGTTGTGTACCTAGAGTTTAAAGCAGAAAAAACGGAACTTTTAGAATTTTCATTTTTTGACCAAAACGACAGCCCCGGGGGTTATAAACATGTTGATATGGTTGTGATTTTTTTTCTGACTGCGGTTTCAAAACCATGCACCAGAATCCACTTCTTTCAACTCAGTAATACATTTTGGATGTGTACCTAGAGTTTAAAGCAGAAAAAACGGAACTTTTAGAATTTTCATTTTTTGACCAAAACGACAGCCCCGGGGGTTATAAACATGTTGATATGGTTGTGATTTTTTTTCTGACTGTGGTTTCAAAACCATGCACCAGAATCCACTTCTTTCAACTCAGTAATACATTTTGGATGTGTACCTAGAGTTTAAAGCAGAAAAACATGAACTTTTAGAATTTTCATTTTTTGACCAAAACGACAGCCCCAGGGGTTATAAACATGTTGATATGGATGTGATTTTTTTTCTGACTGCGGTTTCAAAACCATGCACCAGAATCCACTTCTTTCAACTCAGTAATACATTTTGGATGTGTACCTAGAGTTTAAAGCAGAAAAAACGGAACTTTTAGAATTTTCATTTTTTGACCAAAACGACAGCCCCGGGGGTTATAAACATGTTGATATGGTTGTGATTTTTTTTCTGACTGCGGTTTCAAAACCATGCACCAGAATCCACTTCTTTCAACTCAGTAATACATTTTGGATGTGTACCTAGAGTTTAAAGCAGAAAAAACGGAACTTTTAGAATTTTCATTTTTTGACCAAAACGACAGCCCCGGGGGTTATAAACATGTTGATATGGTTGTGATTTTTTTTCTGACTGCGGTTTCAAAACCATGCACCAGAATCCACTTCTTTCAACTCAGTAATACATTTTGGATGTGTACCTAGAGTTTAAAGCAGAAAAAACTGAACTTTTAGAATTTTCATTTTTTGACCAAAACGACAGCCCCGGGGGTTATAAACATGTTGATATGGTTGTGATTTTTTTCTGACTGCGGTTTCAAAACCATGCACCAGAATCCACTTCTTTCAACTCAGTAATACATTTTGGATGTGTACCTAGAGTTTAAAGCAGAAAAACATGAACTTTTAGAATTTTCATTTTTTGACCAAAACGACAGCCCCGGGGGTTATAAACATGTTGATATGGTTGTGATTTTTTTTCTGACTGCGGTTTCAAAACCATGCACCAGAATCCACTTCTTTCAACTCAGTAATACATTTTGGATGTGTACCTAGAGTTTAAAGCAGAAAAAAACGGAACTATTAGAATTTTCATTTTTTGACCAAAACGACAGCCCCGGGGGTTATAAACATGTTGATATGGTTGTGATTTTTTTTCTGACTGCGGTTTCAAAACCATGCACCAGAATCCACTTCTTTCAACTCAGTAATACATTTTGGATGTGTACCTAGAGTTTAAAGCAGAAAAAACTGAACTTTTAGAATTTTCAGTTTTTGACCAAAATGACAGCACCGGGGGTTATAAACATATTGATATGGATGTGATTTTTTTTCTGACTGCGGTTTCAAAACCATGCACCAGATTCCACTTCTTTCAACTCAGTAATACATTTTGGATGTGTACCTAGAGTTTAAAGCAGAAAAAACGGAACTTTTAGAATTTTCATTTTTTGACCAAAACGACAGCCCCGGGGGTTATAAACATGTTGATATGGTTGTGATTTTTTTTCTGACTGCGGTTTCAAAACCATGCACCAGAATCCACTTCTTTCAACTCAGTAATACATTTTGGATGTGTACCTAGAGTTTAAAGCAGAAAAAACGGAACTTTTAGAATTTTCATTTTTTGACCAAAACGACAGCCCCGGGGGTTATAAACATGTTGATATGGTTGTGATTTTTTTTCTGACTGCGGTTTCAAAACCATGCACCAGAATCCACTTCTTTCAACTCAGTAATACATTTTGGATGTGTACCTAGAGTTTAAAGCAGAAAAAACGGAACTTTTAGAATTTTCTTTTTTTGACCAAAACGACAGCCCCGGGGGTTATAAACATGTTGATATGGTTGTGATTTTTTTTCTGACTGCGGTTTCAAAACCATGCACCAGAATCCACTTCTTTCAACTCAGTAATACATTTTGGATGTGTACCTAGAGTTTAAAGCAGAAAAACATGAACTTTTAGAATTTTCATTTTTTGACCAAAACGACAGCCCCGGGGGTTATTAACATGTTGATATGGTTGTGATTTTTTTTCTGACTGCGGTTTCAAAACCATGCACCAGAATCCACTTCTTTCAACTCAGTAATACATTTTGGATGTGTACCTAGAGTTTAAAGCAGAAAAAACGGAACTTTTAGAATTTTCATTTTTTGACCAAAACGACAGCCCCGGGGGTTATTAACATGTTGATATGGTTGTGATTTTTTTTCTGACTGCGGTTTCAAAACCATGCACCAGAATCCACTTCTTTCAACTCAGTAATACATTTTGGATGTGTACCTAGAGTTTAAAGCAGAAAAAACTGAACTTTTAGAATTTTCATTTTTTGACCAAAACGACAGCCCCGGGGGTTATAAACATGTTAATATGGTTGTGATTTTTTTTCTGACTGCGGTTTCAAAACCATGCACCAGAATCCACTTCTTTCAACTCAGTAATACATTTTGGATGTGTACCTAGAGTTTAAAGCAGAAAAAACTGAACTTTTAGAATTTTCATTTTTTGACCAAAACGACAGCCCCAGGGGTTATAAACATGTTGATATGGTTGTGATTTTTTTTCTGACTGCGGTTTCAAAACCATGCACCAGAATCCACTTCTTTCAACTCAGTAATACATTTTGGATGTGTACCTAGAGTTTAAAGCAGAAAAAACTGAACTTTTAGAATTTTCATTTTTTGACCAAAACGACAGCCCCGGGGGTTATAAACATGTTAATATGGTTGTGATTTTTTTTCTGACTGCGGTTTCAAAACCATGCACCAGAATCCACTTCTTTCAACTCAGTAATACATTTTGGATGTGTACCTAGAGTTTAAAGCAGAAAAAACGGAACTTTTAGAATTTTCATTTTTTGACCAAAACGACAGCCCCGGGGGTTATAAACATGTTGATATGGTTGTGATTTTTTTTCTGACTGCGGTTTCAAAACCATGCACCAGAATCCACTTCTTTCAACTCAGTAATACATTTTGGATGTGTACCTAGAGTTTAAAGCAGAAAAAACTGAACTTTTCGAATTTTCATTTTTTGACCAAAACGACAGCCCCGGGGGTTATAAACATGTTGATATGGTTGTGATTTTTTTTCTGACTGCGGTTTCAAAACCATGCACCAGAATCCACTTCTTTCAACTCAGTAATACATTTTGGATGTGTACCTAGAGTTTAAAGCAGAAAAAAATGAACTTTTAGAATTTTCATTTTTTGACCAAAACGACAGCCCCGGGGGTTATAAACATGTTGATATGGTTGTGATTTTTTTTCTGACTGCGGTTTCAAAACCATGCACCAGAATCCACTTCTTTCAACTCAGTAATACATTTTGGATGTGTACCTAGAGTTTAAAGCAGAAAAAAACGGAACTTTTAGAATTTTCATTTTTTGACCAAAACGACAGCCCCGGGGGTTATTAACATGTTGATATGGTTGTGATTTTTTTTCTGACTGCGGTTTCAAAACCATGCACCAGAATCCACTTCTTTCAACTCAGTAATACATTTTGGATGTGTACCTAGAGTTTAAAGCAGAAAAAACGGAACTTTTAGAATTTTCATTTTTTGACCAAAACGACAGCCCCGGGGGTTATTAACATGTTGATATGGTTGTGATTTTTTTTCTGACTGCGGTTTCAAAACCATGCACCAGAATCCACTTCTTTCAACTCAGTAATACATTTTGGATGTGTACCTAGAGTTTAAAGCAGAAAAAACGGAACTTTTAGAATTTTCATTTTTTGACCAAAACGACAGCCCCGGGGGTTATTAACATGTTGATATGGATGTGATTTTTTTTCTGACTGCGGTTTCAAAACCATGCACCAGAATCCACTTCTTTCAACTCAGTAATACATTTTGGATGTGTACCTAGAGTTTAAAGCAGAAAAAACTGAACTTTTAGAATTTTCATTTTTTGACCAAAACGACAGCCCCGGGGGTTATAAACATGTTGATATGGTTGTAATTTTTTTTCTGACTGCGGTTTCAAAACCATGCACCAGAATCCACTTCTTTCAACTCAGTAATACATTTTGGATGTGTACCTAGAGTTTAAAGCAGAAAAAACGGAACTTTTAGAATTTTCATTTTTTGACCAAAACGACAGCCCCGGGGATTATAAACATGTTGATATGGTTGTGATTTTTTTTCTGACTGCGGTTTCAAAACCATGCACCAGAATCCACTTCTTTCAACTCAGTAATACATTTTGGATGTGTACCTAGAGTTTAAAGCAGAAAAAACTGAACTTTTAGAATTTTCATTTTTTGACCAAAACGACAGCCCCGGGGGTTATTAACATGTTGATATGGTTGTGATTTTGTTCTGACTGCGGTTTCAAAACCATGCACCAGAATCCACTTCTTTCAACTCAGTAATACATTTTGGATGTGTACCTAGAGTTTAAAGCAGAAAAAAATGGAACTTTTAGAATTTTCATTTTTTGACCAAAACGACAGCCCCGGGGGTTATAAACATGTTGATATGGTTGTGATTTTTTTCTGACTGCGGTTTCAAAACCATGCACCAGAATCCACTTCTTTCAACTCAGTAATACATTTTGGATGTGTACCTAGAGTTTAAAGCAGAAAAAAATGGAACTTTTAGAATTTTCATTTTTTGACCAAAACGACAGCCCCGGGGGTTATAAACATGTTGATATGGTTGTGATTTTTTTTCTGACTGCGGTTTCAAAACCATGCACCAGATTCCACTTCTTTCAACTCAGTAATACATTTTGGATGTGTACCTAGAGTTTAAAGCAGAAAAAACTGAACTTTTAGAATTTTCATTTTTTGACCAAAACGACAGCCCCGGGGGTTATTAACATGTTGATATGGTTGTGATTTTTTTCTGACTGCGGTTTCAAAACCATGCACCAGAATCCACTTCTTTCAACTCAGTAATACATTTTGGATGTGTACCTAGAGTTTAAAGCAGAAAAAAATGGAACTTTTAGAATTTTCATTTTTTGACCAAAACGACAGCCCCGGGGGTTATAAACATGTTGATATGGTTGTGATTTTTTTCTGACTGCGGTTTCAAAACCATGCACCAGAATCCACTTCTTTCAACTCAGTAATACATTTTGGATGTGTACCTAGAGTTTAAAGCAGAAAAAACGGAACTTTTAGAATTTTCATTTTTTGACCAAAACGACAGCCCCGGGGGTTATAAACATGTTGATATGGTTGTGATTTTTTTTTCTGACTGCGGTTTCAAAACCATGCACCAGAATCCACTTCTTTCAACTCAGTAATACATTTTGGATGTGTACCTAGAGTTTAAAGCAGAAAAAACGGAACTTTTAGAATTTTCATTTTTTGACCAAAACGACAGCCCCGGGGGTTATTAACATGTTGATATGGTTGTGATTTTTTTTCTGACTGCGGTTTCAAAACCATGCACCAGAATCCACTTCTTTCAACTCAGTAATACATTTTGGATGTGTACCTAGAGTTTAAAGCAGAAAAAACGGAACTTTTAGAATTTTCATTTTTTGACCAAAACGACAGCCCCGGGGGTTATAAACATGTTGATATGGTTGTGATTTTTTTTCTGACTGCGGTTTCAAAACCATGCACCAGAATCCACTTCTTTCAACTCAGTAATACATTTTGGATGTGTACCTAGAGTTTAAAGCAGAAAAAACGGAACTTTTAGAATTTTCATTTTTTGACCAAAACGACAGCCCCGGGGGTTATAAACATGTTGATATGGTTGTGATTTTTTTTCTGACTGCGGTTTCAAAACCATGCACCAGAATCCACTTCTTTCAACTCAGTAATACATTTTGGATGTGTACCTAGAGTTTAAAGCAGAAAAAACGGAACTTTTCGAATTTTCATTTTTTGACCAAAACGACAGCCCTAGGGGTTATAAACATGTTGATATGGTTGTGATTTTTTTTCTGACTGCGGTTTCAAAACCATGCACCAGAATCCACTTCTTTCAACTCAGTAATACATTTTGGATGTGTACCTAGAGTTTAAAGCAGAAAAAACTGAACTTTTAGAATTTTCATTTTTTGACCAAAACGACAGCCCCGGGGGTTATAAACATGTTGATATGGTTGTGATTTTTTTCTGACTGCGGTTTCAAAACCATGCACCAGAATCCACTTCTTTCAACTCAGTAATACATTTTGGATGTGTACCTAGAGTTTAAAGCAGAAAAAACGGAACTTTTAGAATTTTCATTTTTTGACCAAAACGACAGCCCCGGGGGTTATAAACATGTTGATATGGTTGTGATTTTTTTTCTGACTGCGGTTTCAAAACCATGCACCAGAATCCACTTCTTTCAACTCAGTAATACATTTTGGATGTGTACCTAGAGTTTAAAGCAGAAAAAACTGAACTTTTAGAATTTTCATTTTTTGACCAAAACGACAGCCCCGGGGGTTATAAACATGTTGATATGGTTGTGATTTTTTTTCTGACTGCGGTTTCAAAACCATGCACCAGAATCCACTTCTTTCAACTCAGTAATACATTTTGGATGTGTACCTAGAGTTTAAAGCAGAAAAAACTGAACTTTTAGAATTTTCATTTTTTGACCAAAACGACAGCCCCGGGGGTTATTAACATGTTGATATGGTTGTGATTTTTTTTCTGACTGCGGTTTCAAAACCATGCACCAGAATCCACTTCTTTCAACTCAGTAATACATTTTGGATGTGTACCTAGAGTTTAAAGCAGAGAAACATGAACTTTTAGAATTTTCATTTTTCGACCAAAACGACAGCCCCGGGGGTTATAAACATGTTGATATGGATGTGATTTTTTTTCTGACTGCGGTTTCAAAACCATGCACAAGAATCCACTTCTTTCAACTCAGTAATACATTTTGGATGTGTACCTAGAGTTTAAAGCAGAAAAAACGGAACTTTTAGAATTTTCATTTTTTGACCAAAACGACAGCCCCGGGGGTTATAAACATGTTGATATGGTTGTGATTTTTTTTCTGACTGCGGTTTCAAAACCATGCACCAGAATCCACTTCTTTCAACTCAGTAATACCTTTTGGTTGTGTACCTAGAGTTTAAAGCAGAAAAAATGGAACTTTTAGAATTTTCATTTTTTGACCAAAACGACAGCCCTGGGGGTTATAAACATGTTGATATGGTTGTGATTTTTTTTCTGACTGCGGTTTCAAAACCATGCACCAGAATCCACTTCTTTCAACTCAGTAATACATTTTGGATGTGTACCTAGAGTTTAAAGCAGAAAAAACGGAACTTTTAGAATTTTCATTTTTTGACCAAAACGACAGCCCCAGGGGTTATAAACTTGTTGATATGGTTGTGATTTTTTTTTGACTGCGGTTTCAAAACCATGCACCAGAATCCACTTCTTTCAACTCAGTAATACATTTTGGATGTGTACCTAGAGTTTAAAGCAGAAAAAACTGAACTTTTAGAATTTTCATTTTTTGACCAAAACGACAGCCCCGGGGGTTATAAACATGTTGATATTGATGTGATTTTTTTCTGACTGTGGTTTCAAAACCATGCACCAGAATCCACTTCTTTCAACTCAGTAATACATTTTGGATGTGTACCTAGAGTTTAAAGCAGAAAAAACGGAACTTTTAGAATTTTCATTTTTTGACCAAAACGACAGCCCCGGGGGTTATAAACATGTTGATATGGTTGTGATTTTTTTTCTGACTGCGGTTTCAAAACCATGCACCAGAATCCACTTCTTTCAACTCAGTAATACATTTTGGATGTGTACCTAGAGTTTAAAGCAGAAAAACATGAACTTTTAGTATTTTCATTTTTTGACCAAAACGACAGCCTCGGGGGTTATAAACATGTTGATATGGATGTGATTTTTTTTCTGACTGCGGTTTCAAAACCATGCACCAGAATCCACTTCTTTCAACTCAGTAATACATTTTGGATGTGTACCTAGAGTTTAAAGCAGAAAAAACTGAACTTTTAGAATTTTCATTTTTTGACCAAAACGACAGCCCCGGGGGTTATAAACATGTTGATATGGTTGTGATTTTTTTTCTGACTGCGGTTTCAAAACCATGCACCAGAATCCACTTCTTTCAACTCAGTAATACCTTTTGGTTGTGTACCTAGAGTTTAAAGCAGAAAAAATGGAACTTTTAGAATTTTCATTTTTTGACCAAAACGACAGCCCTGGGGGTTATAAACATGTTGATATGGTTGTGATTTTTTTTCTGACTGCGGTTTCAAAACCATGCACCAGAATCCACTTCTTTCAACTCAGTAATACATTTTGGATGTGTACCTAGAGTTTAAAGCAGAAAAAACGGAACTTTTAGAATTTTCATTTTTTGACCAAAACGACAGCCCCAGGGGTTATAAACTTGTTGATATGGTTGTGATTTTTTTTTGACTGCGGTTTCAAAACCATGCACCAGAATCCACTTCTTTCAACTCAGTAATACATTTTGGATGTGTACCTAGAGTTTAAAGCAGAAAAAACGGAACTTTTAGAATTTTCATTTTTTGACCAAAACGACAGCCCCGGGGGTTATAAACATGTTGATATTGATGTGATTTTTTTCTGACTGTGGTTTCAAAACCATGCACCAGAATCCACTTCTTTCAACTCAGTAATACATTTTGGATGTGTACCTAAAGTTTAAAGCAGAAAAAACGGAACTTTTAGAATTTTCATTTTTTGACCAAAACGACAGCCCCGGGGGTTATAAACATGTTGATATGGTTGTGATTTTTTTTCTGACTGCGGTTTCAAAACCATGCACCAGAATCCACTTCTTTCAACTCAGTAATACATTTTGGATGTGTACCTAGAGTTTAAAGCAGAAAAAACTGAACTTTTAGAATTTTCATTTTTTGACCAAAACGACAGCCCCGGGGGTTATAAACATGTTAATATGGTTGTGATTTTTTTTCTGACTGCGGTTTCAAAACCATGCACCAGAATCCACTTCTTTCAACTCAGTAATACATTTTGGATGTGTACCTAGAGTTTAAAGCAGAAAAAACGGAACTTTTAGAATTTTCATTTTTTGACCAAAACGACAGCCCCGGGGGTTATAAACATGTTGATATGGTTGTGATTTTTTTTCTGACTGCGGTTTCAAAACCATGCACCAGAATCCACTTCTTTCAACTCAGTAATACATTTTGGATGTGTACCTAGAGTTTAAAGCAGAAAAACATGAACTTTTAGTATTTTCATTTTTTGACCAAAACGACAGCCTCGGGGGTTATAAACATGTTGATATGGATGTGATTTTTTTTCTGACTGCGGTTTCAAAACCATGCACCAGAATCCACTTCTTTCAACTCAGTAATACATTTTGGATGTGTACCTAGAGTTTAAAGCAGAAAAAACTGAACTTTTCGAATTTTCATTTTTTGACCAAAACGACAGCCCCGGGGGTTATAAACATGTTGATATGGTTGTGATTTTTTTTCTGACTGTGGTTTAAAAACCATGCACCAGAATCCACTTCTTTCAACTCAGTAATACATTTTGGATGTGTACCTAGAGTTTAAAGCAGAAAAAACTGAACTTTTAGAATTTTCATTTTTTGACCAAAACGACAGCCCCGGGGGTTATAAACATGTTAATATGGTTGTGATTTTTTTTCTGACTGCGGTTTCAAAACCATGCACCAGAATCCACTTCTTTCAACTCAGTAATACATTTTGGATGTGTACCTAGAGTTTAAAGCAGAAAAAACGGAACTTTTAGAATTTTCATTTTTTGACCAAAACGACAGCCCCGGGGGTTATAAACATGTTGATATGGTTGTGATTTTTTTTCTGACTGCGGTTTCAAAACCATGCACCAGAATCCACTTCTTTCAACTCAGTAATACATTTTGGATGTGTACCTAGAGTTTAAAGCAGAAAAACATGAACTTTTAGTATTTTCATTTTTTGACCAAAACGACAGCCTCGGGGGTTATAAACATGTTGATATGGATGTGATTTTTTTTCTGACTGCGGTTTCAAAACCATGCACCAGAATCCACTTCTTTCAACTCAGTAATACATTTTGGATGTGTACCTAGAGTTTAAAGCAGAAAAAACTGAACTTTTCGAATTTTCATTTTTTGACCAAAACGACAGCCCCGGGGGTTATAAACATGTTGATATGGTTGTGATTTTTTTTCTGACTGTGGTTTAAAAACCATGCACCAGAATCCACTTCTTTCAACTCAGTAATACATTTTGGATGTGTACCTAGAGTTTAAAGCAGAAAAAAATGAACTTTTAGAATTTTCATTTTTTGACCAAAACGACAGCCCCGGGGGTTATAAACATGTTGATATGGTTGTGATTTTTTTTCTGACTGCGGTTTCAAAACCATGCACCAGAATCCACTTCTTTCAACTCAGTAATACATTTTGGATGTGTACCTAGAGTTTAAAGCAGAAAAAAACGGAACTTTTAGAATTTTCATTTTTTGACCAAAACGACAGCCCCGGGGGTTATTAACATGTTGATATGGTTGTGATTTTTTTTCTGACTGCGGTTTCAAAACCATGCACCAGAATCCACTTCTTTCAACTCAGTAATACATTTTGGATGTGTACCTAGAGTATAAAGCAGAGAAACATGAACTTTTAGAATTTTCATTTTTCGACCAAAACGTCAGCCCCGGGGATTATAAACATGTTGATATGGATGTGATTTTTTTTCTGACTGCGGTTTCAAAACCATGCACCAGAATCCACTTCTTTCAACTCAGTAATACATTTTGGATGTGTACCTAGAGTTTAAAGCAGAAAAAACTGAACTTTTAGAATTTTCATTTTTTGACCAAAACGACAGCCCCGGGGGTTATAAACATGTTGATATGGTTGTGATTTTTTTTCTGACTGCAGTTTCAAAACCATGCATCAGAATCCACTTCTTTCAACTCAGTAATACCTTTTGGTTGTGTACCTAGAGTTTAAAGCAGAAAAAACGGAACTTTTAGAATTTTCATTTTTTGACCAAAACGACAGCCCCGGGGGTTATAAACATGTTGATATGGTTGTGATTTTTTTTCTGACTGCGGTTTCAAAACCATGCACCAGAATCCACTTCTTTCAACTCAGTAATACATTTTGGATGTGTACCTAGAGTTTAAAGCAGAAAAAACGGAACGTTTAGCATTTTCATTTTTTGACCAAAACGACAACCCCGGGGGTTATAAACATGTTGATATGGTTGTGATTTTTTTTCTGACTGCGGTTTCAAAACCATGCACCAGAATCCACTTCTTTCAACTCAGTAATACATTTTGGATGTGTACCTAGAGTTTAAAGCAGAAAAAACGGAACTTTTAGAATTTTCATTTTTTGACCAAAACGACAGCCCCGGGGGTTATAAACATGTTGATATGGTTGTGATTTTTTTTCTGACTGTGGTTTCAAAACCATGCACCAGAATCCACTTCTTTCAACTCAGTAATACATTTTGGATGTGTACCTAGAGTTTAAAGCAGAAAAACATGAACTTTTAGAATTTTCATTTTTTGACCAAAACGACAGCCCCGGGGGTTATAAACATGTTGATATGGTTGTGATTTTTTTTCTGACTGCGGTTTCAAAACCATGCACCAGAATCCACTTCTTTCAACTCAGTAATACATTTTGGATGTGTACCTAGAGTTTAAAGCAGAAAAAACGGAACGTTTAGCATTTTCATTTTTTGACCAAAACGACAACCCCGGGGGTTATAAACATGTTGATATGGTTGTGATTTTTTTTCTGACTGCGGTTTCAAAACCATGCACCAGAATCCACTTCTTTCAACTCAGTAATACATTTTGGATGTGTACCTAGAGTTTAAAGCAGAAAAAACGGAACTTTTAGAATTTTCATTTTTTGACCAAAACGACAGCCCCGGGGGTTATAAACATGTTGATATGGTTGTGATTTTTTTTCTGACTGTGGTTTCAAAACCATGCACCAGAATCCACTTCTTTCAACTCAGTAATACATTTTGGATGTGTACCTAGAGTTTAAAGCAGAAAAACATGAACTTTTAGAATTTTCATTTTTTGACCAAAACGACAGCCCCGGGGGTTATAAACATGTTGATATGGTTGTGATTTTTTTTCTGACTGCGGTTTCAAAACCATGCACCAGAATCCACTTCTTTCAACTCAGTAATACATTTTGGATGTGTACCTAGAGTTTAAAGCAGAAAAAAACGGAACTTTTAGAATTTTCATTTTTTGACCAAAACGACAGCCCCGGGGGTTATTAACATGTTGATATGGTTGTGATTTTTTTTCTGACTGCGGTTTCAAAACCATGCACCAGAATCCACTTCTTTCAACTCAGTAATACATTTTGGATGTGTACCTAGAGTATAAAGCAGAGAAACATGAACTTTTAGAATTTTCATTTTTCGACCAAAACGTCAGCCCCGGGGATTATAAACATGTTGATATGGATGTGATTTTTTTTCTGACTGCGGTTTCAAAACCATGCACCAGAATCCACTTCTTTCAACTCAGTAATACATTTTGGATGTGTACCTAGAGTTTAAAGCAGAAAAAACTGAACTTTTAGAATTTTCATTTTTTGACCAAAACGACAGCCCCGGGGGTTATAAACATGTTGATATGGTTGTGATTTTTTTTCTGACTGCAGTTTCAAAACCATGCATCAGAATCCACTTCTTTCAACTCAGTAATACCTTTTGGTTGTGTACCTAGAGTTTAAAGCAGAAAAAACGGAACTTTTAGAATTTTCATTTTTTGACCAAAACGACAGCCCCGGGGGTTATAAACATGTTGATATGGTTGTGATTTTTTTTCTGACTGCGGTTTCAAAACCATGCACCAGAATCCACTTCTTTCAACTCAGTAATACATTTTGGATGTGTACCTAGAGTTTAAAGCAGAAAAAACGGAACGTTTAGCATTTTCATTTTTTGACCAAAACGACAACCCCGGGGGTTATAAACATGTTGATATGGTTGTGATTTTTTTTCTGACTGCGGTTTCAAAACCATGCACCAGAATCCACTTCTTTCAACTCAGTAATACATTTTGGATGTGTACCTAGAGTTTAAAGCAGAAAAAACGGAACTTTTAGAATTTTCATTTTTTGACCAAAACGACAGCCCCGGGGGTTATAAACATGTTGATATGGTTGTGATTTTTTTTCTGACTGTGGTTTCAAAACCATGCACCAGAATCCACTTCTTTCAACTCAGTAATACATTTTGGATGTGTACCTAGAGTTTAAAGCAGAAAAACATGAACTTTTAGAATTTTCATTTTTTGACCAAAACGACAGCCCCAGGGGTTATAAACATGTTGATATGGATGTGATTTTTTTTCTGACTGCGGTTTCAAAACCATGCACCAGAATCCACTTCTTTCAACTCAGTAATACATTTTGGATGTGTACCTAGAGTTTAAAGCAGAAAAAACGGAACTTTTAGAATTTTCATTTTTTGACCAAAACGACAGCCCCGGGGGTTATAAACATGTTGATATGGTTGTGATTTTTTTTCTGACTGCGGTTTCAAAACCATGCACCAGAATCCACTTCTTTCAACTCAGTAATACATTTTGGATGTGTACCTAGAGTTTAAAGCAGAAAAAACGGAACTTTTAGAATTTTCATTTTTTGACCAAAACGACAGCCCCGGGGGTTATAAACATGTTGATATGGTTGTGATTTTTTTTCTGACTGCGGTTTCAAAACCATGCACCAGAATCCACTTCTTTCAACTCAGTAATACATTTTGGATGTGTACCTAGAGTTTAAAGCAGAAAAAACTGAACTTTTAGAATTTTCATTTTTTGACCAAAACGACAGCCCCGGGGGTTATAAACATGTTGATATGGTTGTGATTTTTTTTCTGACTGCGGTTTCAAAACCATGCACCAGAATCCACTTCTTTCAACTCAGTAATACATTTTGGATGTGTACCTAGAGTTTAAAGCAGAAAAACATGAACTTTTAGAATTTTCATTTTTTGACCAAAACGACAGCCCCGGGGGTTATAAACATGTTGATATGGTTGTGATTTTTTTTCTGACTGCGGTTTCAAAACCATGCACCAGAATCCACTTCTTTCAACTCAGTAATACATTTTGGATGTGTACCTAGAGTTTAAAGCAGAAAAAAACGGAACTATTAGAATTTTCATTTTTTGACCAAAACGACAGCCCCGGGGGTTATAAACATGTTGATATGGTTGTGATTTTTTTTCTGACTGCGGTTTCAAAACCATGCACCAGAATCCACTTCTTTCAACTCAGTAATACATTTTGGATGTGTACCTAGAGTTTAAAGCAGAAAAAACTGAACTTTTAGAATTTTCAGTTTTTGACCAAAATGACAGCACCGGGGGTTATAAACATATTGATATGGATGTGATTTTTTTTCTGACTGCGGTTTCAAAACCATGCACCAGATTCCACTTCTTTCAACTCAGTAATACATTTTGGATGTGTACCTAGAGTTTAAAGCAGAAAAAACGGAACTTTTAGAATTTTCATTTTTTGACCAAAACGACAGCCCCGGGGGTTATAAACATGTTGATATGGTTGTGATTTTTTTTCTGACTGCGGTTTCAAAACCATGCACCAGAATCCACTTCTTTCAACTCAGTAATACATTTTGGATGTGTACCTAGAGTTTAAAGCAGAAAAAACGGAACTTTTAGAATTTTCATTTTTTGACCAAAACGACAGCCCCGGGGGTTATAAACATGTTGATATGGTTGTGATTTTTTTTCTGACTGCGGTTTCAAAACCATGCACCAGAATCCACTTCTTTCAACTCAGTAATACATTTTGGATGTGTACCTAGAGTTTAAAGCAGAAAAAACGGAACTTTTAGAATTTTCTTTTTTTGACCAAAACGACAGCCCCGGGGGTTATAAACATGTTGATATGGTTGTGATTTTTTTTCTGACTGCGGTTTCAAAACCATGCACCAGAATCCACTTCTTTCAACTCAGTAATACATTTTGGATGTGTACCTAGAGTTTAAAGCAGAAAAACATGAACTTTTAGAATTTTCATTTTTTGACCAAAACGACAGCCCCGGGGGTTATTAACATGTTGATATGGTTGTGATTTTTTTTCTGACTGCGGTTTCAAAACCATGCACCAGAATCCACTTCTTTCAACTCAGTAATACATTTTGGATGTGTACCTAGAGTTTAAAGCAGAAAAAACGGAACTTTTAGAATTTTCATTTTTTGACCAAAACGACAGCCCCGGGGGTTATTAACATGTTGATATGGTTGTGATTTTTTTTCTGACTGCGGTTTCAAAACCATGCACCAGAATCCACTTCTTTCAACTCAGTAATACATTTTGGATGTGTACCTAGAGTTTAAAGCAGAAAAAACTGAACTTTTAGAATTTTCATTTTTTGACCAAAACGACAGCCCCGGGGGTTATAAACATGTTAATATGGTTGTGATTTTTTTTCTGACTGCGGTTTCAAAACCATGCACCAGAATCCACTTCTTTCAACTCAGTAATACATTTTGGATGTGTACCTAGAGTTTAAAGCAGAAAAAACGGAACTTTTAGAATTTTCATTTTTTGACCAAAACGACAGCCCCAGGGGTTATAAACATGTTGATATGGTTGTGATTTTTTTTCTGACTGCGGTTTCAAAACCATGCACCAGAATCCACTTCTTTCAACTCAGTAATACATTTTGGATGTGTACCTAGAGTTTAAAGCAGAAAAAACTGAACTTTTAGAATTTTCATTTTTTGACCAAAACGACAGCCCCGGGGGTTATAAACATGTTAATATGGTTGTGATTTTTTTTCTGACTGCGGTTTCAAAACCATGCACCAGAATCCACTTCTTTCAACTCAGTAATACATTTTGGATGTGTACCTAGAGTTTAAAGCAGAAAAAACGGAACTTTTAGAATTTTCATTTTTTGACCAAAACGACAGCCCCGGGGGTTATAAACATGTTGATATGGTTGTGATTTTTTTTCTGACTGCGGTTTCAAAACCATGCACCAGAATCCACTTCTTTCAACTCAGTAATACATTTTGGATGTGTACCTAGAGTTTAAAGCAGAAAAAACTGAACTTTTCGAATTTTCATTTTTTGACCAAAACGACAGCCCCGGGGGTTATAAACATGTTGATATGGTTGTGATTTTTTTTCTGACTGCGGTTTCAAAACCATGCACCAGAATCCACTTCTTTCAACTCAGTAATACATTTTGGATGTGTACCTAGAGTTTAAAGCAGAAAAAAATGAACTTTTAGAATTTTCATTTTTTGACCAAAACGACAGCCCCGGGGGTTATAAACATGTTGATATGGTTGTGATTTTTTTTCTGACTGCGGTTTCAAAACCATGCACCAGAATCCACTTCTTTCAACTCAGTAATACATTTTGGATGTGTACCTAGAGTTTAAAGCAGAAAAAAACGGAACTTTTAGAATTTTCATTTTTTGACCAAAACGACAGCCCCGGGGGTTATTAACATGTTGATATGGTTGTGATTTTTTTTCTGACTGCGGTTTCAAAACCATGCACCAGAATCCACTTCTTTCAACTCAGTAATACATTTTGGATGTGTACCTAGAGTTTAAAGCAGAAAAAACGGAACTTTTAGAATTTTCATTTTTTGACCAAAACGACAGCCCCGGGGGTTATTAACATGTTGATATGGTTGTGATTTTTTTTCTGACTGCGGTTTCAAAACCATGCACCAGAATCCACTTCTTTCAACTCAGTAATACATTTTGGATGTGTACCTAGAGTTTAAAGCAGAAAAAACGGAACTTTTAGAATTTTCATTTTTTGACCAAAACGACAGCCCCGGGGGTTATTAACATGTTGATATGGATGTGATTTTTTTTCTGACTGCGGTTTCAAAACCATGCACCAGAATCCACTTCTTTCAACTCAGTAATACATTTTGGATGTGTACCTAGAGTTTAAAGCAGAAAAAACTGAACTTTTAGAATTTTCATTTTTTGACCAAAACGACAGCCCCGGGGGTTATAAACATGTTGATATGGTTGTGATTTTTTTTCTGACTGCAGTTTCAAAACCATGCACCAGAATCCACTTCTTTCAACTCAGTAATACCTTTTGGTTGTGTACCTAGAGTTTAAAGCAGAAAAAACGGAACTTTTAGAATTTTCATTTTTTGACCAAAACGACAGCCCCGGGGGTTATAAACATGTTGATATGGTTGTGATTTTTTTTCTGACTGCGGTTTCAAAACCATGCACCAGAATCCACTTCTTTCAACTCAGTAATACATTTTGGATGTGTACCTAGAGTTTAAAGCAGAAAAAACGGAACGTTTAGCATTTTCATTTTTTGACCAAAACGACAGCCCCGGGTTATAAACATGTTGATATGGTTGTGATTTTTTTTCTGACTGCGGTTTCAAAACCATGCACCAGAATCCACTTCTTTCAACTCAGTAATACATTTTGGATGTGTACCTAGAGTTTAAAGCAGAAAAAACGGAACTTTTAGAATTTTCATTTTTTGACCAAAACGACAGCCCCGGGGGTTATAAACATGTTGATATGGTTGTGATTTTTTTTCTGACTGTGGTTTCAAAACCATGCACCAGAATCCACTTCTTTCAACTCAGTAATACATTTTGGATGTGTACCTAGAGTTTAAAGCAGAAAAACATGAACTTTTAGAATTTTCATTTTTTTGACCAAAACGACAGCCCCAGGGGTTATAAACATGTTGATATGGATGTGATTTTTTTTCTGACTGCGGTTTCAAAACCATGCACCAGAATCCACTTCTTTCAACTCAGTAATACATTTTGGATGTGTACCTAGAGTTTAAAGCAGAAAAAACTGAACTTTTAGAATTTTCATTTTTTGACCAAAACGACAGCCCCGGGGGTTATAAACATGTTGATATGGTTGTGATTTTTTTTCTGACTGCGGTTTCAAAACCATGCACCAGAATCCACTTCTTTCAACTCAGTAATACATTTTGGATGTGTACCTAGAGTTTAAAGCAGAAAAAACGGAACTTTTAGAATTTTCATTTTTTGACCAAAACGACAGCCCCGGGGGTTATAAACATGTTGATATGGTTGTGATTTTTTTTCTGACTGCGGTTTCAAAACCATGCACCAGAATCCACTTCTTTCAACTCAGTAATACATTTTGGATGTGTACCTAGAGTTTAAAGCAGAAAAAACTGAACTTTTAGAATTTTCATTTTTTGACCAAAACGACAGCCCCGGGGGTTATAAACATGTTGATATGGTTGTGATTTTTTTTCTGACTGCGGTTTCAAAACCATGCACCAGAATCCACTTCTTTCAACTCAGTAATACATTTTGGATGTGTACCTAGAGTTTAAAGCAGAAAAACATGAACTTTTAGAATTTTCATTTTTTGACCAAAACGACAGCCCCGGGGGTTATAAACATGTTGATATGGTTGTGATTTTTTTTCTGACTGCGGTTTCAAAACCATGCACCAGAATCCACTTCTTTCAACTCAGTAATACATTTTGGATGTGTACCTAGAGTTTAAAGCAGAAAAAACGGAACTTTTAGAATTTTCATTTTTTGACCAAAACGACAGCCCCGGGGGTTATAAACATGTTGATATGGTTGTGATTTTTTTTCTGACTGCGGTTTCAAAACCATGCACCAGAATCCACTTCTTTCAACTCAGTAATACATTTTGGATGTGTACCTAGAGTTTAAAGCAGAAAAACATGAACTTTTAGAATTTTCATTTTTTGACCAAAACGACAGCCCCGGGGGTTATAAACATGTTGATATGGTTGTGATTTTTTTTCTGACTGCGGTTTCAAAACCATGCACCAGAATCCACTTCTTTCAACTCAGTAATACATTTTGGATGTGTACCTAGAGTTTAAAGCAGAAAAAACGGAACTTTTAGAATTTTCATTTTTTGACCAAAACGACAGCCCCGGGGGTTATAAACATGTTGATATGGATGTGATTTTTTTTCTGACTGCGGTTTCAAAACCATGCACCAGAATCCACTTCTTTCAACTCAGTAATACATTTTGGATGTGTACCTAGAGTTTAAAGCAGAAAAAACTGAACTTTTAGAATTTTCATTTTTTGACCAAAACGACAGCCCCGGGGGTTATAAACATGTTGATATGGTTGTGATTTTTTTTCTGACTGCAGTTTCAAAACCATGCACCAGAATCCACTTCTTTCAACTCAGTAATACCTTTTGGTTGTGTACCTAGAGTTTAAAGCAGAAAAAACGGAACTTTTAGAATTTTCATTTTTTGACCAAAACGACAGCCCCGGGGGTTATAAACATGTTGATATGGTTGTGATTTTTTTTCTGACTGCGGTTTCAAAACCATGCACCAGAATCCACTTCTTTCAACTCAGTAATACATTTTGGATGTGTACCTAGAGTTTAAAGCAGAAAAAACGGAACGTTTAGCATTTTCATTTTTTGACCAAAACGACAGCCCCGGGGGTTATAAACATGTTGATATGGTTGTGATTTTTTTTCTGACTGCGGTTTCAAAACCATGCACCAGAATCCACTTCTTTCAACTCAGTAATACATTTTGGATGTGTACCTAGAGTTTAAAGCAGAAAAAACTGAACTTTTAGAATTTTCATTTTTTGACCAAAACGACAGCCCCGGGGGTTATAAACATGTTGATATGGTTGTGATTTTTTTTCTGACTGTGGTTTCAAAACCATGCACCAGAATCCACTTCTTTCAACTCAGTAATACATTTTGGATGTGTACCTAGAGTTTAAAGCAGAAAAACATGAACTTTTAGAATTTTCATTTTTTTGACCAAAACGACAGCCCCAAGGGTTATAAACATGTTGATATGGATGTGATTTTTTTTCTGACTGCGGTTTCAAAACCATGCACCAGAATCCACTTCTTTCAACTCAGTAATACATTTTGGATGTGTACCTAGAGTTTAAAGCAGAAAAAACGGAACTTTTAGAATTTTCATTTTTTGACCAAAACGACAGCCCCGGGGGTTATAAACATGTTGATATGGTTGTGATTTTTTTTCTGACTGCGGTTTCAAAACCATGCACCAGAATCCACTTCTTTCAACTCAGTAATACATTTTGGATGTGTACCTAGAGTTTAAAGCAGAAAAAACGGAACTTTTAGAATTTTCATTTTTTGACCAAAACGACAGCCCCGGGGGTTATAAACATGTTGATATGGTTGTGATTTTTTTTCTGACTGCGGTTTCAAAACCATGCACCAGAATCCACTTCTTTCAACTCAGTAATACATTTTGGATGTGTACCTAGAGTTTAAAGCAGAAAAAACTGAACTTTTAGAATTTTCATTTTTTGACCAAAACGACAGCCCCGGGGGTTATAAACATGTTGATATGGTTGTGATTTTTTTTCTGACTGCGGTTTCAAAACCATGCACCAGAATCCACTTCTTTCAACTCAGTAATACATTTTGGATGTGTACCTAGAGTTTAAAGCAGAAAAACATGAACTTTTAGAATTTTCATTTTTTGACCAAAACGACAGCCCCGGGGGTTATAAACATGTTGATATGGTTGTGATTTTTTTTCTGACTGCGGTTTCAAAACCATGCACCAGAATCCACTTCTTTCAACTCAGTAATACATTTTGGATGTGTACCTAGAGTTTAAAGCAGAAAAAACGGAACTTTTAGAATTTTCATTTTTTGACCAAAACGAGAGCCCCGGGGGTTATAAACATGTTGATATGGTTGTGATTTTTTTTCTGACTGCTGTTTCAAAACCATGCACCAGAATCCACTTCTTTCAACTCAGTAATACATTTTGGATGTGTACCTAGAGTTTAAAGCAGAAAAAACTGAACTTTTAGAATTTTCAGTTTTTGACCAAAATGACAGCACCGGGGGTTATAAACATATTGATATGGATGTGATTTTTTTTCTGACTGCGGTTTCAAAACCATGCACCAGATTCCACTTCTTTCAACTCAGTAATACATTTTGGATGTGTACCTAGAGTTTAAAGCAGAAAAAACGGAACTTTTAGAATTTTCATTTTTTGACCAAAACGACAGCCCCGGGGGTTATAAACATGTTGATATGGTTGTGATTTTTTTTCTGACTGCGGTTTCAAAACCATGCACCAGAATCCACTTCTTTCAACTCAGTAATACATTTTGGATGTGTACCTAGAGTTTAAAGCAGAAAAAACGGAACTTTTAGAATTTTCATTTTTTGACCAAAATGACAGCACCGGGGGTTATAAACATATTGATATGGTTGTGATTTTTTTTCTGACTGCGGTTTCAAAACCATGCACCAGATTCCACTTCTTTCAACTCAGTAATACATTTTGGATGTGTACCTAGAGTTTAAAGCAGAAAAAACGGAACTTTTAGAATTTTCATTTTTTGACCAAAACGACAGCCCCGGGGGTTATAAACATGTTGATATGGTTGTGATTTTTTTTCTGACTGCGGTTTCAAAACCATGCACCAGAATCCACTTCTTTCAACTCAGTAATACATTTTGGATGTGTACCTAGAGTTTAAAGCAGAAAAAACTGAACTTTTAGAATTTTCAGTTTTTGACCAAAACGACAGCCCCGGGGGTTATAAACATGTTTATATGGTTGTGATTTTTTTTCTGACTGCGGTTTCAAAACCATGCACCAGAATCCACTTCTTTCAACTCAGTAATACATTTTGGATGTGTACCTAGAGTTTAAAGCAGAAAAAACAGAACTTTTAGAATTTTCATTTTTTTAACCAAAACGACAGCCCCGGGGGTTATAAACATGTTGATATGGTTGTGATTTTTTTTCTGACTGTGGTTTCAAAACCATGCACCAGAATCCACTTCTTTCAACTCAGTAATACATTTTGGATGTGTACCTAGAGTTTAAAGCAGAAAAACATGAACTTTTAGAATTTTAATTTTTTGACCAAAACGACAGCCCCGGGGGTTATAAACATGTTGATATGGATGTGATTTTTTTTCTGACTGCGGTTTCAAAACCATGCACCAGAATCCACTTCTTTCAACTCAGTAATACATTTTGGATGTGTACCTAGAGTTTAAAGCAGAAAAACCGGAACTTTTAGAATTTTCATTTTTTGACCAAAACGACAGCCCCGGGGGTTATAAACATGTTGATATGGTTGTGATTTTTTTTCTGACTGCGGTTTCAAAACCATGCACCAGAATCCACTTCTTTCAACTCAGTAATACCTTTTGGTTGTGTACCTAGAGTTTAATACAGAAAAAACTGAACTTTTAGAATTTTCATTTTTTTGACCAAAACGACAGCCCCGGGGGTTATAAACATGTTGATATGGTTGTGATTTTTTTTCTGACTGCGGTTTCAAAACCATGCACCAGAATCCACTTCTTTCAACTCAGTAATACATTTTGGATGTGTACCTAGAGTTTAAAGCAGAAAAAACGGAACTTTTAGAATTTTCATTTTTCGACCAAAACGACAGCCCCGGGGATTATAAACATGTTGATATGGTTGTGATTTTTTTTCTGACTGCGGTTTCAAAACCATGCACCAGAATCCACTTCTTTCAACTCAGTAATACATTTTGGATGTGTACCTAGAGTTTAAAGCAGAAAAAACTGAACTTTTAGAATTTTCATTTTTTGACCAAAACGACAGCCCCGGGGGTTATTAACATGTTGATATGGTTGTGATTTTTTTCTGACTGCGGTTTCAAAACCATGCACCAGAATCCACTTCTTTCAACTCAGTAATACATTTTGGATGTGTACCTAGAGTTTAAAGCAGAAAAAAATGGGACTTTTAGAATTTTCATTTTTTGACCAAAACGACAGCCCCGGGGGTTATAAACATGTTGATATGGTTGTGATTTTTTTCTGACTGCGGTTTCAAAACCATGCACCAGAATCCACTTCTTTCAACTCAGTAATACATTTTGGATGTGTACCTTGAGTTTAAAGCAGAAAATGGAACTTTTAGAATTTTCATTTTTTGACCAAAACGACAGCCCCGGGGGTTATAAACATGTTGATATGGTTGTGATTTTTTTTCTGACTGCGGTTTCAAAACCATGCACCAGAATCCACTTCTTTCAACTCAGTAATACATTTTGGATGTGTACCTAGAGTTTAAAGCAGAAAAAACGGAACTTTTAGAATTTTCATTTTTTGACCAAAACGACAGCCCCGGGGGTTATTAACATGTTGATATGGTTGTGATTTTTTTTCTGACTGCGGTTTCAAAACCATGCACCAGAATCCACTTCTTTCAACTCAGTAATACATTTTGGATGTGTACCTAGAGTTTAAAGCAGAAAAAACGGAACTTTTAGAATTTTCATTTTTTGACCAAAACGACAGCCCCGGGGGTTATAAACATGTTGATATGGTTGTGATTTTTTTTCTGACTGCGGTTTCAAAACCATGCACCAGAATCCACTTCTTTCAACTCAGTAATACATTTTGGATGTGTACCTAGAGTTTAAAGCAGAAAAAACGGAACTTTTAGAATTTTCATTTTTTGACCAAAACGACAGCCCCGGGGGTTATAAACATGTTGATATGGTTGTGATTTTTTTTCTGACTGCGGTTTCAAAACCATGCACCAGAATCCACTTCTTTCAACTCAGTAATACATTTTGGATGTGTACCTAGAGTTTAAAGCAGAAAAAACGGAACTTTTCGAATTTTCATTTTTTGACCAAAACGACAGCCCTGGGGGTTATAAACATGTTGATATGGTTGTGATTTTTTTTCTGACTGCGGTTTCAAAACCATGCACCAGAATCCACTTCTTTCAACTCAGTAATACATTTTGGATGTGTACCTAGAGTTTAAAGCAGAAAAAACTGAACTTTTAGAATTTTCATTTTTTGACCAAAACGACAGCCCCGGGGGTTATAAACATGTTGATATGGTTGTGATTTTTTTCTGACTGCGGTTTCAAAACCATGCACCAGAATCCACTTCTTTCAACTCAGTAATACATTTTGGATGTGTACCTAGAGTTTAAAGCAGAAAAAACGGAACTTTTAGAATTTTCATTTTTTGACCAAAACGACAGCCCCGGGGGTTATAAACATGTTGATATGGTTGTGATTTTTTTTCTGACTGCGGTTTCAAAACCATGCACCAGAATCCACTTCTTTCAACTCAGTAATACATTTTGGATGTGTACCTAGAGTTTAAAGCAGAAAAAACGGAACTTTTAGAATTTTCATTTTTTGACCAAAACGACAGCCCCGGGGGTTATAAACATGTTGATATGGTTGTGATTTTTTTTCTGACTGCGGTTTCAAAACCATGCACCAGAATCCACTTCTTTCAACTCAGTAATACATTTTGGATGTGTACCTAGAGTTTAAAGCAGAAAAAACGGAACTTTTCGAATTTTCATTTTTTGACCAAAACGACAGCCCTGGGGGTTATAAACATGTTGATATGGTTGTGATTTTTTTTCTGACTGCGGTTTCAAAACCATGCACCAGAATCCACTTATTTCAACTCAGTAATACATTTTGGATGTGTACCTAGAGTTTAAAGCAGAAAAAACTGAACTTTTAGAATTTTCATTTTTTGACCAAAACGACAGCCCCGGGGGTTATAAACATGTTGATATGGTTGTGATTTTTTTCTGACTGCGGTTTCAAAACCATGCACCAGAATCCACTTCTTTCAACTCAGTAATACATTTTGGATGTGTACCTAGAGTTTAAAGCAGAAAAAACGGAACTTTTAGAATTTTCATTTTTTGACCAAAACGACAGCCCCGGGGGTTATAAACATGTTGATATGGTTGTGATTTTTTTTCTGACTGCGGTTTCAAAACCATGCACCAGAATCCACTTCTTTCAACTCAGTAATACATTTTGGATGTGTACCTAGAGTTTAAAGCAGAAAAAAACTGAACTTTTAGAATTTAAATTTTCTGACCAAAACGACAGCCCCGGGGGTTATTAACATGTTGATATGGTTGTGATTTTTTTCTGACTGCGGTTTCAAAACCATGCACCAGAATCCACTTCTTTCAACTCAGTAATACATTTTGGATGTGTACCTAGAGTTTAAAGCAGAAAAAAATGGAACTTTTAGAATTTTCATTTTTTGACCAAAACGACAGCCCCGGGGGTTATAAACATGTTGATATGGTTGTGATTTTTTTCTGACTGCGGTTTCAAAACCATGCACCAGAATCCACTTCTTTCAACTCAGTAATACATTTTGGATGTGTACCTTGAGTTTAAAGCAGAAAATGGAACTTTTAGAATTTTCATTTTTTGACCAAAACGACAGCCCCGGGGGTTATAAACATGTTGATATGGTTGTGATTTTTTTTCTGACTGCGGTTTCAAAACCATGCACCAGAATCCACTTCTTTCAACTCAGTAATACATTTTGGATGTGTACCTAGAGTTTAAAGCAGAAAAAACGGAACTTTTAGAATTTTCATTTTTTGACCAAAACGACAGCCCCGGGGGTTATTAACATGTTGATATGGTTGTGATTTTTTTTCTGACTGCGGTTTCAAAACCATGCACCAGAATCCACTTCTTTCAACTCAGTAATACATTTTGGATGTGTACCTAGAGTTTAAAGCAGAAAAAACGGAACTTTTAGAATTTTCATTTTTTGACCAAAACGACAGCCCCGGGGGTTATAAACATGTTGATATGGTTGTGATTTTTTTTCTGACTGCGGTTTCAAAACCATGCACCAGAATCCACTTCTTTCAACTCAGTAATACATTTTGGATGTGTACCTAGAGTTTAAAGCAGAAAAAACGGAACTTTTAGAATTTTAATTTTTTGACCAAAACGACAGCCCCGGGGGTTATAAACATGTTGATATGGTTGTGATTTTTTTTCTGACTGCGGTTTCAAAACCATGCACCAGAATCCACTTCTTTCAACTCAGTAATACATTTTGGATGTGTACCTAGAGTTTAAAGCAGAAAAAACGGAACTTTTCGAATTTTCATTTTTTGACCAAAACGACAGCCCTGGGGGTTATAAACATGTTGATATGGTTGTGATTTTTTTTCTGACTGCGGTTTCAAAACCATGCACCAGAATCCACTTCTTTCAACTCAGTAATACATTTTGGATGTGTACCTAGAGTTTAAAGCAGAAAAAACTGAACTTTTAGAATTTTCATTTTTTGACCAAAACGACAGCCCCGGGGGTTATAAACATGTTGATATGGTTGTGATTTTTTTCTGACTGCGGTTTCAAAACCATGCACCAGAATCCACTTCTTTCAACTCAGTAATACATTTTGGATGTGTACCTAGAGTTTAAAGCAGAAAAAACGGAACTTTTAGAATTTTCATTTTTTGACCAAAACGACAGCCCCGGGGGTTATAAACATGTTGATATGGTTGTGATTTTTTTTCTGACTGCGGTTTCAAAACCATGCACCAGAATCCACTTCTTTCAACTCAGTAATACATTTTGGATGTGTACCTAGAGTTTAAAGCAGAAAAAACTGAACTTTTAGAATTTTCATTTTTTGACCAAAACGACAGCCCCGGGGGTTATAAACATGTTGATATGGTTGTGATTTTTTTTCTGACTGCGGTTTCAAAACCATGCACCAGAATCCACTTCTTTCAACTCAGTAATACATTTTGGATGTGTACCTAGAGTTTAAAGCAGAAAAAACGGAACTTTTCGAATTTTCATTTTTTGACCAAAACGACAGCCCTGGGGGTTATAAACATGTTGATATGGTTGTGATTTTTTTTCTGACTGCGGTTTC
Organism: Crinia signifera; assembly: GCF_055691185.1. NCBI lineage: Eukaryota > Metazoa > Chordata > Amphibia > Anura > Myobatrachidae > Crinia > Crinia signifera. The sequence goes on along the minus strand of NC_139228.1, from coordinate 23,195,449 downwards.
AAAACCATGCACCAGAATCCACTTATTTCAACTCAGTAATACATTTTGGATGTGTACCTAGAGTTTAAAGCAGAAAAAACTGAACTTTTAGAATTTTCATTTTTTGACCAAAACGACAGCCCCGGGGGTTATAAACATGTTGATATGGTTGTGATTTTTTTCTGACTGCGGTTTCAAAACCATGCACCAGAATCCACTTCTTTCAACTCAGTAATACATTTTGGATGTGTACCTAGAGTTTAAAGCAGAAAAAACGGAACTTTTAGAATTTTCATTTTTTGACCAAAACGACAGCCCCGGGGGTTATAAACATGTTGATATGGTTGTGATTTTTTTTCTGACTGCGGTTTCAAAACCATGCACCAGAATCCACTTCTTTCAACTCAGTAATACATTTTGGATGTGTACCTAGAGTTTAAAGCAGAAAAAAACTGAACTTTTAGAATTTAAATTTTCTGACCAAAACGACAGCCCCGGGGGTTATAAACATGTTGATATGGTTGTGATTTTTTTTCTGACTGCGGTTTCAAAACCATGCACCAGAATCCACTTCTTTCAACTCAGTAATACATTTTGGATGTGTACCTAGAGTTTAAAGCAGAAAAAACTGAACTTTTAGAATTTTCATTTTTTGACCAAAACGACAGCCCCGGGGGTTATAAACATGTTGATATGGTTGTGATTTTTTTTCTGACTGCGGTTTCAAAACCATGCACCAGAATCCACTTCTTTCAACTCAGTAATACATTTTGGATGTGTACCTAGAGTTTAAAGCAGAAAAAACTGAACTTTTAGAATTTTCATTTTTTGACCAAAACGACAGCCCCGGGGGTTATTAACATGTTGATATGGTTGTGATTTTTTTTCTGACTGCGGTTTCAAAACCATGCACCAGAATCCACTTCTTTCAACTCAGTAATACATTTTGGATGTGTACCTAGAGTTTAAAGCAGAGAAACATGAACTTTTAGAATTTTCATTTTTCGACCAAAACGACAGCCCCGGGGGTTATAAACATGTTGATATGGATGTGATTTTTTTTCTGACTGCGGTTTCAAAACCATGCACCAGAATCCACTTCTTTCAACTCAGTAATACATTTTGGATGTGTACCTAGAGTTTAAAGCAGAAAAAACGGAACTTTTAGAATTTTCATTTTTTGACCAAAACGACAGCCCCGGGGGTTATAAACATGTTGATATGGTTGTGATTTTTTTTCTGACTGCGGTTTCAAAACCATGCACCAGAATCCACTTCTTTCAACTCAGTAATACCTTTTGGTTGTGTACCTAGAGTTTAAAGCAGAAAAAATGGAACTTTTAGAATTTTCATTTTTTGACCAAAACGACAGCCCTGGGGCTTATAAACATGTTGATATGGTTGTGATTTTTTTTCTGACTGCGGTTTCAAAACCATGCACCAGAATCCACTTCTTTCAACTCAGTAATACATTTTGGATGTGTACCTAGAGTTTAAAGCAGAAAAAACGGAACTTTTAGAATTTTCATTTTTTGACCAAAACGACAGCCCCAGGGGTTATAAACTTGTTGATATGGTTGTGATTTTTTTTTGACTGCGGTTTCAAAACCATGCACCAGAATCCACTTCTTTCAACTCAGTAATACATTTTGGATGTGTACCTAGAGTTTAAAGCAGAAAAAACGGAACTTTTAGAATTTTCATTTTTTGACCAAAACGACAGCCCCGGGGGTTATTAACATGTTGATATGGTTGTGATTTTTTTCTGACTGTGGTTTCAAAACCATGCACCAGAATCCACTTCTTTCAACTCAGTAATACATTTTGGATGTGTACCTAGAGTTTAAAGCAGAAAAAACGGAACTTTTAGAATTTTCATTTTTTGACCAAAACGACAGCCCCGGGGGTTATAAACATGTTGATATGGTTGTGATTTTTTTTCTGACTGCGGTTTCAAAACCATGCACCAGAATCCACTTCTTTCAACTCAGTAATACATTTTGGATGTGTACCTAGAGTTTAAAGCAGAAAAAACTGAACTTTTAGAATTTTCATTTTTTGACCAAAACGACAGCCCCGGGGGTTATAAACATGTTAATATGGTTGTGATTTTTTTTCTGACTGCGGTTTCAAAACCATGCACCAGAATCCACTTCTTTCAACTCAGTAATACATTTTGGATGTGTACCTAGAGTTTAAAGCAGAAAAAACGGAACTTTTAGAATTTTCATTTTTTGACCAAAACGACAGCCCCGGGGGTTATAAACATGTTGATATGGTTGTGATTTTTTTTCTGACTGCGGTTTCAAAACCATGCACCAGAATCCACTTCTTTCAACTCAGTAATACATTTTGGATGTGTACCTAGAGTTTAAAGCAGAAAAACATGAACTTTTAGTATTTTCATTTTTTGACCAAAACGACAGCCTCGGGGGTTATAAACATGTTGATATGGATGTGATTTTTTTTCTGACTGCGGTTTCAAAACCATGCACCAGAATCCACTTCTTTCAACTCAGTAATACATTTTGGATGTGTACCTAGAGTTTAAAGCAGAAAAAACGGAACTTTTAGAATTTTCATTTTTTGACCAAAACGACAGCCCCGGGGGTTATAAACATGTTGATATGGTTGTGATTTTTTTTCTGACTGCGGTTTCAAAACCATGCACCAGAATCCACTTCTTTCAACTCAGTAATACATTTTGGATGTGTACCTTGAGTTTAAAGCAGAAAATGGAACTTTTAGAATTTTCATTTTTTGACCAAAACGACAGCCCCGGGGGTTATAAACATGTTGATATGGTTGTGATTTTTTTTCTGACTGCGGTTTCAAAACCATGCACCAGAATCCACTTCTTTCAACTCAGTAATACATTTTGGATGTGTACCTAGAGTTTAAAGCAGAAAAAACGGAACTTTTAGAATTTTCATTTTTTGACCAAAACGACAGCCCCGGGGGTTATTAACATGTTGATATGGTTGTGATTTTTTTTCTGACTGCGGTTTCAAAACCATGCACCAGAATCCACTTCTTTCAACTCAGTAATACATTTTGGATGTGTACCTAGAGTTTAAAGCAGAAAAAACGGAACTTTTAGAATTTTCATTTTTTGACCAAAACGACAGCCCCGGGGGTTATAAACATGTTGATATGGTTGTGATTTTTTTTCTGACTGCGGTTTCAAAACCATGCACCAGAATCCACTTCTTTCAACTCAGTAATACATTTTGGATGTGTACCTAGAGTTTAAAGCAGAAAAAACGGAACTTTTAGAATTTTCATTTTTTGACCAAAACGACAGCCCCGGGGGTTATAAACATGTTGATATGGTTGTGATTTTTTTTCTGACTGCGGTTTCAAAACCATGCACCAGAATCCACTTCTTTCAACTCAGTAATACATTTTGGATGTGTACCTAGAGTTTAAAGCAGAAAAAACTGAACTTTTCGAATTTTCATTTTTTGACCAAAACGACAGCCCTGGGGGTTATAAACATGTTGATATGGTTGTGATTTTTTTTCTGACTGCGGTTTCAAAACCATGCACCAGAATCCACTTCTTTCAACTCAGTAATACATTTTGGATGTGTACCTAGAGTTTAAAGCAGAAAAAACTGAACTTTTAGAATTTTCATTTTTTGACCAAAACGACAGCCCCGGGGGTTATAAACATGTTGATATGGTTATGATTTTTTTCTGACTGCGGTTTCAAAACCATGCACCAGAATCCACTTCTTTCAACTCAGTAATACATTTTGGATGTGTACCTAGAGTTTAAAGCAGAAAAAACGGAACTTTTAGAATTTTCATTTTTTGACCAAAACGACAGCCCCGGGGGTTATAAACATGTTGATATGGTTGTGATTTTTTTTCTGACTGCGGTTTCAAAACCATGCACCAGAATCCACTTCTTTCAACTCAGTAATACATTTTGGATGTGTACCTAGAGTTTAAAGCAGAAAAAACGGAACTTTTAGAATTTTCATTTTTTGACCAAAACGACAGCCCCGGGGGTTATAAACATGTTGATATGGTTGTGATTTTTTTTCTGACTGCGGTTTCAAAACCATGCACCAGAATCCACTTCTTTCAACTCAGTAATACATTTTGGATGTGTACCTAGAGTTTAAAGCAGAAAAAACGGAACTTTTCGAATTTTCATTTTTTGACCAAAACGACAGCCCTGGGGGTTATAAACATGTTGATATGGTTGTGATTTTTTTTCTGACTGCGGTTTCAAAACCATGCACCAGAATCCACTTATTTCAACTCAGTAATACATTTTGGATGTGTACCTAGAGTTTAAAGCAGAAAAAACTGAACTTTTAGAATTTTCATTTTTTGACCAAAACGACAGCCCCGGGGGTTATAAACATGTTGATATGGTTGTGATTTTTTTCTGACTGCGGTTTCAAAACCATGCACCAGAATCCACTTCTTTCAACTCAGTAATACATTTTGGATGTGTACCTAGAGTTTAAAGCAGAAAAAACGGAACTTTTAGAATTTTCATTTTTTGACCAAAACGACAGCCCCGGGGGTTATAAACATGTTGATATGGTTGTGATTTTTTTTCTGACTGCGGTTTCAAAACCATGCACCAGAATCCACTTCTTTCAACTCAGTAATACATTTTGGATGTGTACCTAGAGTTTAAAGCAGAAAAAAACTGAACTTTTAGAATTTAAATTTTCTGACCAAAACGACAGCCCCGGGGGTTATAAACATGTTGATATGGTTGTGATTTTTTTTCTGACTGCGGTTTCAAAACCATGCACCAGAATCCACTTCTTTCAACTCAGTAATACATTTTGGATGTGTACCTAGAGTTTAAAGCAGAAAAAACTGAACTTTTAGAATTTTCATTTTTTGACCAAAACGACAGCCCCGGGGGTTATAAACATGTTGATATGGTTGTGATTTTTTTTCTGACTGCGGTTTCAAAACCATGCACCAGAATCCACTTCTTTCAACTCAGTAATACATTTTGGATGTGTACCTAGAGTTTAAAGCAGAAAAAACTGAACTTTTAGAATTTTCATTTTTTGACCAAAACGACAGCCCCGGGGGTTATTAACATGTTGATATGGTTGTGATTTTTTTTCTGACTGCGGTTTCAAAACCATGCACCAGAATCCACTTCTTTCAACTCAGTAATACATTTTGGATGTGTACCTAGAGTTTAAAGCAGAGAAACATGAACTTTTAGAATTTTCATTTTTCGACCAAAACGACAGCCCCGGGGGTTATAAACATGTTGATATGGATGTGATTTTTTTTCTGACTGCGGTTTCAAAACCATGCACCAGAATCCACTTCTTTCAACTCAGTAATACATTTTGGATGTGTACCTAGAGTTTAAAGCAGAAAAAACGGAACTTTTAGAATTTTCATTTTTTGACCAAAACGACAGCCCCGGGGGTTATTAACATGTTGATATGGTTGTGATTTTTTTTCTGACTGCGGTTTCAAAACCATGCACCAGAATCCACTTCTTTCAACTCAGTAATACATTTTGGATGTGTACCTAGAGTTTAAAGCAGAAAAAACGGAACTTTTAGAATTTTCATTTTTTGACCAAAACGACAGCCCCGGGGGTTATAAACATGTTGATATGGTTGTGATTTTTTTTCTGACTGCGGTTTCAAAACCATGCACCAGAATCCACTTCTTTCAACTCAGTAATACATTTTGGATGTGTACCTAGAGTTTAAAGCAGAAAAAACGGAACTTTTAGAATTTTCATTTTTTGACCAAAACGACAGCCCCGGGGGTTATAAACATGTTGATATGGTTGTGATTTTTTTTCTGACTGCGGTTTCAAAACCATGCACCAGAATCCACTTCTTTCAACTCAGTAATACATTTTGGATGTGTACCTAGAGTTTAAAGCAGAAAAAACTGAACTTTTCGAATTTTCATTTTTTGACCAAAACGACAGCCCTGGGGGTTATAAACATGTTGATATGGTTGTGATTTTTTTTCTGACTGCGGTTTCAAAACCATGCACCAGAATCCACTTCTTTCAACTCAGTAATACATTTTGGATGTGTACCTAGAGTTTAAAGCAGAAAAAACTGAACTTTTAGAATTTTCATTTTTTGACCAAAACGACAGCCCCGGGGGTTATAAACATGTTGATATGGTTATGATTTTTTTCTGACTGCGGTTTCAAAACCATGCACCAGAATCCACTTCTTTCAACTCAGTAATACATTTTGGATGTGTACCTAGAGTTTAAAGCAGAAAAAACGGAACTTTTAGAATTTTCATTTTTTGACCAAAACGACAGCCCCGGGGGTTATAAACATGTTGATATGGTTGTGATTTTTTTTCTGACTGCGGTTTCAAAACCATGCACCAGAATCCACTTCTTTCAACTCAGTAATACATTTTGGATGTGTACCTAGAGTTTAAAGCAGAAAAAACGGAACTTTTAGAATTTTCATTTTTTGACCAAAACGACAGCCCCGGGGGTTATAAACATGTTGATATGGTTGTGATTTTTTTTCTGACTGCGGTTTCAAAACCATGCACCAGAATCCACTTCTTTCAACTCAGTAATACATTTTGGATGTGTACCTAGAGTTTAAAGCAGAAAAAACGGAACTTTTCGAATTTTCATTTTTTGACCAAAACGACAGCCCTGGGGGTTATAAACATGTTGATATGGTTGTGATTTTTTTTCTGACTGCGGTTTCAAAACCATGCACCAGAATCCACTTATTTCAACTCAGTAATACATTTTGGATGTGTACCTAGAGTTTAAAGCAGAAAAAACTGAACTTTTAGAATTTTCATTTTTTGACCAAAACGACAGCCCCGGGGGTTATAAACATGTTGATATGGTTGTGATTTTTTTCTGACTGCGGTTTCAAAACCATGCACCAGAATCCACTTCTTTCAACTCAGTAATACATTTTGGATGTGTACCTAGAGTTTAAAGCAGAAAAAACGGAACTTTTAGAATTTTCATTTTTTGACCAAAACGACAGCCCCGGGGGTTATAAACATGTTGATATGGTTGTGATTTTTTTTCTGACTGCGGTTTCAAAACCATGCACCAGAATCCACTTCTTTCAACTCAGTAATATATTTTGGATGTGTACCTAGAGTTTAAAGCAGAAAAAAACTGAACTTTTAGAATTTAAATTTTCTGACCAAAACGACAGCCCCGGGGGTTATAAACATGTTGATATGGTTGTGATTTTTTTTCTGACTGCGGTTTCAAAACCATGCACCAGAATCCACTTCTTTCAACTCAGTAATACATTTTGGATGTGTACCTAGAGTTTAAAGCAGAAAAAACTGAACTTTTAGAATTTTCATTTTTTGACCAAAACGACAGCCCCGGGGGTTATAAACATGTTGATATGGTTGTGATTTTTTTTCTGACTGCGGTTTCAAAACCATGCACCAGAATCCACTTCTTTCAACTCAGTAATACATTTTGGATGTGTACCTAGAGTTTAAAGCAGAAAAAACTGAACTTTTAGAATTTTCATTTTTTGACCAAAACGACAGCCCCGGGGGTTATTAACATGTTGATATGGTTGTGATTTTTTTTCTGACTGCGGTTTCAAAACCATGCACCAGAATCCACTTCTTTCAACTCAGTAATACATTTTGGATGTGTACCTAGAGTTTAAAGCAGAGAAACATGAACTTTTAGAATTTTCATTTTTCGACCAAAACGACAGCCCCGGGGGTTATAAACATGTTGATATGGATGTGATTTTTTTTCTGACTGCGGTTTCAAAACCATGCACCAGAATCCACTTCTTTCAACTCAGTAATACATTTTGGATGTGTACCTAGAGTTTAAAGCAGAAAAAACGGAACTTTTAGAATTTTCATTTTTTGACCAAAACGACAGCCCCGGGGGTTATAAACATGTTGATATGGTTGTGATTTTTTTTCTGACTGCGGTTTCAAAACCATGCACCAGAATCCACTTCTTTCAACTCAGTAATACCTTTTGGTTGTGTACCTAGAGTTTAAAGCAGAAAAAATGGAACTTTTAGAATTTTCATTTTTTGACCAAAACGACAGCCCTGGGGGTTATAAACATGTTGATATGGTTGTGATTTTTTTTCTGACTGCAGTTTCAAAACCATGCACCAGAATCCACTTCTTTCAACTCAGTAATACATTTTGGATGTGTACCTAGAGTTTAAAGCAGAAAAAACGGAACTTTTAGAATTTTCATTTTTTGACCAAAACGACAGCCCCAGGGGTTATAAACTTGTTGATATGGTTGTGATTTTTTTTTGACTGCGGTTTCAAAACCATGCACCAGAATCCCCTTCTTTCAACTCAGTAATACATTTTGGATGTGTACCTAGAGTTTAAAGCAGAAAAAACGGAACTTTTAGAATTTTCATTTTTTGACCAAAACGACAGCCCCGGGGGTTATAAACATGTTGATATTGATGTGATTTTTTTCTGACTGTGGTTTCCAAACCATGCACCAGAATCCACTTCTTTCAACTCAGTAATACATTTTGGATGTGTACCTAGAGTTTAAAGCAGAAAAACATGAACTTTTAGTATTTTCATTTTTTGACCAAAACGACAGCCTCGGGGGTTATAAACATGTTGATATGGATGTGATTTTTTTTCTGACTGCGGTTTCAAAACCATGCACCAGAATCCACTTCTTTCAACTCAGTAATACATTTTGGATGTGTACCTAGAGTTTAAAGCAGAAAAAACGGAACTTTTAGAATTTTCATTTTTTGACCAAAACGACAGCCCCGGGGGTTATAAACATGTTGATATGGTTGTGATTTTTTTTCTGACTGCGGTTTCAAAACCATGCACCAGAATCCACTTCTTTCAACTCAGTAATACATTTTGGATGTGTACCTAGAGTTTAAAGCAGAAAAAACGGAACTTTTCGAATTTTCATTTTTTGACCAAAACGACAGCCCTGGGGGTTATAAACATGTTGATATGGTTGTGATTTTTTTTCTGACTGCGGTTTCAAAACCATGCACCAGAATCCACTTCTTTCAACTCAGTAATACATTTTGGATGTGTACCTAGAGTTTAAAGCAGAAAAAACTGAACTTTTAGAATTTTCATTTTTTGACCAAAACGACAGCCCCGGGGGTTATAAACATGTTGATATGGTTGTGATTTTTTTCTGACTGCGGTTTCAAAACCATGCACCAGAATCCACTTCTTTCAACTCAGTAATACATTTTGGATGTGTACCTAGAGTTTAAAGCAGAAAAAACGGAACTTTTAGAATTTTCATTTTTTGACCAAAACGACAGCCCCGGGGGTTATAAACATGTTGATATGGTTGTGATTTTTTTTCTGACTGCGGTTTCAAAACCATGCACCAGAATCCACTTCTTTCAACTCAGTAATACATTTTGGATGTGTACCTAGAGTTTAAAGCAGAAAAAACGGAACTTTTAGAATTTTCATTTTTTGACCAAAACGACAGCCCCGGGGGTTATAAACATGTTGATATGGTTGTGATTTTTTTTCTGACTGCGGTTTCAAAACCATGCACCAGAATCCACTTCTTTCAACTCAGTAATACATTTTGGATGTGTACCTAGAGTTTAAAGCAGAAAAAACGGAACTTTTCGAATTTTCATTTTTTGACCAAAACGACAGCCCTGGGGGTTATAAACATGTTGATATGGTTGTGATTTTTTTTCTGACTGCGGTTTCAAAACCATGCACCAGAATCCACTTCTTTCAACTCAGTAATACATTTTGGATGTGTACCTAGAGTTTAAAGCAGAAAAAACTGAACTTTTAGAATTTTCATTTTTTGACCAAAACGACAGCCCCGGGGGTTATAAACATGTTGATATGGTTGTGATTTTTTTCTGACTGCGGTTTCAAAACCATGCACCAGAATCCACTTCTTTCAACTCAGTAATACATTTTGGATGTGTACCTAGAGTTTAAAGCAGAAAAAACGGAACTTTTAGAATTTTCATTTTTTGACCAAAACGACAGCCCCGGGGTTATAAACATGGTGATATGGTTGTGATTTTTTTTCTGACTGCGGTTTCAAAACCATGCACCAGAATCCACTTCTTTCAACTCAGTAATACATTTTGGATGTGTACCTAGAGTTTAAAGCAGAAAAAAACTGAACTTTTAGAATTTAAATTTTCTGACCAAAACGACAGCCCCGGGGGTTATAAACATGTTGATATGGTTGTGATTTTTTTTCTGACTGCGGTTTCAAAACCATGCACCAGAATCCACTTCTTTCAACTCAGTAATACATTTTGGATGTGTACCTAGAGTTTAAAGCAGAAAAAACGGAACTTTTAGAATTTTCATTTTTTGACCAAAACGACAGCCCCGGGGGTTATAAACATGTTGATATTGATGTGATTTTTTTCTGACTGTGGTTTCCAAACCATGCACCAGAATCCACTTCTTTCAACTCAGTAATACATTTTGGATGTGTACCTAGAGTTTAAAGCAGAAAAACATGAACTTTTAGTATTTTCATTTTTTGACCAAAACGACAGCCTCGGGGGTTATAAACATGTTGATATGGATGTGATTTTTTTTCTGACTGCGGTTTCAAAACCATGCACCAGAATCCACTTCTTTCAACTCAGTAATACATTTTGGATGTGTACCTAGAGTTTAAAGCAGAAAAAACGGAACTTTTAGAATTTTCATTTTTTGACCAAAACGACAGCCCCGGGGGTTATAAACATGTTGATATGGTTGTGATTTTTTTTCTGACTGCGGTTTCAAAACCATGCACCAGAATCCACTTCTTTCAACTCAGTAATACATTTTGGATGTGTACCTAGAGTTTAAAGCAGAAAAAACGGAACTTTTCGAATTTTCATTTTTTGACCAAAACGACAGCCCTGGGGGTTATAAACATGTTGATATGGTTGTGATTTTTTTTCTGACTGCGGTTTCAAAACCATGCACCAGAATCCACTTCTTTCAACTCAGTAATACATTTTGGATGTGTACCTAGAGTTTAAAGCAGAAAAAACTGAACTTTTAGAATTTTCATTTTTTGACCAAAACGACAGCCCCGGGGGTTATAAACATGTTGATATGGTTGTGATTTTTTTCTGACTGCGGTTTCAAAACCATGCACCAGAATCCACTTCTTTCAACTCAGTAATACATTTTGGATGTGTACCTAGAGTTTAAAGCAGAAAAAACGGAACTTTTAGAATTTTCATTTTTTGACCAAAACGACAGCCCCGGGGGTTATAAACATGTTGATATGGTTGTGATTTTTTTTCTGACTGCGGTTTCAAAACCATGCACCAGAATCCACTTCTTTCAACTCAGTAATACATTTTGGATGTGTACCTAGAGTTTAAAGCAGAAAAAACGGAACTTTTAGAATTTTCATTTTTTGACCAAAACGACAGCCCCGGGGGTTATAAACATGTTGATATGGTTGTGATTTTTTTTCTGACTGCGGTTTCAAAACCATGCACCAGAATCCACTTCTTTCAACTCAGTAATACATTTTGGATGTGTACCTAGAGTTTAAAGCAGAAAAAACGGAACTTTTCGAATTTTCATTTTTTGACCAAAACGACAGCCCTGGGGGTTATAAACATGTTGATATGGTTGTGATTTTTTTTCTGACTGCGGTTTCAAAACCATGCACCAGAATCCACTTCTTTCAACTCAGTAATACATTTTGGATGTGTACCTAGAGTTTAAAGCAGAAAAAACTGAACTTTTAGAATTTTCATTTTTTGACCAAAACGACAGCCCCGGGGGTTATAAACATGTTGATATGGTTGTGATTTTTTTCTGACTGCGGTTTCAAAACCATGCACCAGAATCCACTTCTTTCAACTCAGTAATACATTTTGGATGTGTACCTAGAGTTTAAAGCAGAAAAAACGGAACTTTTAGAATTTTCATTTTTTGACCAAAACGACAGCCCCGGGGGTTATAAACATGTTGATATGGTTGTGATTTTTTTTCTGACTGCGGTTTCAAAACCATGCACCAGAATCCACTTCTTTCAACTCAGTAATACATTTTGGATGTGTACCTAGAGTTTAAAGCAGAAAAAAACTGAACTTTTAGAATTTAAATTTTCTGACCAAAACGACAGCCCCGGGGGTTATAAACATGTTGATATGGTTGTGATTTTTTTTCTGACTGCGGTTTCAAAACCATGCACCAGAATCCACTTCTTTCAACTCAGTAATACATTTTGGATGTGTACCTAGAGTTTAAAGCAGAAAAAACTGAACTTTTAGAATTTTCATTTTTTGACCAAAACGACAGCCCCGGGGGTTATAAACATGTTGATATGGTTGTGATTTTTTTTCTGACTGCGGTTTCAAAACCATGCACCAGAATCCACTTCTTTCAACTCAGTAATACATTTTGGATGTGTACCTAGAGTTTAAAGCAGAAAAAACTGAACTTTTAGAATTTTCATTTTTTGACCAAAACGACAGCCCCGGGGGTTATTAACATGTTGATATGGTTGTGATTTTTTTTCTGACTGCGGTTTCAAAACCATGCACCAGAATCCACTTCTTTCAACTCAGTAATACATTTTGGATGTGTACCTAGAGTTTAAAGCAGAGAAACATGAACTTTTAGAATTTTCATTTTTCGACCAAAACGACAGCCCCGGGGGTTATAAACATGTTGATATGGATTTGATTTTTTTTCTGACTGCGGTTTCAAAACCATGCACCAGAATCCACTTCTTTCAACTCAGTAATACATTTTGGATGTGTACCTAGAGTTTAAAGCAGAAAAAACGGAACTTTTAGAATTTTCATTTTTTGACCAAAACGACAGCCCCGGGGGTTATAAACATGTTGATATGGTTGTGATTTTTTTTCTGACTGCGGTTTCAAAACCATGCACCAGAATCCACTTCTTTCAACTCAGTAATACCTTTTGGTTGTGTACCTAGAGTTTAAAGCAGAAAAAATGGAACTTTTAGAATTTTCATTTTTTGACCAAAACGACAGCCCTGGGGGTTATAAACATGTTGATATGGTTGTGATTTTTTTTCTGACTGCGGTTTCAAAACCATGCACCAGAATCCACTTCTTTCAACTCAGTAATACATTTTGGATGTGTACCTAGAGTTTAAAGCAGAAAAAACGGAACTTTTAGAATTTTCATTTTTTGACCAAAACGACAGCCCCAGGGGTTATAAACTTGTTGATATGGTTGTGATTTTTTTTTGACTGCGGTTTCAAAACCATGCACCAGAATCCACTTCTTTCAACTCAGTAATACATTTTGGATGTGTACTTAGAGTTTAAAGCAGAAAAAACTGAACTTTTAGAATTTTCATTTTTTGACCAAAACGACAGCCCCGGGGGTTATAAACATGTTGATATTGATGTGATTTTTTTCTGACTGTGGTTTCAAAACCATGCACCAGAATCCACTTCTTTCAACTCAGTAATACATTTTGGATGTGTACCTAGAGTTTAAAGCAGAAAAAACGGAACTTTTAGAATTTTCATTTTTTGACCAAAACGACAGCCCCGGGGGTTATAAACATGTTGATATGGTTGTGATTTTTTTTCTGACTGCGGTTTCAAAACCATGCACCAGAATCCACTTCTTTCAACTCAGTAATACATTTTGGATGTGTACCTAGAGTTTAAAGCAGAAAAAAATGAACTTTTAGAATTTTCATTTTTTGACCAAAACGACAGCCCCGGGGGTTATAAACATGTTAATATGGTTGTGATTTTTTTTCTGACTGCGGTTTCAAAACCATGCACCAGAATCCACTTCTTTCAACTCAGTAATACATTTTGGATGTGTACCTAGAGTTTAAAGCAGAAAAAACGGAACTTTTAGAATTTTCATTTTTTGACCAAAACGACAGCCCCGGGGGTTATAAACATGTTGATATGGTTGTGATTTTTTTTCTGACTGCGGTTTCAAAACCATGCACCAGAATCCACTTCTTTCAACTCAGTAATACATTTTGGATGTGTACCTAGAGTTTAAAGCAGAAAAACATGAACTTTTAGTATTTTCATTTTTTGACCAAAACGACAGCCTCGGGGGTTATAAACATGTTGATATGGATGTGATTTTTTTTCTGACTGCGGTTTCAAAACCATGCACCAGAATCCACTTCTTTCAACTCAGTAATACATTTTGGATGTGTACCTAGAGTTTAAAGCAGAAAAAACGGAACTTTTAGAATTTTCATTTTTTGACCAAAACGACAGCCCCGGGGGTTATAAACATGTTGATATGGTTGTGATTTTTTTTCTGACTGCGGTTTCAAAACCATGCACCAGAATCCACTTCTTTCAACTCAGTAATACCTTTTGGTTGTGTACCTAGAGTTTAAAGCAGAAAAAATGGAACTTTTAGAATTTTCATTTTTTGACCAAAACGACAGCCCTGGGGGTTATAAACATGTTGATATGGTTGTGATTTTTTTTCTGACTGCGGTTTCAAAACCATGCACCAGAATCCACTTCTTTCAACTCAGTAATACATTTTGGATGTGTACCTAGAGTTTAAAGCAGAAAAAACGGAACTTTTAGAATTTTCATTTTTTGACCAAAACGACAGCCCCAGGGGTTATAAACTTGTTGATATGGTTGTGATTTTTTTTTGACTGCGGTTTCAAAACCATGCACCAGAATCCACTTCTTTCAACTCAGTAATACATTTTGGATGTGTACCTAGAGTTTAAAGCAGAAAAAACTGAACTTTTAGAATTTTCATTTTTTGACCAAAACGACAGCCCCGGGGGTTATAAACATGTTGATATTGATGTGATTTTTTTCTGACTGTGGTTTCAAAACCATGCACCAGAATCCACTTCTTTCAACTCAGTAATACATTTTGGATGTGTACCTAGAGTTTAAAGCAGAAAAAACGGAACTTTTAGAATTTTCATTTTTTGACCAAAACGACAGCCCCGGGGGTTATAAACATGTTGATATGGTTGTGATTTTTTTTCTGACTGCGGTTTCAAAACCATGCACCAGAATCCACTTCTTTCAACTCAGTAATACATTTTGGATGTGTACCTAGAGTTTAAAGCAGAAAAAAATGAACTTTTAGAATTTTCATTTTTTGACCAAAACGACAGCCCCGGGGGTTATAAACATGTTAATATGGTTGTGATTTTTTTTCTGACTGCGGTTTCAAAACCATGCACCAGAATCCACTTCTTTCAACTCAGTAATACATTTTGGATGTGTACCTAGAGTTTAAAGCAGAAAAAACGGAACTTTTAGAATTTTCATTTTTTGACCAAAACGACAGCCCCGGGGGTTATAAACATGTTGATATGGTTGTGATTTTTTTTCTGACTGCGGTTTCAAAACCATGCACCAGAATCCACTTCTTTCAACTCAGTAATACATTTTGGATGTGTACCTAGAGTTTAAAGCAGAAAAACATGAACTTTTAGTATTTTCATTTTTTGACCAAAACGACAGCCTCGGGGGTTATAAACATGTTGATATGGATGTGATTTTTTTTCTGACTGCGGTTTCAAAACCATGCACCAGAATCCACTTCTTTCAACTCAGTAATACATTTTGGATGTGTACCTAGAGTTTAAAGCAGAAAAAACTGAACTTTTAGAATTTTCATTTTTTGACCAAAACGACAGCCCCGGGGGTTATAAACATGTTGATATGGTTGTGATTTTTTTTCTGACTGCGGTTTCAAAACCATGCACCAGAATCCACTTCTTTCAACTCAGTAATACCTTTTGGTTGTGTACCTAGAGTTTAAAGCAGAAAAAATGGAACTTTTAGAATTTTCATTTTTTGACCAAAACGACAGCCCTGGGGGTTATAAACATGTTGATATGGTTGTGATTTTTTTTCTGACTGCGGTTTCAAAACCATGCACCAGAATCCACTTCTTTCAACTCAGTAATACATTTTGGATGTGTACCTAGAGTTTAAAGCAGAAAAAACGGAACTTTTAGAATTTTCATTTTTTGACCAAAACGACAGCCCCAGGGGTTATAAACTTGTTGATATGGTTGTGATTTTTTTTTGACTGCGGTTTCAAAACCATGCACCAGAATCCACTTCTTTCAACTCAGTAATACATTTTGGATGTGTACCTAGAGTTTAAAGCAGAAAAAACGGAACTTTTAGAATTTTCATTTTTTGACCAAAACGACAGCCCCGGGGGTTATAAACATGTTGATATGGTTGTGATTTTTTTTCTGACTGCGGTTTCAAAACCATGCACCAGAATCCACTTCTTTCAACTCAGTAATACATTTTGGATGTGTACCTAGAGTTTAAAGCAGAAAAAACTGAACTTTTAGAATTTTCATTTTTTGACCAAAACGACAGCCCCGGGGGTTATAAACATGTTAATATGGTTGTGATTTTTTTTCTGACTGCGGTTTCAAAACCATGCACCAGAATCCACTTCTTTCAACTCAGTAATACATTTTGGATGTGTACCTAGAGTTTAAAGCAGAAAAAACGGAACTTTTAGAATTTTCATTTTTTGACCAAAACGACAGCCCCGGGGGTTATAAACATGTTGATATGGTTGTGATTTTTTTTCTGACTGCGGTTTCAAAACCATGCACCAGAATCCACTTCTTTCAACTCAGTAATACATTTTGGATGTGTACCTAGAGTTTAAAGCAGAAAAACATGAACTTTTAGTATTTTCATTTTTTGACCAAAACGACAGCCTCGGGGGTTATAAACATGTTGATATGGATGTGATTTTTTTTCTGACTGCGGTTTCAAAACCATGCACCAGAATCCACTTCTTTCAACTCAGTAATACATTTTGGATGTGTACCTAGAGTTTAAAGCAGAAAAAACTGAACTTTTCGAATTTTCATTTTTTGACCAAAACGACAGCCCCGGGGGTTATAAACATGTTGATATGGTTGTGATTTTTTTTCTGACTGCGGTTTAAAAACCATGCACCAGAATCCACTTCTTTCAACTCAGTAATACATTTTGGATGTGTACCTAGAGTTTAAAGCAGAAAAAAATGAACTTTTAGAATTTTCATTTTTTGACCAAAACGACAGCCCCGGGGGTTATAAACATGTTGATATGGTTGTGATTTTTTTTCTGACTGCGGTTTCAAAACCATGCACCAGAATCCACTTCTTTCAACTCAGTAATACATTTTGGATGTGTACCTAGAGTTTAAAGCAGAAAAAAACGGAACTTTTAGAATTTTCATTTTTTGACCAAAACGACAGCCCCGGGGGTTATTAACATGTTGATATGGTTGTGATTTTTTTTCTGACTGCGGTTTCAAAACCATGCACCAGAATCCACTTCTTTCAACTCAGTAATACATTTTGGATGTGTACCTAGAGTATAAAGCAGAGAAACATGAACTTTTAGAATTTTCATTTTTCGACCAAAACGACAGCCCCGGGGGTTATAAACATGTTGATATGGATGTGATTTTTTTTCTGACTGCGGTTTCAAAACCATGCACCAGAATCCACTTCTTTCAACTCAGTAATACATTTTGGATGTGTACCTAGAGTTTAAAGCAGAAAAAACTGAACTTTTAGAATTTTCATTTTTTGACCAAAACGACAGCCCCGGGGGTTATAAACATGTTGATATGGTTGTGATTTTTTTTCTGACTGCAGTTTCAAAACCATGCACCAGAATCCACTTCTTTCAACTCAGTAATACCTTTTGGTTGTGTACCTAGAGTTTAAAGCAGAAAAAACGGAACTTTTAGAATTTTCATTTTTTGACCAAAACGACAGCCCCGGGGGTTATAAACATGTTGATATGGTTGTGATTTTTTTTCTGACTGCGGTTTCAAAACCATGCACCAGAATCCACTTCTTTCAACTCAGTAATACATTTTGGATGTGTACCTAGAGTTTAAAGCAGAAAAAACTGAACTTTTAGAATTTTCATTTTTTGACCAAAACGACAGCCCCGGGGGTTATTAACATGTTGATATGGTTGTGATTTTTTTCTGACTGCGGTTTCAAAACCATGCACCAGAATCCACTTCTTTCAACTCAGTAATACATTTTGGATGTGTACCTAGAGTTTAAAGCAGAAAAAAATGGAACTTTTAGAATTTTCATTTTTTGACCAAAACGACAGCCCCGGGGGTTATAAACATGTTGATATGGTTGTGATTTTTTTCTGACTGCGGTTTCAAAACCATGCACCAGAATCCACTTTTTTCAACTCAGTAATACATTTTGGATGTGTACCTAGAGTTTAAAGCAGAAAAAACGGAACTTTTAGAATTTTCATTTTTTGACCAAAACGACAGCCCCGGGGGTTATAAACATGTTGATATGGTTGTGATTTTTTTTCTGACTGCGGTTTCAAAACCATGCACCAGAATCCACTTCTTTCAACTCAGTAATACATTTTGGATGTGTACCTAGAGTTTAAAGCAGAAAAAACGGAACTTTTCGAATTTTCATTTTTTGACCAAAACGACAGCCCTGGGGGTTATAAACATGTTGATATGGTTGTGATTTTTTTTCTGACTGCGGTTTCAAAACCATGCACCAGAATCCACTTCTTTCAACTCAGTAATACATTTTGGATGTGTACCTAGAGTTTAAAGCAGAAAAAACTGAACTTTTAGAATTTTCATTTTTTGACCAAAACGACAGCCCCGGGGGTTATAAACATGTTGATATGGTTGTGATTTTTTTCTGACTGCGGTTTCAAAACCATGCACCAGAATCCACTTCTTTCAACTCAGTAATACATTTTGGATGTGTACCTAGAGTTTAAAGCAGAAAAAACGGAACTTTTAGAATTTTCATTTTTTGACCAAAACGACAGCCCCGGGGGTTATAAACATGTTGATATGGTTGTGATTTTTTTTCTGACTGCGGTTTCAAAACCATGCACCAGAATCCACTTCTTTCAACTCAGTAATACATTTTGGATGTGTACCTAGAGTTTAAAGCAGAAAAAACTGAACTTTTAGAATTTTCATTTTTTGACCAAAACGACAGCCCCGGGGGTTATAAACATGTTGATATGGTTGTGATTTTTTTTCTGACTGCGGTTTCAAAACCATGCACCAGAATCCACTTCTTTCAACTCAGTAATACATTTTGGATGTGTACCTAGAGTTTAAAGCAGAAAAAACTGAACTTTTAGAATTTTCATTTTTTGACCAAAACGACAGCCCCGGGGGTTATTAACATGTTGATATGGTTGTGATTTTTTTCTGACTGCGGTTTCAAAACCATGCACCAGAATCCACTTCTTTCAACTCAGTAATACATTTTGGATGTGTACCTAGAGTTTAAAGCAGAAAAAAATGGAACTTTTAGAATTTTCATTTTTTGACCAAAACGACAGCCCCGGGGGTTATAAACATGTTGATATGGTTGTGATTTTTTTCTGACTGCGGTTTCAAAACCATGCACCAGAATCCACTTTTTTCAACTCAGTAATACATTTTGGATGTGTACCTAGAGTTTAAAGCAGAAAAAACGGAACTTTTAGAATTTTCATTTTTTGACCAAAACGACAGCCCCGGGGGTTATAAACATGTTGATATGGTTGTGATTTTTTTTCTGACTGCGGTTTCAAAACCATGCACCAGAATCCACTTCTTTCAACTCAGTAATACATTTTGGATGTGTACCTAGAGTTTAAAGCAGAAAAAACGGAACTTTTCGAATTTTCATTTTTTGACCAAAACGACAGCCCTGGGGGTTATAAACATGTTGATATGGTTGTGATTTTTTTTCTGACTGCGGTTTCAAAACCATGCACCAGAATCCACTTCTTTCAACTCAGTAATACATTTTGGATGTGTACCTAGAGTTTAAAGCAGAAAAAACTGAACTTTTAGAATTTTCATTTTTTGACCAAAACGACAGCCCCGGGGGTTATAAACATGTTGATATGGTTGTGATTTTTTTCTGACTGCGGTTTCAAAACCATGCACCAGAATCCACTTCTTTCAACTCAGTAATACATTTTGGATGTGTACCTAGAGTTTAAAGCAGAAAAAACGGAACTTTTAGAATTTTCATTTTTTGACCAAAACGACAGCCCCGGGGGTTATAAACATGTTGATATGGTTGTGATTTTTTTTCTGACTGCGGTTTCAAAACCATGCACCAGAATCCACTTCTTTCAACTCAGTAATACATTTTGGATGTGTACCTAGAGTTTAAAGCAGAAAAAACTGAACTTTTAGAATTTTCATTTTTTGACCAAAACGACAGCCCCGGGGGTTATAAACATGTTGATATGGTTGTGATTTTTTTTCTGACTGCGGTTTCAAAACCATGCACCAGAATCCACTTCTTTCAACTCAGTAATACATTTTGGATGTGTACCTAGAGTTTAAAGCAGAAAAAACGGAACTTTTCGAATTTTCATTTTTTGACCAAAACGACAGCCCTGGGGGTTATAAACATGTTGATATGGTTGTGATTTTTTTTCTGACTGCGGTTTCAAAACCATGCACCAGAATCCACTTCTTTCAACTCAGTAATACATTTTGGATGTGTACCTAGAGTTTAAAGCAGAAAAAACTGAACTTTTAGAATTTTCATTTTTTGACCAAAACGACAGCCCCGGGGGTTATAAACATGTTGATATGGTTGTGATTTTTTTCTGACTGCGGTTTCAAAACCATGCACCAGAATCCACTTCTTTCAACTCAGTAATACATTTTGGATGTGTACCTAGAGTTTAAAGCAGAAAAAACGGAACTTTTAGAATTTTCATTTTTTGACCAAAACGACAGCCCCGGGGGTTATAAACATGTTGATATGGTTGTGATTTTTTTTCTGACTGCGGTTTCAAAACCATGCACCAGAATCCACTTCTTTCAACTCAGTAATACATTTTGGATGTGTACCTAGAGTTTAAAGCAGAAAAAAACTGAACTTTTAGAATTTAAATTTTCTGACCAAAACGACAGCCCCGGGGGTTATAAACATGTTGATATGGTTGTGATTTTTTTTCTGACTGCGGTTTCAAAACCATGCACCAGAATCCACTTCTTTCAACTCAGTAATACATTTTGGATGTGTACCTAGAGTTTAAAGCAGAAAAAACTGAACTTTTAGAATTTTCATTTTTTGACCAAAACGACAGCCCCGGGGGTTATAAACATGTTGATATGGTTGTGATTTTTTTTCTGACTGCGGTTTCAAAACCATGCACCAGAATCCACTTCTTTCAACTCAGTAATACATTTTGGATGTGTACCTAGAGTTTAAAGCAGAAAAAACTGAACTTTTAGAATTTTCATTTTTTGACCAAAACGACAGCCCCGGGGGTTATTAACATGTTGATATGGTTGTGATTTTTTTTCTGACTGCGGTTTCAAAACCATGCACCAGAATCCACTTCTTTCAACTCAGTAATACATTTTGGATGTGTACCTAGAGTTTAAAGCAGAGAAACATGAACTTTTAGAATTTTCATTTTTCGACCAAAACGACAGCCCCGGGGGTTATAAACATGTTGATATGGATGTGATTTTTTTTCTGACTGCGGTTTCAAAACCATGCACCAGAATCCACTTCTTTCAACTCAGTAATACATTTTGGATGTGTACCTAGAGTTTAAAGCAGAAAAAACGGAACTTTTAGAATTTTCATTTTTTGACCAAAACGACAGCCCCGGGGGTTATAAACATGTTGATATGGTTGTGATTTTTTTTCTGACTGCGGTTTCAAAACCATGCACCAGAATCCACTTCTTTCAACTCAGTAATACCTTTTGGTTGTGTACCTAGAGTTTAAAGCAGAAAAAATGGAACTTTTAGAATTTTCATTTTTTGACCAAAACGACAGCCCTGGGGGTTATAAACATGTTGATATGGTTGTGATTTTTTTTCTGACTGCGGTTTCAAAACCATGCACCAGAATCCACTTCTTTCAACTCAGTAATACATTTTGGATGTGTACCTAGAGTTTAAAGCAGAAAAAACGGAACTTTTAGAATTTTCATTTTTTGACCAAAACGACAGCCCCAGTGGTTATAAACTTGTTGATATGGTTGTGATTTTTTTTTGACTGCGGTTTCAAAACCATGCACCAGAATCCACTTCTTTCAACTCAGTAATACATTTTGGATGTGTACCTAGAGTTTAAAGCAGAAAAAACTGAACTTTTAGAATTTTCATTTTTTGACCAAAACGACAGCCCCGGGGGTTATAAACATGTTGATATTGATGTGATTTTTTTCTGACTGTGGTTTCAAAACCATGCACCAGAATCCACTTCTTTCAACTCAGTAATACATTTTGGATGTGTACCTAGAGTTTAAAGCAGAAAAAACGGAACTTTTAGAATTTTCATTTTTTGACCAAAACGACAGCCCCGGGGGTTATAAACATGTTGATATGGTTGTGATTTTTTTTCTGACTGCGGTTTCAAAACCATGCACCAGAATCCACTTCTTTCAACTCAGTAATACATTTTGGATGTGTACCTAGAGTTTAAAGCAGAAAAAAATGAACTTTTACAATTTTCATTTATTGACCAAAACGACAGCCCCGGGGGTTATAAACATGTTAATATG
This sequence comes from Crinia signifera, assembly GCF_055691185.1. Taxonomy (NCBI): domain Eukaryota; kingdom Metazoa; phylum Chordata; class Amphibia; order Anura; family Myobatrachidae; genus Crinia; species Crinia signifera. The sequence goes on along the minus strand of NC_139228.1, from coordinate 23,172,972 downwards.
GTTGTGATTTTTTTTCTGACTGCGGTTTCAAAACCATGCACCAGAATCCACTTCTTTCAACTCAGTAATACATTTTGGATGTGTACCTAGAGTTTAAAGCAGAAAAAACGGAACTTTTAGAATTTTCATTTTTTGACCAAAACGACAGCCCCGGGGGTTATAAACATGTTGATATGGTTGTGATTTTTTTTCTGACTGCAGTTTCAAAACCATGCACCAGAATCCACTTCTTTCAACTCAGTAATACCTTTTGGTTGTGTACCTAGAGTTTAAAGCAGAAAAAACGGAACTTTTAGAATTTTCATTTTTTGACCAAAACGACAGCCCCGGGGGTTATAAACATGTTGATATGGTTGTGATTTTTTTTCTGACTGCGGTTTCAAAACCATGCACCAGAATCCACTTCTTTCAACTCAGTAATACATTTTGGATGTGTACCTAGAGTTTAAAGCAGAAAAAACTGAACTTTTAGAATTTTCATTTTTTGACCAAAACGACAGCCCCGGGGGTTATTAACATGTTGATATGGTTGTGATTTTTTTCTGACTGCGGTTTCAAAACCATGCACCAGAATCCACTTCTTTCAACTCAGTAATACATTTTGGATGTGTACCTAGAGTTTAAAGCAGAAAAAAATGGAACTTTTAGAATTTTCATTTTTTGACCAAAACGACAGCCCCGGGGGTTATAAACATGTTGATATGGTTGTGATTTTTTTCTGACTGCGGTTTCAAAACCATGCACCAGAATCCACTTTTTTCAACTCAGTAATACATTTTGGATGTGTACCTAGAGTTTAAAGCAGAAAAAACGGAACTTTTAGAATTTTCATTTTTTGACCAAAACGACAGCCCCGGGGGTTATAAACATGTTGATATGGTTGTGATTTTTTTTCTGACTGCGGTTTCAAAACCATGCACCAGAATCCACTTCTTTCAACTCAGTAATACATTTTGGATGTGTACCTAGAGTTTAAAGCAGAAAAAACTGAACTTTTAGAATTTTCATTTTTTGACCAAAACGACAGCCCCGGGGGTTATAAACATGTTGATATGGTTGTGATTTTTTTCTGACTGCGGTTTCAAAACCATGCACCAGAATCCACTTCTTTCAACTCAGTAATACATTTTGGATGTGTACCTAGAGTTTAAAGCAGAAAAAACGGAACTTTTAGAATTTTCATTTTTTGACCAAAACGACAGCCCCGGGGGTTATAAACATGTTGATATGGTTGTGATTTTTTTTCTGACTGCGGTTTCAAAACCATGCACCAGAATCCACTTCTTTCAACTCAGTAATACATTTTGGATGTGTACCTAGAGTTTAAAGCAGAAAAAACGGAACTTTTCGAATTTTCATTTTTTGACCAAAACGACAGCCCTGGGGGTTATAAACATGTTGATATGGTTGTGATTTTTTTTTGACTGCGGTTTCAAAACCATGCACCAGAATCCACTTCTTTCAACTCAGTAATACATTTTGGATGTGTACCTAGAGTTTAAAGCAGAAAAAACTGAACTTTTAGAATTTTCATTTTTTGACCAAAACGACAGCCCCGGGGGTTATAAACATGTTGATATTGATGTGATTTTTTTCTGACTGTGGTTTCAAAACCATGCACCAGAATCCACTTCTTTCAACTCAGTAATACATTTTGGATGTGTACCTAGAGTTTAAAGCAGAAAAAACGGAACTTTTAGAATTTTCATTTTTTGACCAAAACGACAGCCCCGGGGGTTATAAACATGTTGATATGGTTGTGATTTTTTTTCTGACTGCGGTTTCAAAACCATGCACCAGAATCCACTTCTTTCAACTCAGTAATACATTTTGGATGTGTACCTAGAGTTTAAAGCAGAAAAAAATGAACTTTTACAATTTTCATTTATTGACCAAAACGACAGCCCCGGGGGTTATAAACATGTTAATATGGTTGTGATTTTTTTTCTGACTGCGGTTTCAAAACCATGCACCAGAATCCACTTCTTTCAACTCAGTAATACATTTTGGATGTGTACCTAGAGTTTAAAGCAGAAAAAACGGAACTTTTAGAATTTTCATTTTTTGACCAAAACGACAGCCCCGGGGGTTATAAACATGTTGATATGGTTGTGATTTTTTTTCTGACTGCGGTTTCAAAACCATGCACCAGAATCCACTTCTTTCAACTCAGTAATACATTTTGGATGTGTACCTAGAGTTTAAAGCAGAAAAAAACTGAACTTTTAGAATTTAAATTTTCTGACCAAAACGACAGCCCCGGGGGTTAAAAACATGTTGATATGGTTGTGATTTTTTTTCTGACTGCGGTTTCAAAACCATGCACCAGAATCCACTTCTTTCAACTCAGTAATACATTTTGGATGTGTACCTAGAGTTTAAAGCAGAAAAAACTGAACTTTTAGAATTTTCATTTTTTGACCAAAACGACAGCCCCGGGGGTTATAAACATGTTGATATGGTTGTGATTTTTTTTCTGACTGCGGTTTCAAAACCATGCACCAGAATCCACTTCTTTCAACTCAGTAATACATTTTGGATGTGTACCTAGAGTTTAAAGCAGAAAAAACTGAACTTTTAGAATTTTCATTTTTTGACCAAAACGACAGCCCCGGGGGTTATTAACATGTTGATATGGTTGTGATTTTTTTTCTGACTGCGGTTTCAAAACCATGCACCAGAATCCACTTCTTTCAACTCAGTAATACATTTTGGATGTGTACCTAGAGTTTAAAGCAGAAAAAACGGAACTTTTAGAATTTTCATTTTTTGACCAAAACGACAGCCCCGGGGGTTATAAACATGTTGATATGGTTGTGATTTTTTTTCTGACTGCGGTTTCAAAACCATGCACCAGAATCCACTTCTTTCAACTCAGTAATACCTTTTGGTTGTGTACCTAGAGTTTAAAGCAGAAAAAATGGAACTTTTAGAATTTTCATTTTTTGACCAAAACGACAGCCCTGGGGGTTATAAACATGTTGATATGGTTGTGATTTTTTTTCTGACTGCGGTTTCAAAACCATGCACCAGAATCCACTTCTTTCAACTCAGTAATACATTTTGGATGTGTACCTAGAGTTTAAAGCAGAAAAAACGGAACTTTTAGAATTTTCATTTTTTGACCAAAACGACAGCCCCAGGGGTTATAAACTTGTTGATATGGTTGTGATTTTTTTTTGACTGCGGTTTCAAAACCATGCACCAGAATCCACTTCTTTCAACTCAGTAATACATTTTGGATGTGTACCTAGAGTTTAAAGCAGAAAAAACTGAACTTTTAGAATTTTCATTTTTTGACCAAAACGACAGCCCCGGGGGTTATAAACATGTTGATATTGATGTGATTTTTTTCTGACTGTGGTTTCAAAACCATGCACCAGAATCCACTTCTTTCAACTCAGTAATACATTTTGGATGTGTACCTAGAGTTTAAAGCAGAAAAACATGAACTTTTAGTATTTTCATTTTTTGACCAAAACGACAGCCTCGGGGGTTATAAACATGTTGATATGGATGTGATTTTTTTTCTGACTGCGGTTTCAAAACCATGCACCAGAATCCACTTCTTTCAACTCAGTAATACATTTTGGATGTGTACCTAGAGTTTAAAGCAGAAAAAACTGAACTTTTAGAATTTTCATTTTTTGACCAAAACGACAGCCCCGGGGGTTATAAACATGTTGATATGGTTGTGATTTTTTTTCTGACTGCGGTTTCAAAACCATGCACCAGAATCCACTTCTTTCAACTCAGTAATACCTTTTGGTTGTGTACCTAGAGTTTAAAGCAGAAAAAATGGAACTTTTAGAATTTTCATTTTTTGACCAAAACGACAGCCCTGGGGGTTATAAACATGTTGATATGGTTGTGATTTTTTTTCTGACTGCGGTTTCAAAACCATGCACCAGAATCCACTTCTTTCAACTCAGTAATACATTTTGGATGTGTACCTAGAGTTTAAAGCAGAAAAAACGGAACATTTAGAATTTTCATTTTTTGACCAAAACGACAGCCCCAGGGGTTATAAACTTGTTGATATGGTTGTGATTTTTTTTTGACTGCGGTTTCAAAACCATGCACCAGAATCCACTTCTTTCAACTCAGTAATACATTTTGGATGTGTACCTAGAGTTTAAAGCAGAAAAAACGGAACTATTAGAATTTTCATTTTTTGACCAAAACGACAGCCCCGGGGGTTATAAACATGTTGATATTGATGTGATTTTTTTCTGACTGTGGTTTCAAAACCATGCACCAGAATCCACTTCTTTCAACTCAGTAATACATTTTGGATGTGTACCTAGAGTTTAAAGCAGAAAAAACGGAACTTTTAGAATTTTCATTTTTTGACCAAAACGACAGCCCCGGGGGTTATAAACATGTTGATATGGTTGTGATTTTTTTTCTGACTGCGGTTTCAAAACCATGCACCAGAATCCACTTCTTTCAACTCAGTAATACATTTTGGATGTGTACCTAGAGTTTAAAGCAGAAAAAACTGAACTTTTAGAATTTTCATTTTTTGACCAAAACGACAGCCCCGGGGGTTATAAACATGTTAATATGGTTGTGATTTTTTTTCTGACTGCGGTTTCAAAACCATGCACCAGAATCCACTTCTTTCAACTCAGTAATACATTTTGGATGTGTACCTAGAGTTTAAAGCAGAAAAAACGGAACTTTTAGAATTTTCATTTTTTGACCAAAACGACAGCCCCGGGGGTTATAAACATGTTGATATGGTTGTGATTTTTTTTCTGACTGCGGTTTCAAAACCATGCACCAGAATCCACTTCTTTCAACTCAGTAATACATTTTGGATGTGTACCTAGAGTTTAAAGCAGAAAAACATGAACTTTTAGTATTTTCATTTTTTGACCAAAACGACAGCCTCGGGGGTTATAAACATGTTGATATGGATGTGATTTTTTTTCTGACTGCGGTTTCAAAACCATGCACCAGAATCCACTTCTTTCAACTCAGTAATACATTTTGGATGTGTACCTAGAGTTTAAAGCAGAAAAAACTGAACTTTTCGAATTTTCATTTTTTGACCAAAACGACAGCCCCGGGGGTTATAAACATGTTGATATGGTTGTGATTTTTTTTCTGACTGCGGTTTAAAAACCATGCACCAGAATCCACTTCTTTCAACTCAGTAATACATTTTGGATGTGTACCTAGAGTTTAAAGCAGAAAAAACGGAACTTTTAGAATTTTCATTTTTTGACCAAAACGACAGCCCCGGGGGTTATAAACATGTTGATATTGATGTGATTTTTTTCTGACTGTGGTTTCAAAACCATGCACCAGAATCCACTTCTTTCAACTCAGTAATACATTTTGGATGTGTACCTAGAGTTTAAAGCAGAAAAAACGGAACTTTTAGAATTTTCATTTTTTGACCAAAACGACAGCCCCGGGGGTTATAAACATGTTGATATGGTTGTGATTTTTTTTCTGACTGCGGTTTCAAAACCATGCACCAGAATCCACTTCTTTCAACTCAGTAATACATTTTGGATGTGTACCTAGAGTTTAAAGCAGAAAAAACTGAACTTTTAGAATTTTCATTTTTTGACCAAAACGACAGCCCCGGGGGTTATAAACATGTTAATATGGTTGTGATTTTTTTTCTGACTGCGGTTTCAAAACCATGCACCAGAATCCACTTCTTTCAACTCAGTAATACATTTTGGATGTGTACCTAGAGTTTAAAGCAGAAAAAACTGAACTTTTCGAATTTTCATTTTTTGACCAAAACGACAGCCCCGGGAGTTATAAACATGTTGATATGGTTGTGATTTTTTTTCTGACTGCGGTTTAAAAACCATGCACCAGAATCCACTTCTTTCAACTCAGTAATACATTTTGGATGTGTACCTAGAGTTTAAAGCAGAAAAAAATGAACTTTTAGAATTTTCATTTTTTGACCAAAACGACAGCCCCGGGGGTTATAAACATGTTGATATGGTTGTGATTTTTTTTCTGACTGCGGTTTCAAAACCATGCACCAGAATCCACTTCTTTCAACTCAGTAATACATTTTGGATGTGTACCTAGAGTTTAAAGCAGAAAAAAACGGAACTTTTAGAATTTTCATTTTTTGACCAAAACGACAGCCCCGGGGGTTATTAACATGTTGATATGGTTGTGATTTTTTTTCTGACTGCGGTTTCAAAACCATGCACCAGAATCCACTTCTTTCAACTCAGTAATACATTTTGGATGTGTACCTAGAGTATAAAGCAGAGAAACATGAACTTTTAGAATTTTCATTTTTCGACCAAAACGACAGCCCCGGGGGTTATAAACATGTTGATATGGATGTGATTTTTTTTCTGACAGCGGTTTTAAAACCATGCACCAGAATCCACTTCTTTCAACTCAGTAATACATTTTGGATGTGTACCTAGAGTTTAAAGCAGAAAAAACTGAACTTTTAGAATTTTCATTTTTTGACCAAAACGACAGCCCCGGGGGTTATAAACATGTTGATATGGTTGTGATTTTTTTTCTGACTGCAGTTTCAAAACCATGCACCAGAATCCACTTCTTTCAACTCAGTAATACCTTTTGGTTGTGTACCTAGAGTTTAAAGCAGAAAAAACGGAACTTTTAGAATTTTCATTTTTTGACCAAAACGACAGCCCCGGGGGTTATAAACATGTTGATATGGTTGTGATTTTTTTTCTGACTGCGGTTTCAAAACCATGCACCAGAATCCACTTCTTTCAACTCAGTAATACATTTTGGATGTGTACCTAGAGTTTAAAGCAGAAAAAACGGAACGTTTAGCATTTTCATTTTTTGACCAAAACGACAGCCCCGGGGGTTATAAACATGTTGATATGGTTGTGATTTTTTTTCTGACTGCGGTTTCAAAACCATGCACCAGAATCCACTTCTTTCAACTCAGTAATACATTTTGGATGTGTACCTAGAGTTTAAAGCAGAAAAAACGGAACTTTTAGAATTTTCATTTTTTGACCAAAACGACAGCCCCGGGGGTTATAAACATGTTGATATGGTTGTGATTTTTTTTCTGACTGTGGTTTCAAAACCATGCACCAGAATCCACTTCTTTCAACTCAGTAATACATTTTGGATGTGTACCTAGAGTTTAAAGCAGAAAAACATGAACTTTTAGAATTTTCATTTTTTGACCAAAACGACAGCCCCAGGGGTTATAAACATGTTGATATGGATGTGATTTTTTTTCTGACTGCGGTTTCAAAACCATGCACCAGAATCCACTTCTTTCAACTCAGTAATACATTTTGGATGTGTACCTAGAGTTTAAAGCAGAAAAAACGGAACTTTTAGAATTTTCATTTTTTGACCAAAACGACAGCCCCGGGGGTTATAAACATGTTGATATGGTTGTGATTTTTTTTCTGACTGCGGTTTCAAAACCATGCACCAGAATCCACTTCTTTCAACTCAGTAATACATTTTGGATGTGTACCTAGAGTTTAAAGCAGAAAAAACGGAACTTTTAGAATTTTCATTTTTTGACCAAAATGACAGCCCCGGGGGTTATAAACATGTTGATATGGTTGTGATTTTTTTTCTGACTGCGGTTTCAAAACCATGCACCAGAATCCACTTCTTTCAACTCAGTAATACATTTTGGATGTGTACCTAGAGTTTAAAGCAGAAAAAACTGAACTTTTAGAATTTTCATTTTTTGACCAAAACGACAGCCCCGGGGGTTATAAACATGTTGATATGGTTGTGATTTTTTTTCTGACTGCGGTTTCAAAACCATGCACCAGAATCCACTTCTTTCAACTCAGTAATACATTTTGGATGTGTACCTAGAGTTTAAAGCAGAAAAACATGAACTTTTAGAATTTTCATTTTTTGACCAAAACGACAGCCCCGGGGGTTATAAACATGTTGATATGGTTGTGATTTTTTTTCTGACTGCGGTTTCAAAACCATGCACCAGAATCCACTTCTTTCAACTCAGTAATACATTTTGGATGTGTACCTAGAGTTTAAAGCAGAAAAAACTGAACTTTTAGAATTTTCATTTTTTGACCAAAACGACAGCCCCGGGGGTTATAAACATGTTGATATGGTTGTGATTTTTTTTCTGACTGCGGTTTCAAAACCATGCACCAGAATCCACTTCTTTCAACTCAGTAATACATTTTGGATGTGTACCTAGAGTTTAAAGCAGAAAAAACTGAACTTTTAGAATTTTCATTTTTTGACCAAAACGACAGCCCCGGGGGTTATTAACATGTTGATATGGTTGTGATTTTTTTTCTGACTGCGGTTTCAAAACCATGCACCAGAATCCACTTCTTTCAACTCAGTAATACATTTTGGATGTGTACCTAGAGTTTAAAGCAGAGAAACATGAACTTTTAGAATTTTCATTTTTCGACCAAAACGACAGCCCCGGGGGTTATAAACATGTTGATATGGATTTGATTTTTTTTCTGACTGCGGTTTCAAAACCATGCACCAGAATCCACTTCTTTCAACTCAGTAATACATTTTGGATGTGTACCTAGAGTTTAAAGCAGAAAAAACGGAACTTTTAGAATTTTCATTTTTTGACCAAAACGACAGCCCCGGGGGTTATAAACATGTTGATATGGTTGTGATTTTTTTTCTGACTGCGGTTTCAAAACCATGCACCAGAATCCACTTCTTTCAACTCAGTAATACCTTTTGGTTGTGTACCTAGAGTTTAAAGCAGAAAAAATGGAACTTTTAGAATTTTCATTTTTTGACCAAAACGACAGCCCTGGGGGTTATAAACATGTTGATATGGTTGTGATTTTTTTTCTGACTGCGGTTTCAAAACCATGCACCAGAATCCACTTCTTTCAACTCAGTAATACATTTTGGATGTGTACCTAGAGTTTAAAGCAGAAAAAACGGAACTTTTAGAATTTTCATTTTTTGACCAAAACGACAGCCCCAGGGGTTATAAACTTGTTGATATGGTTGTGATTTTTTTTTGACTGCGGTTTCAAAACCATGCACCAGAATCCACTTCTTTCAACTCAGTAATACATTTTGGATGTGTACCTAGAGTTTAAAGCAGAAAAAACTGAACTTTTAGAATTTTCATTTTTTGACCAAAACGACAGCCCCGGGGGTTATAAACATGTTGATATTGATGTGATTTTTTTCTGACTGTGGTTTCAAAACCATGCACCAGAATCCACTTCTTTCAACTCAGTAATACATTTTGGATGTGTACCTAGAGTTTAAAGCAGAAAAAACGGAACTTTTAGAATTTTCATTTTTTGACCAAAACGACAGCCCCGGGGGTTATAAACATGTTGATATGGTTGTGATTTTTTTTCTGACTGCGGTTTCAAAACCATGCACCAGAATCCACTTCTTTCAACTCAGTAATACATTTTGGATGTGTACCTAGAGTTTAAAGCAGAAAAAAATGAACTTTTAGAATTTTCATTTTTTGACCAAAACGACAGCCCCGGGGGTTATAAACATGTTAATATGGTTGTGATTTTTTTTCTGACTGCGGTTTCAAAACCATGCACCAGAATCCACTTCTTTCAACTCAGTAATACATTTTGGATGTGTACCTAGAGTTTAAAGCAGAAAAAACGGAACTTTTAGAATTTTCATTTTTTGACCAAAACGACAGCCCCGGGGGTTATAAACATGTTGATATGGTTGTGATTTTTTTTCTGACTGCGGTTTCAAAACCATGCACCAGAATCCACTTCTTTCAACTCAGTAATACATTTTGGATGTGTACCTAGAGTTTAAAGCAGAAAAACATGAACTTTTAGTATTTTCATTTTTTGACCAAAACGACAGCCTCGGGGGTTATAAACATGTTGATATGGATGTGATTTTTTTTCTGACTGCGGTTTCAAAACCATGCACCAGAATCCACTTCTTTCAACTCAGTAATACATTTTGGATGTGTACCTAGAGTTTAAAGCAGAAAAAACGGAACTTTTAGAATTTTCATTTTTTGACCAAAACGACAGCCCCGGGGGTTATAAACATGTTGATATGGTTGTGATTTTTTTTCTGACTGCGGTTTCAAAACCATGCACCAGAATCCACTTCTTTCAACTCAGTAATACCTTTTGGTTGTGTACCTAGAGTTTAAAGCAGAAAAAATGGAACTTTTAGAATTTTCATTTTTTGACCAAAACGACAGCCCTGGGGGTTATAAACATGTTGATATGGTTGTGATTTTTTTTCTGACTGCGGTTTCAAAACCATGCACCAGAATCCACTTCTTTCAACTCAGTAATACATTTTGGATGTGTACCTAGAGTTTAAAGCAGAAAAAACGGAACTTTTAGAATTTTCATTTTTTGACCAAAACGACAGCCCCAGGGGTTATAAACTTGTTGATATGGTTGTGATTTTTTTTTGACTGCGGTTTCAAAACCATGCACCAGAATCCACTTCTTTCAACTCAGTAATACATTTTGGATGTGTACCTAGAGTTTAAAGCAGAAAAAACTGAACTTTTAGAATTTTCATTTTTTGACCAAAACGACAGCCCCGGGGGTTATAAACATGTTGATATTGATGTGATTTTTTTCTGACTGTGGTTTCAAAACCATGCACCAGAATCCACTTCTTTCAACTCAGTAATACATTTTGGATGTGTACCTAGAGTTTAAAGCAGAAAAAACGGAACTTTTAGAATTTTCATTTTTTGACCAAAACGACAGCCCCGGGGGTTATAAACATGTTGATATGGTTGTGATTTTTTTTCTGACTGCGGTTTCAAAACCATGCACCAGAATCCACTTCTTTCAACTCAGTAATACATTTTGGATGTGTACCTAGAGTTTAAAGCAGAAAAAAATGAACTTTTAGAATTTTCATTTTTTGACCAAAACGACAGCCCCGGGGGTTATAAACATGTTAATATGGTTGTGATTTTTTTTCTGACTGCGGTTTCAAAACCATGCACCAGAATCCACTTCTTTCAACTCAGTAATACATTTTGGATGTGTACCTAGAGTTTAAAGCAGAAAAAACGGAACTTTTAGAATTTTCATTTTTTGACCAAAACGACAGCCCCGGGGGTTATAAACATGTTGATATGGTTGTGATTTTTTTTCTGACTGCGGTTTCAAAACCATGCACCAGAATCCACTTCTTTCAACTCAGTAATACATTTTGGATGTGTACCTAGAGTTTAAAGCAGAAAAACATGAACTTTTAGTATTTTCATTTTTTGACCAAAACGACAGCCTCGGGGGTTATAAACATGTTGATATGGATGTGATTTTTTTTCTGACTGCGGTTTCAAAACCATGCACCAGAATCCACTTCTTTCAACTCAGTAATACATTTTGGATGTGTACCTAGAGTTTAAAGCAGAAAAAACTGAACTTTTAGAATTTTCATTTTTTGACCAAAACGACAGCCCCGGGGGTTATAAACATGTTGATATGGTTGTGATTTTTTTTCTGACTGCGGTTTCAAAACCATGCACCAGAATCCACTTCTTTCAACTCAGTAATACCTTTTGGTTGTGTACCTAGAGTTTAAAGCAGAAAAAATGGAACTTTTAGAATTTTCATTTTTTGACCAAAACGACAGCCCTGGGGGTTATAAACATGTTGATATGGTTGTGATTTTTTTTCTGACTGCGGTTTCAAAACCATGCACCAGAATCCACTTCTTTCAACTCAGTAATACATTTTGGATGTGTACCTAGAGTTTAAAGCAGAAAAAACGGAACTTTTAGAATTTTCATTTTTTGACCAAAACGACAGCCCCAGGGGTTATAAACTTGTTGATATGGTTGTGATTTTTTTTTGACTGCGGTTTCAAAACCATGCACCAGAATCCACTTCTTTCAACTCAGTAATACATTTTGGATGTGTACCTAGAGTTTAAAGCAGAAAAAACGGAACTTTTAGAATTTTCATTTTTTGACCAAAACGACAGCCCCGGGGGTTATAAACATGTTGATATGGTTGTGATTTTTTTTCTGACTGCGGTTTCAAAACCATGCACCAGAATCCACTTCTTTCAACTCAGTAATACATTTTGGATGTGTACCTAGAGTTTAAAGCAGAAAAAACTGAACTTTTAGAATTTTCATTTTTTGACCAAAACGACAGCCCCGGGGGTTATAAACATGTTAATATGGTTGTGATTTTTTTTCTGACTGCGGTTTCAAAACCATGCACCAGAATCCACTTCTTTCAACTCAGTAATACATTTTGGATGTGTACCTAGAGTTTAAAGCAGAAAAAACGGAACTTTTAGAATTTTCATTTTTTGACCAAAACGACAGCCCCGGGGGTTATAAACATGTTGATATGGTTGTGATTTTTTTTCTGACTGCGGTTTCAAAACCATGCACCAGAATCCACTTCTTTCAACTCAGTAATACATTTTGGATGTGTACTTAGAGTTTAAAGCAGAAAAACATGAACTTTTAGTATTTTCATTTTTTGACCAAAACGACAGCCTCGGGGGTTATAAACATGTTGATATGGATGTGATTTTTTTTCTGACTGCGGTTTCAAAACCATGCACCAGAATCCACTTCTTTCAACTCAGTAATACATTTTGGATGTGTACCTAGAGTTTAAAGCAGAAAAAACTGAACTTTTCGAATTTTCATTTTTTGACCAAAACGACAGCCCCGGGGGTTATAAACATGTTGATATGGTTGTGATTTTTTTTCTGACTGCGGTTTAAAAACCATGCACCAGAATCCACTTCTTTCAACTCAGTAATACATTTTGGATGTGTACCTAGAGTTTAAAGCAGAAAAAAATGAACTTTTAGAATTTTCATTTTTTGACCAAAACGACAGCCCCGGGGGTTATAAACATGTTGATATGGTTGTGATTTTTTTTCTGACTGCGGTTTCAAAACCATGCACCAGAATCCACTTCTTTCAACTCAGTAATACATTTTGGATGTGTACCTAGAGTTTAAAGCAGAAAAAAACGGAACTTTTAGAATTTTCATTTTTTGACCAAAACGACAGCCCCGGGGGTTATTAACATGTTGATATGGTTGTGATTTTTTTTCTGACTGCGGTTTCAAAACCATGCACCAGAATCCACTTCTTTCAACTCAGTAATACATTTTGGATGTGTACCTAGAGTATAAAGCAGAGAAACATGAACTTTTAGAATTTTCATTTTTCGACCAAAACGACAGCCCCGGGGGTTATAAACATGTTGATATGGATGTGATTTTTTTTCTGACTGCGGTTTCAAAACCATGCACCAGAATCCACTTCTTTCAACTCAGTAATACATTTTGGATGTGTACCTAGAGTTTAAAGCAGAAAAAACTGAACTTTTAGAATTTTCATTTTTTGACCAAAACGACAGCCCCGGGGGTTATAAACATGTTGATATGGTTGTGATTTTTTTTCTGACTGCAGTTTCAAAACCATGCACCAGAATCCACTTCTTTCAACTCAGTAATACCTTTTGGTTGTGTACCTAGAGTTTAAAGCAGAAAAAACGGAACTTTTAGAATTTTCATTTTTTGACCAAAACGACAGCCCCGGGGGTTATAAACATGTTGATATGGTTGTGATTTTTTTTCTGACTGCGGTTTCAAAACCATGCACCAGAATCCACTTCTTTCAACTCAGTAATACATTTTGGATGTGTACCTAGAGTTTAAAGCAGAAAAAACTGAACTTTTAGAATTTTCATTTTTTGACCAAAACGACAGCCCCGGGGGTTATTAACATGTTGATATGGTTGTGATTTTTTTCTGACTGCGGTTTCAAAACCATGCACCAGAATCCACTTCTTTCAACTCAGTAATACATTTTGGATGTGTACCTAGAGTTTAAAGCAGAAAAAAATGGAACTTTTAGAATTTTCATTTTTTGACCAAAACGACAGCCCCGGGGGTTATAAACATGTTGATATGGTTGTGATTTTTTTCTGACTGCGGTTTCAAAACCATGCACCAGAATCCACTTTTTTCAACTCAGTAATACATTTTGGATGTGTACCTAGAGTTTAAAGCAGAAAAAACGGAACTTTTAGAATTTTCATTTTTTGACCAAAACGACAGCCCCGGGGGTTATAAACATGTTGATATGGTTGTGATTTTTTTTCTGACTGCGGTTTCAAAACCATGCACCAGAATCCACTTCTTTCAACTCAGTAATACATTTTGGATGTGTACCTAAAGTTTAAAGCAGAAAAAACGGAACTTTTAGAATTTTCATTTTTTGACCAAAACGACAGCCCCGGGGGTTATTAACATGTTGATATGGTTGTGATTTTTTTTCTGACTGCGGTTTCAAAACCATGCACCAGAATCCACTTCTTTCAACTCAGTAATACATTTTGGATGTGTACCTAGAGTTTAAAGCAGAAAAAACGGAACTTTTAGAGTTTTCATTTTTTGACCAAAACGACAGCCCCGGGGGTTATAAACATGTTTATATGGTTGTGATTTTTTTTCTGACTGCGGTTTCAAAACCATGCACCAGAATCCACTTCTTTCAACTCAGTAATACATTTTGGATGTGTACCTAGAGTTTAAAGCAGAAAAAACGGAACTTTTAGAATTTTCATTTTTTGACCAAAACGACAGCCCCGGGGGTTATAAACATGTTGATATGGTTGTGATTTTTTTTCTGACTGCGGTTTCAAAACCATGCACCAGAATCCACTTCTTTCAACTCAGTAATACATTTTGGATGTGTACCTAGAGTTTAAAGCAGAAAAAACGGAACTTTTCGAATTTTCATTTTTTGACCAAAACGACAGCCCTGGGGGTTATAAACATGTTGATATGGTTGTGATTTTTTTTCTGACTGCGGTTTCAAAACCATGCACCAGAATCCACTTCTTTCAACTCAGTAATACATTTTGGATGTGTACCTAGAGTTTAAAGCAGAAAAAACTGAACTTTTAGAATTTTCATTTTTTGACCAAAACGACAGCCCCGGGGGTTATAAACATGTTGATATGGTTGTGATTTTTTTCTGACTGCGGTTTCAAAACCATGCACCAGAATCCACTTCTTTCAACTCAGTAATACATTTTGGATGTGTACCTAGAGTTTAAAGCAGAAAAAACGGAACTTTTAGAATTTTCATTTTTTGACCAAAACGACAGCCCCGGGGGTTATAAACATGTTGATATGGTTGTGATTTTTTTTCTGACTGCGGTTTCAAAACCATGCACCAGAATCCACTTCTTTCAACTCAGTAATACATTTTGGATGTGTACCTAGAGTTTAAAGCAGAAAAAACTGAACTTTTAGAATTTTCATTTTTTGACCAAAACGACAGCCCCGGGGGTTATAAACATGTTGATATGGTTGTGATTTTTTTTCTGACTGCGGTTTCAAAACCATGCACCAGAATCCACTTCTTTCAACTCAGTAATACATTTTGGATGTGTACCTAGAGTTTAAAGCAGAAAAAACGGAACTTTTCGAATTTTCATTTTTTGACCAAAACGACAGCCCTGGGGGTTATAAACATGTTGATATGGTTGTGATTTTTTTTCTGACTGCGGTTTCAAAACCATGCACCAGAATCCACTTCTTTCAACTCAGTAATACATTTTGGATGTGTACCTAGAGTTTAAAGCAGAAAAAACTGAACTTTTAGAATTTTCATTTTTTGACCAAAACGACAGCCCCGGGGGTTATAAACATGTTGATATGGTTGTGATTTTTTTCTGACTGCGGTTTCAAAACCATGCACCAGAATCCACTTCTTTCAACTCAGTAATACATTTTGGATGTGTACCTAGAGTTTAAAGCAGAAAAAACGGAACTTTTAGAATTTTCATTTTTTGACCAAAACGACAGCCCCGGGGGTTATAAACATGTTGATATGGTTGTGATTTTTTTTCTGACTGCGGTTTCAAAACCATGCACCAGAATCCACTTCTTTCAACTCAGTAATACATTTTGGATGTGTACCTAGAGTTTAAAGCAGAAAAAAACTGAACTTTTAGAATTTAAATTTTCTGACCAAAACGACAGCCCCGGGGGTTATAAACATGTTGATATGGTTGTGATTTTTTTTCTGACTGCGGTTTCAAAACCATGCACCAGAATCCACTTCTTTCAACTCAGTAATACATTTTGGATGTGTACCTAGAGTTTAAAGCAGAAAAAACTGAACTTTTAGAATTTTCATTTTTTGACCAAAACGACAGCCCCGGGGGTTATAAACATGTTGATATGGTTGTGATTTTTTTTCTGACTGCGGTTTCAAAACCATGCACCAGAATCCACTTCTTTCAACTCAGTAATACATTTTGGATGTGTACCTAGAGTTTAAAGCAGAAAAAACTGAACTTTTAGAATTTTCATTTTTTGACCAAAACGACAGCCCCGGGGGTTATTAACATGTTGATATGGTTGTGATTTTTTTTCTGACTGCGGTTTCAAAACCATGCACCAGAATCCACTTCTTTCAACTCAGTAATACATTTTGGATGTGTACCTAGAGTTTAAAGCAGAGAAACATGAACTTTTAGAATTTTCATTTTTCGACCAAAACGACAGCCCCGGGGGTTATAAACATGTTGATATGGATGTGATTTTTTTTCTGACTGCGGTTTCAAAACCATGCACCAGAATCCACTTCTTTCAACTCAGTAATACATTTTGGATGTGTACCTAGAGTTTAAAGCAGAAAAAACGGAACTTTTAGAATTTTCATTTTTTGACCAAAACGACAGCCCCGGGGGTTATAAACATGTTGATATGGTTGTGATTTTTTTTCTGACTGCGGTTTCAAAACCATGCACCAGAATCCACTTCTTTCAACTCAGTAATACCTTTTGGTTGTGTACCTAGAGTTTAAAGCAGAAAAAATGGAACTTTTAGAATTTTCATTTTTTGACCAAAACGACAGCCCTGGGGGTTATAAACATGTTGATATGGTTGTGATTTTTTTTCTGACTGCGGTTTCAAAACCATGCACCAGAATCCACTTCTTTCAACTCAGTAATACATTTTGGATGTGTACCTAGAGTTTAAAGCAGAAAAAACGGAACTTTTAGAATTTTCATTTTTTGACCAAAACGACAGCCCCAGTGGTTATAAACTTGTTGATATGGTTGTGATTTTTTTTTGACTGCGGTTTCAAAACCATGCACCAGAATCCACTTCTTTCAACTCAGTAATACATTTTGGATGTGTACCTAGAGTTTAAAGCAGAAAAAACTGAACTTTTAGAATTTTCATTTTTTGACCAAAACGACAGCCCCGGGGGTTATAAACATGTTGATATTGATGTGATTTTTTTCTGACTGTGGTTTCAAAACCATGCACCAGAATCCACTTCTTTCAACTCAGTAATACATTTTGGATGTGTACCTAGAGTTTAAAGCAGAAAAAACGGAACTTTTAGAATTTTCATTTTTTGACCAAAACGACAGCCCCGGGGGTTATAAACATGTTGATATGGTTGTGATTTTTTTTCTGACTGCGGTTTCAAAACCATGCACCAGAATCCACTTCTTTCAACTCAGTAATACATTTTGGATGTGTACCTAGAGTTTAAAGCAGAAAAAAATGAACTTTTACAATTTTCATTTATTGACCAAAACGACAGCCCCGGGGGTTATAAACATGTTAATATGGTTGTGATTTTTTTTCTGACTGCGGTTTCAAAACCATGCACCAGAATCCACTTCTTTCAACTCAGTAATACATTTTGGATGTGTACCTAGAGTTTAAAGCAGAAAAAACGGAACTTTTAGAATTTTCATTTTTTGACCAAAACGACAGCCCCGGGGGTTATAAACATGTTGATATGGTTGTGATTTTTTTTCTGACTGCGGTTTCAAAACCATGCACCAGAATCCACTTCTTTCAACTCAGTAATACATTTTGGATGTGTACCTAGAGTTTAAAGCAGAAAAAAACTGAACTTTTAGAATTTAAATTTTCTGACCAAAACGACAGCCCCGGGGGTTATAAACATGTTGATATGGTTGTGATTTTTTTTCTGACTGCGGTTTCAAAACCATGCACCAGAATCCACTTCTTTCAACTCAGTAATACATTTTGGATGTGTACCTAGAGTTTAAAGCAGAAAAAACTGAACTTTTAGAATTTTCATTTTTTGACCAAAACGACAGCCCCGGGGGTTATAAACATGTTGATATGGTTGTGATTTTTTTTCTGACTGCGGTTTCAAAACCATGCACCAGAATCCACTTCTTTCAACTCAGTAATACATTTTGGATGTGTACCTAGAGTTTAAAGCAGAAAAAACTGAACTTTTAGAATTTTCATTTTTTGACCAAAACGACAGCCCCGGGGGTTATTAACATGTTGATATGGTTGTGATTTTTTTTCTGACTGCGGTTTCAAAACCATGCACCAGAATCCACTTCTTTCAACTCAGTAATACATTTTGGATGTGTACCTAGAGTTTAAAGCAGAGAAACATGAACTTTTAGAATTTTCATTTTTCGACCAAAACGACAGCCCCGGGGGTTATAAACATGTTGATATGGATGTGATTTTTTTTCTGACTGCGGTTTCAAAACCATGCACCAGAATCCACTTCTTTCAACTCAGTAATACATTTTGGATGTGTACCTAGAGTTTAAAGCAGAAAAAACGGAACTTTTAGAATTTTCATTTTTTGACCAAAACGACAGCCCCGGGGGTTATAAACATGTTGATATGGTTGTGATTTTTTTTCTGACTGCGGTTTCAAAACCATGCACCAGAATCCACTTCTTTCAACTCAGTAATACCTTTTGGTTGTGTACCTAGAGTTTAAAGCAGAAAAAATGGAACTTTTAGAATTTTCATTTTTTGACCAAAACGACAGCCCTGGGGGTTATAAACATGTTGATATGGTTGTGATTTTTTTTCTGACTGCGGTTTCAAAACCATGCACCAGAATCCACTTCTTTCAACTCAGTAATACATTTTGGATGTGTACCTAGAGTTTAAAGCAGAAAAAACGGAACTTTTAGAATTTTCATTTTTTGACCAAAACGACAGCCCCAGGGGTTATAAACTTGTTGATATGGTTGTGATTTTTTTTGGACTGCGGTTTCAAAACCATGCACCAGAATCCACTTCTTTCAACTCAGTAATACATTTTGGATGTGTACCTAGAGTTTAAAGCAGAAAAAACTGAACTTTTAGAATTTTCATTTTTTGACCAAAACGACAGCCCCGGGGGTTATAAACATGTTGATATTGATGTGATTTTTTTCTGACTGTGGTTTCAAAACCATGCACCATAATCCACTTCTTTCAACTCAGTAATACATTTTGGATGTGTACCTAGAGTTTAAAGCAGAAAAAACGGAACTTTTAGAATTTTCATTTTTTGACCAAAACGACAGCCCCGGGGGTTATAAACATGTTGATATGGTTGTGATTTTTTTTCTGACTGCGGTTTCAAAACCATGCACCAGAATCCACTTCTTTCAACTCAGTAATACATTTTGGATGTGTACCTAGAGTTTAAAGCAGAAAAAAATGAACTTTTAGAATTTTCATTTTTTGACCAAAACGACAGCCCCGGGGGTTATAAACATGTTAATATGGTTGTGATTTTTTTTCTGACTGCGGTTTCAAAACCATGCACCAGAATCCACTTCTTTCAACTCAGTAATACATTTTGGATGTGTACCTATAGTTTAAAGCAGAAAAAACAGAACTTTTAGAATTTTCATTTTTTGACCAAAACGACAGCCCCGGGGGTTATAAACATGTTGATATGGTTGTGATTTTTTTTCTGACTGCGGTTTCAAAACCATGCACCAGAATCCACTTCTTTCAACTCAGTAATACATTTTGGATGTGTACCTAGAGTTTAAAGCAGAAAAACATGAACTTTTAGTATTTTCATTTTTTGACCAAAACGACAGCCTCGGGGGTTATAAACATGTTGATATGGTTGTGATTTTTTTTCTGACTGCGGTTTCAAAACCATGCACCAGAATCCACTTCTTTCAACTCAGTAATACCTTTTGGTTGTGTACCTAGAGTTTAAAGCAGAAAAAATGGAACTTTTAGAATTTTCATTTTTTGACCAAAACGACAGCCCTGGGGGTTATAAACATGTTGATATGGTTGTGATTTTTTTTCTGACTGCGGTTTCAAAACCATGCACCAGAATCCACTTCTTTCAACTCAGTAATACATTTTGGATGTGTACCTAGAGTTTAAAGCAGAAAAAACGGAACATTTAGAATTTTCATTTTTTGACCAAAACGACAGCCCCAGGGGTTATAAACTTGTTGATATGGTTGTGATTTTTTTTTGACTGCGGTTTCAAAACCATGCACCAGAATCCACTTCTTTTAACTCAGTAATACATTTTGGATGTGTACCTAGAGTTTAAAGCAGAAAAAACGGAACTTTTAGAATTTTCATTTTTTGACCAAAACGACAGCCCCGGGGGTTATAAACATGTTGATATTGATGTGATTTTTTTCTGACTGTGGTTTCAAAACCATGCACCAGAATCCACTTCTTTCAACTCAGTAATACATTTTGGATGTGTACCTAGAGTTTAAAGCAGAAAAAACGGAACTTTTAGAATTTTCATTTTTTGACCAAAACGACAGCCCCGGGGGTTATAAACATGTTGATATGGTTGTGATTTTTTTTCTGACTGCGGTTTCAAAACCATGCACCAGAATCCACTTCTTTCAACTCAGTAATACATTTTGGATGTGTACCTAGAGTTTAAAGCAGAAAAAACTGAACTTTTAGAATTTTCATTTTTTGACCAAAACGACAGCCCCGGGGGTTATAAACATGTTAATATGGTTGTGATTTTTTTTCTGACTGCGGTTTCAAAACCATGCACCAGAATCCACTTCTTTCTACTCAGTAATACATTTTGGATGTGTACCTAGAGTTTAAAGCAGAAAAAACGGAACTTTTAGAATTTTCATTTTTTGACCAAAACGACAGCCCCGGGGGTTATAAACATGTTGATATGGTTGTGATTTTTTTTCTGACTGCGGTTTCAAAACCATGCACCAGAATCCACTTCTTTCAACTCAGTAATACATTTTGGATGTGTACCTAGAGTTTAAAGCAGAAAAACATGAACTTTTAGTATTTTCATTTTTTGACCAAAACGACAGCCTCGGGGGTTATAAACATGTTGATATGGATGTGATTTTTTTTCTGACTGCGGTTTCAAAACCATGCACCAGAATCCACTTCTTTCAACTCAGTAATACATTTTGGATGTGTACCTAGAGTTTAAAGCAGAAAAAACTGAACTTTTAGAATTTTCATTTTTTGACCAAAACGACAGCCCCGGGGGTTATAAACATGTTGATATGGTTGTGATTTTTTTTCTGACTGCGGTTTCAAAACCATGCACCAGAATCCACTTCTTTCAACTCAGTAATACATTTTGGATGTGTACCTAGAGTTTAAAGCAGAAAAAACGGAACTTTTAGAATTTTCATTTTTTGACCAAAACGACAGCCCCGGGGGTTATAAACATGTTGATATGGTTGTGATTTTTTTTCTGACTGCGGTTTCAAAACCATGCACCAGAATCCACTTCTTTCAACTCAGTAATACATTTTGGATGTGTACCTAGAGTTTAAAGCAGAAAAAAACTGAACTTTTAGAATTTAAATTTTCTGACCAAAACGACAGCCCCGGGGGTTAAAAACATGTTGATATGGTTGTGATTTTTTTTCTGACTGCGGTTTCAAAACCATGCACCAGAATCCACTTCTTTCAACTCAGTAATACATTTTGGATGTGTACCTAGAGTTTAAAGCAGAAAAAACTGAACTTTTAGAATTTTCATTTTTTGACCAAAACGACAGCCCCGGGGGTTATAAACATGTTGATATGGTTGTGATTTTTTTTCTGACTGCGGTTTCAAAACCATGCACCAGAATCCACTTCTTTCAACTCAGTAATACATTTTGGATGTGTACCTAGAGTTTAAAGCAGAAAAAACTGAACTTTTAGAATTTTCATTTTTTGACCAAAACGACAGCCCCGGGGGTTATTAACATGTTGATATGGTTGTGATTTTTTTTCTGACTGCGGTTTCAAAACCATGCACCAGAATCCACTTCTTTCAACTCAGTAATACATTTTGGATGTGTACCTAGAGTTTAAAGCAGAAAAAACGGAACTTTTAGAATTTTCATTTTTTGACCAAAACGACAGCCCCGGGGGTTATAAACATGTTGATATGGTTGTGATTTTTTTTCTGACTGCGGTTTCAAAACCATGCACCAGAATCCACTTCTTTCAACTCAGTAATACCTTTTGGTTGTGTACCTAGAGTTTAAAGCAGAAAAAATGGAACTTTTAGAATTTTCATTTTTTGACCAAAACGACAGCCCCAGGGGTTATAAACTTGTTGATATGGTTGTGATTTTTTTTTGACTGCGGTTTCAAAACCATGCACCAGAATCCACTTCTTTCAACTCAGTAATACATTTTGGATGTGTACCTAGAGTTTAAAGCAGAAAAAACTGAACTTTTAGAATTTTCATTTTTTGACCAAAACGACAGCCCCGGGGGTTATAAACATGTTGATATTGATGTGATTTTTTTCTGACTGTGGTTTCAAAACCATGCACCAGAATCCACTTCTTTCAACTCAGTAATACATTTTGGATGTGTACCTAGAGTTTAAAGCAGAAAAAACGGAACTTTTAGAATTTTCATTTTTTGACCAAAACGACAGCCCCGGGGGTTATAAACATGTTGATATGGTTGTGATTTTTTTTCTGACTGCGGTTTCAAAACCATGCACCAGAATCCACTTCTTTCAACTCAGTAATACATTTTGGATGTGTACCTAGAGTTTAAAGCAGAAAAAAATGAACTTTTAGAATTTTCATTTTTTGACCAAAACGACAGCCCCGGGGGTTATAAACATGTTAATATGGTTGTGATTTTTTTTCTGACTGCGGTTTCAAAACCATGCACCAGAATCCACTTCTTTCAACTCAGTAATACATTTTGGATGTGTACCTAGAGTTTAAAGCAGAAAAACATGAACTTTTAGTATTTTCATTTTTTGACCAAAACGACAGCCTCGGGGGTTATAAACATGTTGATATGGATGTGATTTTTTTTCTGACTGCGGTTTCAAAACCATGCACCAGAATCCACTTCTTTCAACTCAGTAATACATTTTGGATGTGTACCTAGAGTTTAAAGCAGAAAAAACTGAACTTTTAGAATTTTCATTTTTTGACCAAAACGACAGCCCCGGGGGTTATAAACATGTTGATATGGTTGTGATTTTTTTTCTGACTGCGGTTTCAAAACCATGCACCAGAATCCACTTCTTTCAACTCAGTAATACCTTTTGGTTGTGTACCTAGAGTTTAAAGCAGAAAAAATGGAACTTTTAGAATTTTCATTTTTTGACCAAAACGACAGCCCTGGGGGTTATAAACATGTTGATATGGTTGTGATTTTTTTTCTGACTGCGGTTTCAAAACCATGCACCAGAATCCACTTCTTTCAACTCAGTAATACATTTTGGATGTGTACCTAGAGTTTAAAGCAGAAAAAACGGAACATTTAGAATTTTCATTTTTTGACCAAAACGACAGCCCCAGGGGTTATAAACTTGTTGATATGGTTGTGATTTTTTTTTGACTGCGGTTTCAAAACCATGCACCAGAATCCACTTCTTTCAACTCAGTAATACATTTTGGATGTGTACCTAGAGTTTAAAGCAGAAAAAACGGAACTATTAGAATTTTCATTTTTTGACCAAAACGACAGCCCCGGGGGTTATAAACATGTTGATATTGATGTGATTTTTTTCTGACTGTGGTTTCAAAACCATGCACCAGAATCCACTTCTTTCAACTCAGTAATACATTTTGGATGTGTACCTAAAGTTTAAAGCAGAAAAAACGGAACTTTTAGAATTTTCATTTTTTGACCAAAACGACAGCCCCGGGGGTTATAAACATGTTGATATGGTTGTGATTTTTTTTCTGACTGCGGTTTCAAAACCATGCACCAGAATCCACTTCTTTCAACTCAGTAATACATTTTGGATGTGTACCTAGAGTTTAAAGCAGAAAAAACTGAACTTTTAGAATTTTCATTTTTTGACCAAAACGACAGCCCCGGGGGTTATAAACATGTTAATATGGTTGTGATTTTTTTTCTGACTGCGGTTTCAAAACCATGCACCAGAATCCACTTCTTTCAACTCAGTAATACATTTTGGATGTGTACCTAGAGTTTAAAGCAGAAAAAACGGAACTTTTAGAATTTTCATTTTTTGACCAAAACGACAGCCCCGGGGGTTATAAACATGTTGATATGGTTGTGATTTTTTTTCTGACTGCGGTTTCAAAACCATGCACCAGAATCCACTTCTTTCAACTCAGTAATACATTTTGGATGTGTACCTAGAGTTTAAAGCAGAAAAACATGAACTTTTAGTATTTTCATTTTTTGACCAAAACGACAGCCTCGGGGGTTATAAACATGTTGATATGGATGTGATTTTTTTTCTGACTGCGGTTTCAAAACCATGCACCAGAATCCACTTCTTTCAACTCAGTAATACATTTTGGATGTGTACCTAGAGTTTAAAGCAGAAAAAACTGAACTTTTCGAATTTTCATTTTTTGACCAAAACGACAGCCCCGGGGGTTATAAACATGTTGATATGGTTGTGATTTTTTTTCTGACTGCGGTTTAAAAACCATGCACCAGAATCCACTTCTTTCAACTCAGTAATACATTTTGGATGTGTACCTAGAGTTTAAAGCAGAAAAAACGGAACTTTTAGAATTTTCATTTTTTGACCAAAACGACAGCCCCGGGGGTTATAAACATGTTGATATTGATGTGATTTTTTTCTGACTGTGGTTTCAAAACCATGCACCAGAATCCACTTCTTTCAACTCAGTAATACATTTTGGATGTGTACCTAGAGTTTAAAGCAGAAAAAACGGAACTTTTAGAATTTTCATTTTTTGACCAAAACGACAGCCCCGGGGGTTATAAACATGTTGATATGGTTGTGATTTTTTTTCTGACTGCGGTTTCAAAACCATGCACCAGAATCCACTTCTTTCAACTCAGTAATACATTTTGGATGTGTACCTAGAGTTTAAAGCAGAAAAAACTGAACTTTTAGAATTTTCATTTTTTGACCAAAACGACAGCCCCGGGGGTTATAAACATGTTAATATGGTTGTGATTTTTTTTCTGACTGCGGTTTCAAAACCATGCACCAGAATCCACTTCTTTCAACTCAGTAATACATTTTGGATGTGTACCTAGAGTTTAAAGCAGAAAAAACGGAACTTTTAGAATTTTCATTTTTTGACCAAAACGACAGCCCCGGGGGTTATAAACATGTTGATATGGTTGTGATTTTTTTTCTGACTGCGGTTTCAAAACCATGCACCAGAATCCACTTCTTTCAACTCAGTAATACATTTTGGATGTGTACCTAGAGTTTAAAGCAGAAAAAACTGAACTTTTCGAATTTTCATTTTTTGACCAAAACGACAGCCCCGGGGGTTATAAACATGTTGATATGGTTGTGATTTTTTTTCTGACTGCGGTTTAAAAACCATGCACCAGAATCCACTTCTTTCAACTCAGTAATACATTTTGGATGTGTACCTAGAGTTTAAAGCAGAAAAAAATGAACTTTTAGAATTTTCATTTTTTGACCAAAACGACAGCCCCGGGGGTTATAAACATGTTGATATGGTTGTGATTTTTTTTCTGACTGCGGTTTCAAAACCATGCACCAGAATCCACTTCTTTCAACTCAGTAATACATTTTGGATGTGTACCTAGAGTTTAAAGCAGAAAAAAACGGAACTTTTAGAATTTTCATTTTTTGACCAAAACGACAGCCCCGGGGGTTATTAACATGTTGATATGGTTGTGATTTTTTTTCTGACTGCGGTTTCAAAACCATGCACCAGAATCCACTTCTTTCAACTCAGTAATACATTTTGGATGTGTACCTAGAGTATAAAGCAGAGAAACATGAACTTTTAGAATTTTCATTTTTCGACCAAAACGACAGCCCCGGGGGTTATAAACATGTTGATATGGATGTGATTTTTTTTCTGACAGCGGTTTTAAAACCATGCACCAGAATCCACTTCTTTCAACTCAGTAATACATTTTGGATGTGTACCTAGAGTTTAAAGCAGAAAAAACTGAACTTTTAGAATTTTCATTTTTTGACCAAAACGACAGCCCCGGGGGTTATAAACATGTTGATATGGTTGTGATTTTTTTTCTGACTGCAGTTTCAAAACCATGCACCAGAATCCACTTCTTTCAACTCAGTAATACCTTTTGGTTGTGTACCTAGAGTTTAAAGCAGAAAAAACGGAACTTTTAGAATTTTCATTTTTTGACCAAAACGACAGCCCCGGGGGTTATAAACATGTTGATATGGTTGTGATTTTTTTTCTGACTGCGGTTTCAAAACCATGCACCAGAATCCACTTCTTTCAACTCAGTAATACATTTTGGATGTGTACCTAGAGTTTAAAGCAGAAAAAACGGAACGTTTAGCATTTTCATTTTTTGACCAAAACGACAGCCCCGGGGGTTATAAACATGTTGATATGGTTGTGATTTTTTTTCTGACTGCGGTTTCAAAACCATGCACCAGAATCCACTTCTTTCAACTCAGTAATACATTTTGGATGTGTACCTAGAGTTTAAAGCAGAAAAAACGGAACTTTTAGAATTTTCATTTTTTGACCAAAACGACAGCCCCGGGGGTTATAAACATGTTGATATGGTTGTGATTTTTTTTCTGACTGTGGTTTCAAAACCATGCACCAGAATCCACTTCTTTCAACTCAGTAATACATTTTGGATGTGTACCTAGAGTTTAAAGCAGAAAAACATGAACTTTTAGAATTTTCATTTTTTGACCAAAACGACAGCCCCAGGGGTTATAAACATGTTGATATGGATGTGATTTTTTTTCTGACTGCGGTTTCAAAACCATGCACCAGAATCCACTTCTTTCAACTCAGTAATACATTTTGGATGTGTACCTAGAGTTTAAAGCAGAAAAAACGGAACTTTTAGAATTTTCATTTTTTGACCAAAACGACAGCCCCGGGGGTTATAAACATGTTGATATGGTTGTGATTTTTTTTCTGACTGCGGTTTCAAAACCATGCACCAGAATCCACTTCTTTCAACTCAGTAATACATTTTGGATGTGTACCTAGAGTTTAAAGCAGAAAAAACGGAACTTTTAGAATTTTCATTTTTTGACCAAAATGACAGCCCCGGGGGTTATAAACATGTTGATATGGTTGTGATTTTTTTTCTGACTGCGGTTTCAAAACCATGCACCAGAATCCACTTCTTTCAACTCAGTAATACATTTTGGATGTGTACCTAGAGTTTAAAGCAGAAAAAACTGAACTTTTAGAATTTTCATTTTTTGACCAAAACGACAGCCCCGGGGGTTATAAACATGTTGATATGGTTGTGATTTTTTTTCTGACTGCGGTTTCAAAACCATGCACCAGAATCCACTTCTTTCAACTCAGTAATACATTTTGGATGTGTACCTAGAGTTTAAAGCAGAAAAACATGAACTTTTAGAATTTTCATTTTTTGACCAAAACGACAGCCCCGGGGGTTATAAACATGTTGATATGGTTGTGATTTTTTTTCTGACTGCGGTTTCAAAACCATGCACCAGAATCCACTTCTTTCAACTCAGTAATACATTTTGGATGTGTACCTAGAGTTTAAAGCAGAAAAAACGGAACTTTTAGAATTTTCATTTTTTGACCAAAACGACAGCCCCGGGGGTTATAAACATGTTGATATGGTTGTGATTTTTTTTCTGACTGCGGTTTCAAAACCATGCACCAGAATCCACTTCTTTCAACTCAGTAATACATTTTGGATGTGTACCTAGAGTTTAAAGCAGAAAAAACTGAACTTTTAGAATTTTCAGTTTTTGACCAAAATGACAGCACCGGGGGTTATAAACATATTGATATGGATGTGATTTTTTTTCTGACTGCGGTTTCAAAACCATGCACCAGATTCCACTTCTTTCAACTCAGTAATACATTTTAGATGTGTACCTAGAGTTTAAAGCAGAAAAAACGGAACTTTTAGAATTTTCATTTTTTGACCAAAACGACAGCCCCGGGGGTTATAAACATGTTGATATGGTTGTGATTTTTTTTCTGACTGCGGTTTCAAAACCATGCACCAGAATCCACTTCTTTCAACTCAGTAATACATTTTGGATGTGTACCTAGAGTTTAAAGCAGAAAAAACTGAACTTTTAGAATTTTCAGTTTTTGACCAAAACGACAGCCCCGGGGGTTATAAACATGTTGATATGGTTGTGATTTTTTTTCTGACTGCGGTTTCAAAACCATGCACCAGAATCCACTTCTTTCAACTCAGTAATACATTTTGGATGTGTACCTAGAGTTTAAAGCAGAAAAAACAGAACTTTTAGAATTTTCATTTTTTTAACCAAAACGACAGCCCCGGGGGTTATAAACATGTTGATATGGTTGTGATTTTTTTTCTGACTGCGGTTTCAAAACCATGCACCAGAATCCACTTCTTTCAACTCAGTAATACATTTTGGATGTGTACCTAGAGTTTAAAGCAGAAAAACATGAACTTTTAGAATTTTCATTTTTTGACCAAAACGACAGCCCCGGGGGTTATTAACATGTTGATATGGTTGTGATTTTTTTTCTGACTGCGGTTTCAAAACCATGCACCAGAATCCACTTCTTTCAACTCAGTAATACATTTTGGATGTGTACCTAGAGTTTAAAGTAGAAAAAACGGAACTTTTAGAATTTTCATTTTTTGACCAAAACGACAGCCCCGGGGGTTATTAACATGTTGATATGGTTGTGATTTTTTTTCTGACTGCGGTTTCAAAACCATGCACCAGAATCCACTTCTTTCAACTCAGTAATACATTTTGGATGTGTACCTAGAGTTTAAAGCAGAAAAAACTGAACTTTTAGAATTTTCATTTTTTGACCAAAACGACAGCCCCGGGGGTTATAAACATGTTAATATGGTTGTGATTTTTTTTCTGACTGCCGTTTCAAAACCATGCACCAGAATCCACTTCTTTCAACTCAGTAATACATTTTGGATGTGTACCTAGAGTTTAAAGCAGAAAAAACGGAACTTTTAGAATTTTCATTTTTTGACCAAAACGACAGCCCCGGGGGTTATAAACATGTTGATATGGTTGTGATTTTTTTTCTGACTGCGGTTTCAAAACCATGCACCAGAATCCACTTCTTTCAACTCAGTAATACATTTTGGATGTGTACCTAGAGTTTAAAGCAGAAAAAAACTGAACTTTTAGAATTTTCATTTTTTGACCAAAACGACAGCCCCGGGGGTTATAAACATGTTAATATGGTTGTGATTTTTTTTCTGACTGCGGTTTCAAAACCATGCACCAGAATCCACTTCTTTCAACTCAGTAATACATTTTGGATGTGTACCTAGAGTTTAAAGCAGAAAAAACGGAACTTTTAGAATTTTCATTTTTTGACCAAAACAACAGCCCCGGGGGTTATAAACATGTTGATATGGTTGTGATTTTTTTTCTGACTGCGGTTTCAAAACCATGCACCAGAATCCACTTCTTTCAACTCAGTAATACATTTTGGATGTGTACCTAGAGTTTAAAGCAGAAAAACATGAACTTTTAGTATTTTCATTTTTTGACCAAAACGACAGCCTCGGGGGTTATAAACATGTTGATATGGATGTGATTTTTTTTCTGACTGCGGTTTCAAAACCATGCACCAGAATCCACTTCTTTCAACTCAGTAATACATTTTGGATGTGTACCTAGAGTTTAAAGCAGAAAAAACTGAACTTTTCGAATTTTCATTTTTTGACCAAAACGACAGCCCCGGGGGTTATAAACATGTTGATATGGTTGTGATTTTTTTTCTGACTGCGGTTTCAAAACCATGCACCAGAATCCACTTCTTTCAACTCAGTAATACATTTTGGATGTGTACCTAGAGTTTAAAGCAGAAAAAAATGAACTTTTAGAATTTTCATTTTTTGACCAAAACGACAGCCCCGGGGGTTATAAACATGTTGATATGGTTGTGATTTTTTTTCTGACTGCGGTTTCAAAACCATGCACCAGAATCCACTTCTTTCAACTCAGTAATACATTTTGGATGTGTACCTAGAGTTTAAAGCAGAAAAAAACGGAACTTTTAGAATTTTCATTTTTTGACCAAAACGACAGCCCCGGGGGTTATTAACATGTTGATATGGTTGTGATTTTTTTTCTGACTGCGGTTTCAAAACCATGCACCAGAATCCACTTCTTTCAACTCAGTAATACATTTTGGATGTGTACCTAGAGTTTAAAGCAGAAAAAACGGAACTTTTAGAATTTTCATTTTTTGACCAAAACGACAGCCCCGGGGGTTATTAACATGTTGATATGGTTGTTATTTTTTTTCTGACTGCAGTTTCAAAACCATGCACCAGAATCCACTTCTTTCAACTCAGTAATACCTTTTGGTTGTGTACCTAGAGTTTAAAGCAGAAAAAACGGAACTTTTAGAATTTTCATTTTTTGACCAAAACGACAGCCCCGGGGGTTATAAACATGTTGATATGGTTGTGATTTTTTTTCTGACTGCGGTTTCAAAACCATGCACCAGAATCCACTTCTTTCAACTCAGTAATACATTTTGGATGTGTACCTAGAGTTTAAAGCAGAAAAAACGGAACATTTAGCATTTTCATTTTTTGACCAAAACGACAGCCCCGGGGGTTATAAACATGTTGATATGGTTGTGATTTTTTTTCTGACTGCGGTTTCAAAACCATGCACCAGAATCCACTTCTTTCAACTCAGTAATACATTTTGGATGTGTACCTAGAGTTTAAAGCAGAAAAAACGGAACTTTTAGAATTTTCATTTTTTGACCAAAACGACAGCCCCGGGGGTTATAAACATGTTGATATGGTTGTGATTTTTTTTCTGACTGTGGTTTCAAAACCATGCACCAGAATCCACTTCTTTCAACTCAGTAATACATTTTGGATGTGTACCTAGAGTTTAAAGCAGAAAAACATGAACTTTTAGAATTTTCATTTTTTGACCAAAACGACAGCCCCAGGGGTTATAAACATGTTGATATGGATGTGATTTTTTTTCTGACTGCGGTTTCAAAACCATGCACCAGAATCCACTTCTTTCAACTCAGTAATACATTTTGGATGTGTACCTAGAGTTTAAAGCAGAAAAAACGGAACTTTTAGAATTTTCATTTTTTGACCAAAACGACAGCCCCGGGGGTTATAAACATGTTGATATGGTTGTGATTTTTTTTCTGACTGCGGTTTCAAAACCATGCACCAGAATCCACTTCTTTCAACTCAGTAATACATTTTGGATGTGTACCTAGAGTTTAAAGCAGAAAAAAACTGAACTTTTAGAATTTAAATTTTCTGACCAAAACGACAGCCCCGGGGGTTATAAACATGTTGATATGGTTGTGATTTTTTTTCTGACTGCGGTTTCAAAACCATGCACCAGAATCCACTTCTTTCAACTCAGTAATACATTTTGGATGTGTACCTAGAGTTTAAAGCAGAAAAAACTGAACTTTCAGAATTTTCATTTTTTGACCAAAACGACAGCCCCGGGGGTTATAAACATGTTGATATGGTTGTGATTTTTTTTCTGACTGCGGTTTCAAAACCATGCACCAGAATCCACTTCTTTCAACTCAGTAATACATTTTGGATGTGTACCTAGAGTTTAAAGCAGAAAAAACGGAACTTTTAGAATTTTCATTTTTTGACCAAAACGACAGCCCCGGGGGTTATAAACATGTTGATATGGTTGTGATTTTTTTTCTGACTGCGGTTTCAAAACCATGCACCAGAATCCACTTCTTTCAACTCAGTAATACATTTTGGATGTGTACCTAGAGTTTAAAGCAGAAAAAAACTGAACTTTTAGAATTTAAATTTTCTGACCAAAACGACAGCCCCGGGGGTTATAAACATGTTGATATGGTTGTGATTTTTTTTCTGACTGCGGTTTCAAAACCATGCACCAGAATCCACTTCTTTCAACTCAGTAATACATTTTGGATGTGTACCTAGAGTTTAAAGCAGAAAAAACTGAACTTTTAGAATTTTCATTTTTTGACCAAAACGACAGCCCCGGGGGTTATAAACATGTTGATATGGTTGTGATTTTTTTTCTGACTGCGGTTTCAAAACCATGCACCAGAATCCACTTCTTTCAACTCAGTAATACATTTTGGATGTGTACCTAGAGTTTAAAGCAGAAAAAACTGAACTTTTAGAATTTTCATTTTTTGACCAAAACGACAGCCCCGGGGGTTATTAACATGTTGATATGGTTGTGATTTTTTTTCTGACTGCGGTTTCAAAACCATGCACCAGAATCCACTTCTTTCAACTCAGTAATACATTTTGGATGTGTACCTAGAGTTTAAAGCAGAGAAACATGAACTTTT
The DNA here is from genome assembly GCF_055691185.1 of Crinia signifera. Taxonomy (NCBI): domain Eukaryota; kingdom Metazoa; phylum Chordata; class Amphibia; order Anura; family Myobatrachidae; genus Crinia; species Crinia signifera. The sequence continues at coordinate 23,140,486 of NC_139228.1, read as the reverse complement.
AGAATTTTCATTTTTCGACCAAAACGACAGCCCCGGGGGTTATAAACATGTTGATATGGATGTGATTTTTTTTCTGACTGCGGTTTCAAAACCATGCACCAGAATCCACTTCTTTCAACTCAGTAATACATTTTGGATGTGTACCTAGAGTTTAAAGCAGAAAAAACGGAACTTTTAGAATTTTCATTTTTTGACCAAAATGACAGCCCCGGGGGTTATAAACATGTTGATATGGTTGTGATTTTTTTTCTGACTGCGGTTTCAAAACCATGCACCAGAATCCACTTCTTTCAACTCAGTAATACCTTTTGGTTGTGTACCTAGAGTTTAAAGCAGAAAAAATGGAACTTTTAGAATTTTCATTTTTTGACCAAAACGACAGCCCTGGGGGTTATAAACATGTTGATATGGTTGTGATTTTTTTTCTGACTGCGGTTTCAAAACCATGCACCAGAATCCACTTCTTTCAACTCAGTAATACATTTTGGATGTGTACCTAGAGTTTAAAGCAGAAAAAACGGAACTTTTAGAATTTTCATTTTTTGACCAAAACGACAGCCCCAGGGGTTATAAACTTGTTGATATGGTTGTGATTTTTTTTTGACTGCGGTTTCAAAACCATGCACCAGAATCCACTTCTTTCAACTCAGTAATACATTTTGGATGTGTACCTAGAGTTTAAAGCAGAAAAAACTGAACTTTTAGAATTTTCATTTTTTGACCAAAACGACAGCCCCGGGGGTTATAAACATGTTGATATTGATGTGATTTTTTTCTGACTGTGGTTTCAAAACCATGCACCATAATCCACTTCTTTCAACTCAGTAATACATTTTGGATGTGTACCTAGAGTTTAAAGCAGAAAAAACGGAACTTTTAGAATTTTCATTTTTTGACCAAAACGACAGCCCCGGGGGTTATAAACATGTTGATATGGTTGTGATTTTTTTTCTGACTGCGGTTTCAAAACCATGCACCAGAATCCACTTCTTTCAACTCAGTAATACATTTTGGATGTGTACCTAGAGTTTAAAGCAGAAAAAAATGAACTTTTAGAATTTTCATTTTTTGACCAAAACGACAGCCCCGGGGGTTATAAACATGTTAATATGGTTGTGATTTTTTTTCTGACTGCGGTTTCAAAACCATGCACCAGAATCCACTTCTTTCAACTCAGTAATACATTTTGGATGTGTACCTAGAGTTTAAAGCAGAAAAAACAGAACTTTTAGAATTTTCATTTTTTGACCAAAACGACAGCCCCGGGGGTTATAAACATGTTGATATGGTTGTGATTTTTTTTCTGACTGCGGTTTCAAAACCATGCACCAGAATCCACTTCTTTCAACTCAGTAATACATTTTGGATGTGTACCTAGAGTTTAAAGCAGAAAAACATGAACTTTTAGTATTTTCATTTTTTGACCAAAACGACAGCCTCGGGGGTTATAAACATGTTGATATGGTTGTGATTTTTTTTCTGACTGCGGTTTCAAAACCATGCACCAGAATCCACTTCTTTCAACTCAGTAATACCTTTTGGTTGTGTACCTAGAGTTTAAAGCAGAAAAAATGGAACTTTTAGAATTTTCATTTTTTGACCAAAACGACAGCCCTGGGGGTTATAAACATGTTGATATGGTTGTGATTTTTTTTCTGACTGCGGTTTCAAAACCATGCACCAGAATCCACTTCTTTCAACTCAGTAATACATTTTGGATGTGTACCTAGAGTTTAAAGCAGAAAAAACGGAACATTTAGAATTTTCATTTTTTGACCAAAACGACAGCCCCAGGGGTTATAAACTTGTTGATATGGTTGTGGTTTTTTTTTGACTGCGGTTTCAAAACCATGCACCAGAATCCACTTCTTTTAACTCAGTAATACATTTTGGATGTGTACCTAGAGTTTAAAGCAGAAAAAACGGAACTTTTAGAATTTTCATTTTTTGACCAAAACGACAGCCCCGGGGGTTATAAACATGTTGATATTGATGTGATTTTTTTCTCACTGTGGTTTCAAAACCATGCACCAGAATCCACTTCTTTCAACTCAGTAATACATTTTGGATGTGTACCTAGAGTTTAAAGCAGAAAAAACGGAACTTTTAGAATTTTCATTTTTTGACCAAAACGACAGCCCCGGGGGTTATAAACATGTTGATATGGTTGTGATTTTTTTTCTGACTGCGGTTTCAAAACCATGCACCAGAATCCACTTCTTTCAACTCAGTAATACATTTTGGATGTGTACCTAGAGTTTAAAGCAGAAAAAACTGAACTTTTAGAATTTTCATTTTTTGACCAAAACGACAGCCCCGGGGGTTATAAACATGTTAATATGGTTGTGATTTTTTTTCTGACTGCGGTTTCAAAACCATGCACCAGAATCCACTTCTTTCTACTCAGTAATACATTTTGGATGTGTACCTAGAGTTTAAAGCAGAAAAAACGGAACTTTTAGAATTTTCATTTTTTGACCAAAACGACAGCCCCGGGGGTTATAAACATGTTGATATGGTTGTGATTTTTTTTCTGACTGCGGTTTCAAAACCATGCACCAGAATCCACTTCTTTCAACTCAGTAATACATTTTGGATGTGTACCTAGAGTTTAAAGCAGAAAAACATGAACTTTTAGTATTTTCATTTTTTGACCAAAACGACAGCCTCGGGGGTTATAAACATGTTGATATGGATGTGATTTTTTTTCTGACTGCGGTTTCAAAACCATGCACCAGAATCCACTTCTTTCAACTCAGTAATACATTTTGGATGTGTACCTAGAGTTTAAAGCAGAAAAAACTGAACTTTTAGAATTTTCAGTTTTTGACCAAAATGACAGCACCGGGGGTTATAAACATATTGATATGGATGTGATTTTTTTTCTGACTGCGGTTTCAAAACCATGCACCAGATTCCACTTCTTTCAACTCAGTAATACATTTTGGATGTGTACCTAGAGTTTAAAGCAGAAAAAACAGAACTTTTAGAATTTTCATTTTTTGACCAAAACGACAGCCCCGGGGGTTATAAACATGTTGATATGGTTGTGATTTTTTTTCTGACTGCGGTTTCAAAACCATGCACCAGAATCCACTTCTTTCAACTCAGTAATACATTTTGGATGTGTACCTAGAGTTTAAAGCAGAAAAACATGAACTTTTAGTATTTTCATTTTTTGACCAAAACGACAGCCTCGGGGGTTATAAACATGTTGATATGGTTGTGATTTTTTTTCTGACTGCGGTTTCAAAACCATGCACCAGAATCCACTTCTTTCAACTCAGTAATACCTTTTGGTTGTGTACCTAGAGTTTAAAGCAGAAAAAATGGAACTTTCAGAATTTTCATTTTTTGACCAAAACGACAGCCCTGGGGGTTATAAACATGTTGATATGGTTGTGATTTTTTTTCTGACTGCGGTTTCAAAACCATGCACCAGAATCCACTTCTTTCAACTCAGTAATACATTTTGGATGTGTACCTAGAGTTTAAAGCAGAAAAAACGGAACATTTAGAATTTTCATTTTTTGACCAAAACGACAGCCCCAGGGGTTATAAACTTGTTGATATGGTTGTGGTTTTTTTTTGACTGCGGTTTCAAAACCATGCACCAGAATCCACTTCTTTTAACTCAGTAATACATTTTGGATGTGTACCTAGAGTTTAAAGCAGAAAAAACGGAACTTTTAGAATTTTCATTTTTTGACCAAAACGACAGCCCCGGGGGTTATAAACATGTTGATATTGATGTGATTTTTTTCTGACTGTGGTTTCAAAACCATGCACCAGAATCCACTTCTTTCAACTCAGTAATACATTTTGGATGTGTACCTAGAGTTTAAAGCAGAAAAAACGGAACTTTTAGAATTTTCATTTTTTGACCAAAACGACAGCCCCGGGGGTTATAAACATGTTGATATGGTTGTGATTTTTTTTCTGACTGCGGTTTCAAAACCATGCACCAGAATCCACTTCTTTCAACTCAGTAATACATTTTGGATGTGTACCTAGAGTTTAAAGCAGAAAAAACTGAACTTTTAGAATTTTCATTTTTTGACCAAAACGACAGCCCCGGGGGTTATAAACATGTTAATATGGTTGTGATTTTTTTTCTGACTGCGGTTTCAAAACCATGCACCAGAATCCACTTCTTTCTACTCAGTAATACATTTTGGATGTGTACCTAGAGTTTAAAGCAGAAAAAACGGAACTTTTAGAATTTTCATTTTTTGACCAAAACGACAGCCCCGGGGGTTATAAACATGTTGATATGGTTGTGATTTTTTTTCTGACTGCGGTTTCAAAACCATGCACCAGAATCCACTTCTTTCAACTCAGTAATACATTTTGGATGTGTACCTAGAGTTTAAAGCAGAAAAACATGAACTTTTAGTATTTTCATTTTTTGACCAAAACGACAGCCTCGGGGGTTATAAACATGTTGATATGGATGTGATTTTTTTTCTGACTGCGGTTTCAAAACCATGCACCAGAATCCACTTCTTTCAACTCAGTAATACATTTTGGATGTGTACCTAGAGTTTAAAGCAGAAAAAACTGAACTTTTCGAATTTTCATTTTTTGACCAAAACGACAGCCCCGGGAGTTATAAACATGTTGATATGGTTGTGATTTTTTTTCTGACTGCGGTTTAAAAACCATGCACCAGAATCCACTTCTTTCAACTCAGTAATACATTTTGGATGTGTACCTAGAGTTTAAAGCAGAAAAAAATGAACTTTTAGAATTTTCATTTTTTGACCAAAACGACAGCCCCGGGGGTTATAAACATGTTGATATGGTTGTGATTTTTTTTCTGACTGCGGTTTCAAAACCATGCACCAGAATCCACTTCTTTCAACTCAGTAATACATTTTGGATGTGTACCTAGAGTTTAAAGCAGAAAAAACGGAACTTTTAGAATTTTCATTTTTTGACCAAAACGACAGCCCCGGGGGTTATAAACATGTTGATATGGTTGTGATTTTTTTTCTGACTGCGGTTTCAAAACCATGCACCAGAATCCACTTCTTTCAACTCAGTAATACATTTTGGATGTGTACCTAGAGTTTAAAGCAGAAAAAAACTGAACTTTTAGAATTTAAATTCTCTGACCAAAACGACAGCCCCGGGGGTTAAAAACATGTTGATATGGTTGTGATTTTTTTTCTGACTGCGGTTTCAAAACCATGCACCAGAATCCACTTCTTTCAACTCAGTAATACATTTTGGATGTGTACCTAGAGTTTAAAGCAGAAAAAACTGAACTTTTAGAATTTTCATTTTTTGACCAAAACGACAGCCCCGGGGGTTATAAACATGTTGATATGGTTGTGATTTTTTTTCTGACTGCGGTTTCAAAACCATGCACCAGAATCCACTTCTTTCAACTCAGTAATACATTTTGGATGTGTACCTAGAGTTTAAAGCAGAAAAAACTGAACTTTTAGAATTTTCATTTTTTGACCAAAACGACAGCCCCGGGGGTTATTAACATTTTGATATGGTTGTGATTTTTTTTCTGACTGCGGTTTCAAAACCATGCACCAGAATCCACTTCTTTCAACTCAGTAATACATTTTGGATGTGTACCTAGAGTTTAAAGCAGAAAAAACGGAACTTTTAGAATTTTCATTTTTTGACCAAAACGACAGCCCCGGGGGTTATAAACATGTTGATATGGTTGTGATTTTTTTTCTGACTGCGGTTTCAAAACCATGCACCAGAATCCACTTCTTTCAACTCAGTAATACCTTTTGGTTGTGTACCTAGAGTTTAAAGCAGAAAAAATGGAACTTTTAGAATTTTCATTTTTTGACCAAAACGACAGCCCTGGGGGTTATAAACATGTTGATATGGTTGTGATTTTTTTTCTGACTGCGGTTTCAAAACCATGCACCAGAATCCACTTCTTTCAACTCAGTAATACATTTTGGATGTGTACCTAGAGTTTAAAGCAGAAAAAACGGAACTTTTAGAATTTTCATTTTTTGACCAAAACGACAGCCCCAGGGGTTATAAACTTGTTGATATGGTTGTGATTTTTTTTTGACTGCGGTTTCAAAACCATGCACCAGAATCCACTTCTTTCAACTCAGTAATACATTTTGGATGTGTACCTAGAGTTTAAAGCAGAAAAAACTGAACTTTTAGAATTTTCATTTTTTGACCAAAACGACAGCCCCGGGGGTTATAAACATGTTGATATTGATGTGATTTTTTTCTGACTGTGGTTTCAAAACCATGCACCAGAATCCACTTCTTTCAACTCAGTAATACATTTTGGATGTGTACCTAGAGTTTAAAGCAGAAAAAAATGAACTTTTAGAATTTTCATTTTTTGACCAAAACGACAGCCCCGGGGGTTATAAACATGTTAATATGGTTGTGATTTTTTTTCTGACTGCGGTTTCAAAACCATGCACCAGAATCCACTTCTTTCAACTCAGTAATACATTTTGGATGTGTACCTAGAGTTTAAAGCAGAAAAACATGAACTTTTAGTATTTTCATTTTTTGACCAAAACGACAGCCTCGGGGGTTATAAACATGTTGATATGGATGTGATTTTTTTTCTGACTGCGGTTTCAAAACCATGCACCAGAATCCACTTCTTTCAACTCAGTAATACATTTTGGATGTGTACCTAGAGTTTAAAGCAGAAAAAACTGAACTTTTAGAATTTTCATTTTTTGACCAAAACGACAGCCCCGGGGGTTATAAACATGTTGATATGGTTGTGATTTTTTTTCTGACTGCGGTTTCAAAACCATGCACCAGAATCCACTTCTTTCAACTCAGTAATACCTTTTGGTTGTGTACCTAGAGTTTAAAGCAGAAAAAATGGAACTTTTAGAATTTTCATTTTTTGACCAAAACGACAGCCCTGGGGGTTATAAACATGTTGATATGGCTGTGATTTTTTTTCTGACTGCGGTTTCAAAACCATGCACCAGAATCCACTTCTTTCAACTCAGTAATACATTTTGGATGTGTACCTAGAGTTTAAAGCAGAAAAAACGGAACATTTAGAATTTTCATTTTTTGACCAAAACGACAGCCCCAGGGGTTATAAACTTGTTGATATGGTTGTGATTTTTTTTTGACTGCGGTTTCAAAACCATGCACCAGAATCCACTTCTTTCAACTCAGTAATACATTTTGGATGTGTACCTAGAGTTTAAAGCAGAAAAAACGGAACTTTTAGAATTTTCATTTTTTGACCAAAACGACAGCCCCGGGGGTTATAAACATGTTGATATTGATGTGATTTTTTTCTGACTGTGGTTTCAAAACCATGCACCAGAATCCACTTCTTTCAACTCAGTAATACATTTTGGATGTGTACCTAGAGTTTAAAGCAGAAAAAACGGAACTTTTAGAATTTAAATTCTCTGACCAAAACGACAGCCCCGGGGGTTAAAAACATGTTGATATGGTTGTGATTTTTTTTCTGACTGCGGTTTCAAAACCATGCACCAGAATCCACTTCTTTCAACTCAGTAATACATTTTGGATGTGTACCTAGAGTTTAAAGCAGAAAAAACTGAACTTTTAGAATTTTCATTTTTTGACCAAAACGACAGCCCCGGGGGTTATAAACATGTTGATATGGTTGTGATTTTTTTTCTGACTGCGGTTTCAAAACCATGCACCAGAATCCACTTCTTTCAACTCAGTAATACATTTTGGATGTGTACCTAGAGTTTAAAGCAGAAAAAACTGAACTTTTAGAATTTTCATTTTTTGACCAAAACGACAGCCCCGGGGGTTATTAACATTTTGATATGGTTGTGATTTTTTTTCTGACTGCGGTTTCAAAACCATGCACCAGAATCCACTTCTTTCAACTCAGTAATACATTTTGGATGTGTACCTAGAGTTTAAAGCAGAAAAAACGGAACTTTTAGAATTTTCATTTTTTGACCAAAACGACAGCCCCGGGGGTTATAAACATGTTGATATGGTTGTGATTTTTTTTCTGACTGCGGTTTCAAAACCATGCACCAGAATCCACTTCTTTCAACTCAGTAATACCTTTTGGTTGTGTACCTAGAGTTTAAAGCAGAAAAAATGGAACTTTTAGAATTTTCATTTTTTGACCAAAACGACAGCCCTGGGGGTTATAAACATGTTGATATGGTTGTGATTTTTTTTCTGACTGCGGTTTCAAAACCATGCACCAGAATCCACTTCTTTCAACTCAGTAATACATTTTGGATGTGTACCTAGAGTTTAAAGCAGAAAAAACGGAACTTTTAGAATTTTCATTTTTTGACCAAAACGACAGCCCCAGGGGTTATAAACTTGTTGATATGGTTGTGATTTTTTTTTGACTGCGGTTTCAAAACCATGCACCAGAATCCACTTCTTTCAACTCAGTAATACATTTTGGATGTGTACCTAGAGTTTAAAGCGGAAAAAACTGAACTTTTAGAATTTTCATTTTTTGACCAAAACGACAGCCCCGGGGGTTATAAACATGTTGATATTGATGTGATTTTTTTCTGACTGTGGTTTCAAAACCATGCACCAGAATCCACTTCTTTCAACTCAGTAATACATTTTGGATGTGTACCTAGAGTTTAAAGCAGAAAAAAATGAACTTTTAGAATTTTCATTTTTTGACCAAAACGACAGCCCCGGGGGTTATAAACATGTTAATATGGTTGTGATTTTTTTTCTGACTGCGGTTTCAAAACCATGCACCAGAATCCACTTCTTTCAACTCAGTAATACATTTTGGATGTGTACCTAGAGTTTAAAGCAGAAAAACATGAACTTTTAGTATTTTCATTTTTTGACCAAAACGACAGCCTCGGGGGTTATAAACATGTTGATATGGATGTGATTTTTTTTCTGACTGCGGTTTCAAAACCATGCACCAGAATCCACTTCTTTCAACTCAGTAATACATTTTGGATGTGTACCTAGAGTTTAAAGCAGAAAAAACTGAACTTTTAGAATTTTCATTTTTTGACCAAAACGACAGCCCCGGGGGTTATAAACATGTTGATATGGTTGTGATTTTTTTTCTGACTGCGGTTTCAAAACCATGCACCAGAATCCACTTCTTTCAACTCAGTAATACCTTTTGGTTGTGTACCTAGAGTTTAAAGCAGAAAAAATGGAACTTTTAGAATTTTCATTTTTTGACCAAAACGACAGCCCTGGGGGTTATAAACATGTTGATATGGCTGTGATTTTTTTTCTGACTGCGGTTTCAAAACCATGCACCAGAATCCACTTCTTTCAACTCAGTAATACATTTTGGATGTGTACCTAGAGTTTAAAGCAGAAAAAACGGAACATTTAGAATTTTCATTTTTTGACCAAAACGACAGCCCCAGGGGTTATAAACTTGTTGATATGGTTGTGATTTTTTTTTGACTGCGGTTTCAAAACCATGCACCAGAATCCACTTCTTTCAACTCAGTAATACATTTTGGATGTGTACCTAGAGTTTAAAGCAGAAAAAACGGAACTTTTAGAATTTTCATTTTTTGACCAAAACGACAGCCCCGGGGGTTATAAACATGTTGATATTGATGTGATTTTTTTCTGACTGTGGTTTCAAAACCATGCACCAGAATCCACTTCTTTCAACTCAGTAATACATTTTGGATGTGTACCTAGAGTTTAAAGCAGAAAAAACGGAACTTTTAGAATTTTCATTTTTTGACCAAAACGACAGCCCCGGGGGTTATAAACTTGTTGATATGGTTGTGATTTTTTTTTGACTGCGGTTTCAAAACCATGCACCAGAATCCACTTCTTTCAACTCAGTAATACATTTTGGATGTGTACCTAGAGTTTAAAGCCGAAAAAACGGAACTTTTAGAATTTTCATTTTTTGACCAAAACGACAGCCCCGGGGGTTATAAACATGTTGATATTGATGTGATTTTTTTCTGACTGTGGTTTCAAAACCATGCACCAGAATCCACTTCTTTCAACTCAGTAATACATTTTGGATGTGTACCTAGAGTTTAAAGCAGAAAAAACGGAACTTTTAGAATTTTCATTTTTTGACCAAAACGACAGCCCCGGGGGTTATAAACATGTTAATATGGTTGTGATTTTTTTTCTGACTGCGGTTTCAAAACCATGCACCAGAATCCACTTCTTTCAACTCAGTAATACATTTTGGATGTGTACCTAGAGTTTAAAGCAGAAAAAACGGAACTTTTAGAATTTTCATTTTTTGACCAAAACGACAGCCCCGGGGGTTATAAACATGTTGATATGGTTGTGATTTTTTTTCTGACTGCGGTTTCAAAACCATGCACCAGAATCCACTTCTTTCAACTCAGTAATACATTTTGGATGTGTACCTAGAGTTTAAAGCAGAAAAAACTGAACTTTTAGAATTTTCATTTTTTGACCAAAACGACAGCCCCGGGGGTTATAAACATGTTGATATGGTTGTGATTTTTTTTCTGACTGCGGTTTCAAAACCATGCACCAGAATCCACTTCTTTCAACTCAGTAATACCTTTTGGTTGTGTACCTAGAGTTTAAAGCAGAAAAAATGGAACTTTTAGAATTTTCATTTTTTGACCAAAACGACAGCCCTGGGGGTTATAAACATGTTGATATGGCTGTGATTTTTTTTCTGACTGCGGTTTCAAAACCATGCACCAGAATCCACTTCTTTCAACTCAGTAATACATTTTGGATGTGTACCTAGAGTTTAAAGCAGAAAAAACGGAACATTTAGAATTTTCATTTTTTGACCAAAACGACAGCCCCAGGGGTTATAAACTTGTTGATATGGTTGTGATTTTTTTTTGACTGCGGTTTCAAAACCATGCACCAGAATCCACTTCTTTCAACTCAGTAATACATTTTGGATGTGTACCTAGAGTTTAAAGCAGAAAAAACGGAACTTTTAGAATTTTCATTTTTTGACCAAAACGACAGCCCCGGGGGTTATAAACATGTTGATATTGATGTGATTTTTTTCTGACTGTGGTTTCAAAACCATGCACCAGAATCCACTTCTTTCAACTCAGTAATACATTTTGGATGTGTACCTAGAGTTTAAAGCAGAAAAAACGGAACTTTTAGAATTTTCATTTTTTGACCAAAACGACAGCCCCGGGGGTTATAAACTTGTTGATATGGTTGTGATTTTTTTTTGACTGCGGTTTCAAAACCATGCACCAGAATCCACTTCTTTCAACTCAGTAATACATTTTGGATGTGTACCTAGAGTTTAAAGCCGAAAAAACGGAACTTTTAGAATTTTCATTTTTTGACCAAAACGACAGCCCCGGGGGTTATAAACATGTTGATATTGATGTGATTTTTTTCTGACTGTGGTTTCAAAACCATGCACCAGAATCCACTTCTTTCAACTCAGTAATACATTTTGGATGTGTACCTAGAGTTTAAAGCAGAAAAAACGGAACTTTTAGAATTTTCATTTTTTGACCAAAACGACAGCCCCGGGGGTTATAAACATGTTAATATGGTTGTGATTTTTTTTCTGACTGCGGTTTCAAAACCATGCACCAGAATCCACTTCTTTCAACTCAGTAATACATTTTGGATGTGTACCTAGAGTTTAAAGCAGAAAAAACGGAACTTTTAGAATTTTCATTTTTTGACCAAAACGACAGCCCCGGGGGTTATAAACATGTTGATATGGTTGTGATTTTTTTTCTGACTGCGGTTTCAAAACCATGCACCAGAATCCACTTCTTTCAACTCAGTAATACATTTTGGATGTGTACCTAGAGTTTAAAGCAGAAAAACATGAACTTTTAGTATTTTCATTTTTTGACCAAAACGACAGCCTCGGGGGTTATAAACATGTTGATATGGATGTGATTTTTTTTCTGACTGCGGTTTCAAAACCATGCACCAGAATCCACTTCTTTCAACTCAGTAATACATTTTGGATGTGTACCTAGAGTTTAAAGCAGAAAAAACTGAACTTTTCGAATTTTCATTTTTTGACCAAAACGACAGCCCCGGGGGTTATAAACATGTTGATATGGTTGTGATTTTTTTTCTGACTGCGGTTTAAAAACCATGCACCAGAATCCACTTCTTTCAACTCAGTAATACATTTTGGATGTGTACCTAGAGTTTAAAGCAGAAAAAACGGAACTTTTAGAATTTTCATTTTTTGACCAAAACGACAGCCCCGGGGGTTATAAACATGTTGATATTGATGTGATTTTTTTCTGACTGTGGTTTCAAAACCATGCACCAGAATCCACTTCTTTCAACTCAGTAATACATTTTGGATGTGTACCTAGAGTTTAAAGCAGAAAAAACGGAACTTTTAGAATTTTCATTTTTTGACCAAAACGACAGCCCCGGGGGTTATAAACATGTTGATATGGTTGTGATTTTTTTTCTGACTGCGGTTTCAAAACCATGCACCAGAATCCACTTCTTTCAACTCAGTAATACATTTTGGATGTGTACCTAGAGTTTAAAGCAGAAAAAACTGAACTTTTAGAATTTTCATTTTTTGACCAAAACGACAGCCCCGGGGGTTATAAACATGTTAATATGGTTGTGATTTTTTTTCTGACTGCGGTTTCAAAACCATGCACCAGAATCCACTTCTTTCAACTCAGTAATACATTTTGGATGTGTACCTAGAGTTTAAAGCAGAAAAAACGGAACTTTTAGAATTTTCATTTTTTGACCAAAACGACAGCCCCGGGGGTTATAAACATGTTGATATGGTTGTGATTTTTTTTCTGACTGCGGTTTCAAAACCATGCACCAGAATCCACTTCTTTCAACTCAGTAATACATTTTGGATGTGTACCTAGAGTTTAAAGCAGAAAAACATGAACTTTTAGTATTTTCATTTTTTGACCAAAACGACAGCCTCGGGGGTTATAAACATGTTGATATGGATGTGATTTTTTTTCTGACTGCGGTTTCAAAACCATGCACCAGAATCCACTTCTTTCAACTCAGTAATACATTTTGGATGTGTACCTAGAGTTTAAAGCAGAAAAAACTGAACTTTTCGAATTTTCATTTTTTGACCAAAACGACAGCCCCGGGGGTTATAAACATGTTGATATGGTTGTGATTTTTTTTCTGACTGCGGTTTAAAAACCATGCACCAGAATCCACTTCTTTCAACTCAGTAATACATTTTGGATGTGTACCTAGAGTTTAAAGCAGAAAAAAATGAACTTTTAGAATTTTCATTTTTTGACCAAAACGACAGCCCCGGGGGTTATAAACATGTTGATATGGTTGTGATTTTTTTTCTGACTGCGGTTTCAAAACCATGCACCAGAATCCACTTCTTTCAACTCAGTAATACATTTTGGATGTGTACCTAGAGTTTAAAGCAGAAAAAAACGGAACTTTTAGAATTTTCATTTTTTGACCAAAACGACAGCCCCGGGGGTTATTAACATGTTGATATGGTTGTGATTTTTTTTCTGACTGCGGTTTCAAAACCATGCACCAGAATCCACTTCTTTCAACTCAGTAATACATTTTGGATGTGTACCTAGAGTATAAAGCAGAGAAACATGAACTTTTAGAATTTTCATTTTTCGACCAAAACGACAGCCCCGGGGGTTATAAACATGTTGATATGGATGTGATTTTTTTTCTGACAGCGGTTTTAAAACCATGCACCAGAATCCACTTCTTTCAACTCAGTAATACATTTTGGATGTGTACCTAGAGTTTAAAGCAGAAAAAACTGAACTTTTAGAATTTTCATTTTTTGACCAAAACGACAGCCCCGGGGGTTATAAACATGTTGATATGGTTGTGATTTTTTTTCTGACTGCAGTTTCAAAACCATGCACCAGAATCCACTTCTTTCAACTCAGTAATACCTTTTGGTTGTGTACCTAGAGTTTAAAGCAGAAAAAACGGAACTTTTAGAATTTTCATTTTTTGACCAAAACGACAGCCCCGGGGGTTATAAACATGTTGATATGGTTGTGATTTTTTTTCTGACTGCGGTTTCAAAACCATGCACCAGAATCCACTTCTTTCAACTCAGTAATACATTTTGGATGTGTACCTAGAGTTTAAAGCAGAAAAAACGGAACTTTTAGAATTTTCATTTTTTGACCAAAACGACAGCCCCGGGGGTTATAAACATGTTGATATGGTTGTGATTTTTTTTCTGACTGCGGTTTCAAAACCATGCACCAGAATCCACTTCTTTCAACTCAGTAATACATTTTGGATGTGTACCTAGAGTTTAAAGCAGAAAAAACGGAACTTTTAGAATTTTCATTTTTTGACCAAAATGACAGCCCCGGGGGTTATAAACATGTTGATATGGTTGTGATTTTTTTTCTGACTGCGGTTTCAAAACCATGCACCAGAATCCACTTCTTTCAACTCAGTAATACATTTTGGATGTGTACCTAGAGTTTAATGCAGAAAAAACTGAACTTTTAGAATTTTCATTTTTTGACCAAAACGACAGCCCCGGGGGTTATAAACATGTTGATATGGTTGTGATTTTTTTTCTGACTGCGGTTTCAAAACCATGCACCAGAATCCACTTCTTTCAACTCAGTAATACATTTTGGATGTGTACCTAGAGTTTAAAGCAGAAAAACATGAACTTTTAGAATTTTCATTTTTTGACCAAAACGACAGCCCCGGGGGTTATAAACATGTTGATATGGTTGTGATTTTTTTTCTGACTGCGGTTTCAAAACCATGCACCAGAATCCACTTCTTTCAACTCAGTAATACATTTTGGATGTGTACCTAGAGTTTAAAGCAGAAAAAACGGAACTTTTAGAATTTTCATTTTTTGACCAAAACGACAGCCCCGGGGGTTATAAACATGTTGATATGGTTGTGATTTTTTTTCTGACTGCGGTTTCAAAACCATGCACCAGAATCCACTTCTTTCAACTCAGTAATACATTTTGGATGTGTACCTAGAGTTTAAAGCAGAAAAAACTGAACTTTTAGAATTTTCAGTTTTTGACCAAAATGACAGCACCGGGGGTTATAAACATATTGATATGGATGTGATTTTTTTTCTGACTGCGGTTTCAAAACCATGCACCAGAATCCACTTCTTTCAACTCAGTAATACATTTTGGATGTGTACCTAGAGTTTAAAGCAGAAAAAAATGAACTTTTAGAATTTTCATTTTTTGACCAAAACGACAGCCCCGGGGGTTATAAACATGTTAATATGGTTGTGATTTTTTTTCTGACTGCGGTTTCAAAACCATGCACCAGAATCCACTTCTTTCAACTCAGTAATACATTTTGGATGTGTACCTAGAGTTTAAAGCAGAAAAACATGAACTTTTAGTATTTTCATTTTTTGACCAAAACGACAGCCTCGGGGGTTATAAACATGTTGATATGGATGTGATTTTTTTTCTGACTGCGGTTTCAAAACCATGCACCAGAATCCACTTCTTTCAACTCAGTAATACATTTTGGATGTGTACCTAGAGTTTAAAGCAGAAAAAACTGAACTTTTAGAATTTTCATTTTTTGACCAAAACGACAGCCCCGGGGGTTATAAACATGTTGATATGGTTGTGATTTTTTTTCTGACTGCGGTTTCAAAACCATGCACCAGAATCCACTTCTTTCAACTCAGTAATACCTTTTGGTTGTGTACCTAGAGTTTAAAGCAGAAAAAATGGAACTTTTAGAATTTTCATTTTTTGACCAAAACGACAGCCCTGGGGGTTATAAACATGTTGATATGGCTGTGATTTTTTTTCTGACTGCGGTTTCAAAACCATGCACCAGAATCCACTTCTTTCAACTCAGTAATACATTTTGGATGTGTACCTAGAGTTTAAAGCAGAAAAAACGGAACATTTAGAATTTTCATTTTTTGACCAAAACGACAGCCCCAGGGGTTATAAACTTGTTGATATGGTTGTGATTTTTTTTTGACTGCGGTTTCAAAACCATGCACCAGAATCCACTTCTTTCAACTCAGTAATACATTTTGGATGTGTACCTAGAGTTTAAAGCAGAAAAAACGGAACTTTTAGAATTTTCATTTTTTGACCAAAACGACAGCCCCGGGGGTTATAAACATGTTGATATTGATGTGATTTTTTTCTGACTGTGGTTTCAAAACCATGCACCAGAATCCACTTCTTTCAACTCAGTAATACATTTTGGATGTGTACCTAGAGTTTAAAGCAGAAAAAACGGAACTTTTAGAATTTTCATTTTTTGACCAAAACGACAGCCCCGGGGGTTATAAACTTGTTGATATGGTTGTGATTTTTTTTTGACTGCGGTTTCAAAACCATGCACCAGAATCCACTTCTTTCAACTCAGTAATACATTTTGGATGTGTACCTAGAGTTTAAAGCAGAAAAAACGGAACTTTTAGAATTTTCATTTTTTGACCAAAACGACAGCCCCGGGGGTTATAAACATGTTGATATTGATGTGATTTTTTTCTGACTGTGGTTTCAAAACCATGCACCAGAATCCACTTCTTTCAACTCAGTAATACATTTTGGATGTGTACCTAGAGTTTAAAGCAGAAAAAACGGAACTTTTAGAATTTTCATTTTTTGACCAAAACGACAGCCCCGGGGGTTATAAACATGTTAATATGGTTGTGATTTTTTTTCTGACTGCGGTTTCAAAACCATGCACCAGAATCCACTTCTTTCAACTCAGTAATACATTTTGGATGTGTACCTAGAGTTTAAAGCAGAAAAAACGGAACTTTTAGAATTTTCATTTTTTGACCAAAACGACAGCCCCGGGGGTTATAAACATGTTGATATGGTTGTGATTTTTTTTCTGACTGCGGTTTCAAAACCATGCACCAGAATCCACTTCTTTCAACTCAGTAATACATTTTGGATGTGTACCTAGAGTTTAAAGCAGAAAAACATGAACTTTTAGTATTTTCATTTTTTGACCAAAACGACAGCCTCGGGGGTTATAAACATGTTGATATGGATGTGATTTTTTTTCTGACTGCGGTTTCAAAACCATGCACCAGAATCCACTTCTTTCAACTCAGTAATACATTTTGGATGTGTACCTAGAGTTTAAAGCAGAAAAAACTGAACTTTTCGAATTTTCATTTTTTGACCAAAACGACAGCCCCGGGGGTTATAAACATGTTGATATGGTTGTGATTTTTTTTCTGACTGCGGTTTAAAAACCATGCACCAGAATCCACTTCTTTCAACTCAGTAATACATTTTGGATGTGTACCTAGAGTTTAAAGCAGAAAAAACGGAACTTTTAGAATTTTCATTTTTTGACCAAAACGACAGCCCCGGGGGTTATAAACATGTTGATATTGATGTGATTTTTTTCTGACTGTGGTTTCAAAACCATGCACCAGAATCCACTTCTTTCAACTCAGTAATACATTTTGGATGTGTACCTAGAGTTTAAAGCAGAAAAAACGGAACTTTTAGAATTTTCATTTTTTGACCAAAACGACAGCCCCGGGGGTTATAAACATGTTAATATGGTTGTGATTTTTTTTCTGACTGCGGTTTCAAAACCATGCACCAGAATCCACTTCTTTCAACTCAGTAATACATTTTGGATGTGTACCTAGAGTTTAAAGCAGAAAAAACGGAACTTTTAGAATTTTCATTTTTTGACCAAAACGACAGCCCCGGGGGTTATAAACATGTTGATATGGTTGTGATTTTTTTTCTGACTGCGGTTTCAAAACCATGCACCAGAATCCACTTCTTTCAACTCAGTAATACATTTTGGATGTGTACCTAGAGTTTAAAGCAGAAAAACATGAACTTTTAGTATTTTCATTTTTTGACCAAAACGACAGCCTCGGGGGTTATAAACATGTTGATATGGATGTGATTTTTTTTCTGACTGCGGTTTCAAAACCATGCACCAGAATCCACTTCTTTCAACTCAGTAATACATTTTGGATGTGTACCTAGAGTTTAAAGCAGAAAAAACTGAACTTTTCGAATTTTCATTTTTTGACCAAAACGACAGCCCCGGGGGTTATAAACATGTTGATATGGTTGTGATTTTTTTTCTGACTGCGGTTTAAAAACCATGCACCAGAATCCACTTCTTTCAACTCAGTAATACATTTTGGATGTGTACCTAGAGTTTAAAGCAGAAAAAAATGAACTTTTAGAATTTTCATTTTTTGACCAAAACGACAGCCCCGGGGGTTATAAACATGTTGATATGGTTGTGATTTTTTTTCTGACTGCGGTTTCAAAACCATGCACCAGAATCCACTTCTTTCAACTCAGTAATACATTTTGGATGTGTACCTAGAGTTTAAAGCAGAAAAAAACGGAACTTTTAGAATTTTCATTTTTTGACCAAAACGACAGCCCCGGGGGTTATTAACATGTTGATATGGTTGTGATTTTTTTTCTGACTGCGGTTTCAAAACCATGCACCAGAATCCACTTCTTTCAACTCAGTAATACATTTTGGATGTGTACCTAGAGTATAAAGCAGAGAAACATGAACTTTTAGAATTTTCATTTTTCGACCAAAACGACAGCCCCGGGGGTTATAAACATGTTGATATGGATGTGATTTTTTTTCTGACAGCGGTTTTAAAACCATGCACCAGAATCCACTTCTTTCAACTCAGTAATACATTTTGGATGTGTACCTAGAGTTTAAAGCAGAAAAAACTGAACTTTTAGAATTTTCATTTTTTGACCAAAACGACAGCCCCGGGGGTTATAAACATGTTGATATGGTTGTGATTTTTTTTCTGACTGCAGTTTCAAAACCATGCACCAGAATCCACTTCTTTCAACTCAGTAATACCTTTTGGTTGTGTACCTAGAGTTTAAAGCAGAAAAAACGGAACTTTTAGAATTTTCATTTTTTGACCAAAACGACAGCCCCGGGGGTTATTAACATGTTGATATGGTTGTGATTTTTTTTCTGACTGCGGTTTCAAAACCATGCACCAGAATCCACTTCTTTCAACTCAGTAATACATTTTGGATGTGTACCTAGAGTATAAAGCAGAGAAACATGAACTTTTAGAATTTTCATTTTTCGACCAAAACGACAGCCCCGGGGGTTATAAACATGTTGATATGGATGTGATTTTTTTTCTGACAGCGGTTTTAAAACCATGCACCAGAATCCACTTCTTTCAACTCAGTAATACATTTTGGATGTGTACCTAGAGTTTAAAGCAGAAAAAACTGAACTTTTAGAATTTTCATTTTTTGACCAAAACGACAGCCCCGGGGGTTATAAACATGTTGATATGGTTGTGATTTTTTTTCTGACTGCAGTTTCAAAACCATGCACCAGAATCCACTTCTTTCAACTCAGTAATACCTTTTGGTTGTGTACCTAGAGTTTAAAGCAGAAAAAACTGAACTTTTAGAATTTTCATTTTTTGACCAAAACGACAGCCCCGGGGGTTATAAACATGTTGATATGGTTGTGATTTTTTTTCTGACTGCGGTTTCAAAACCATGCACCAGAATCCACTTCTTTCAACTCAGTAATACATTTTGGATGTGTACCTAGAGTTTAAAGCAGAAAAAACGGAACGTTTAGCATTTTCATTTTTTGACCAAAACGACAGCCCCGGGGGTTATAAACATGTTGATATGGTTGTGATTTTTTTTCTGACTGCGGTTTCAAAACCATGCACCAGAATCCACTTCTTTCAACTCAGTAATACATTTTGGATGTGTACCTAGAGTTTAATGCAGAAAAAACTGAACTTTTAGAATTTTCATTTTTTGACCAAAACGACAGCCCCGGGGGTTATAAACATGTTGATATGGTTGTGATTTTTTTTCTGACTGCGGTTTCAAAACCATGCACCAGAATCCACTTCTTTCAACTCAGTAATACATTTTGGATGTGTACCTAGAGTTTAAAGCAGAAAAACATGAACTTTTAGAATTTTCATTTTTTGACCAAAACGACAGCCCCGGGGGTTATAAACATGTTGATATGGTTGTGATTTTTTTTCTGACTGCGGTTTCAAAACCATGCACCAGAATCCACTTCTTTCAACTCAGTAATACATTTTGGATGTGTACCTAGAGTTTAAAGCAGAAAAAACGGAACTTTTAGAATTTTCATTTTTTGACCAAAACGACAGCCCCGGGGGTTATAAACATGTTGATATGGTTGTGATTTTTTTTCTGACTGCGGTTTCAAAACCATGCACCAGAATCCACTTCTTTCAACTCAGTAATACATTTTGGATGTGTACCTAGAGTTTAAAGCAGAAAAAACTGAACTTTTAGAATTTTCAGTTTTTGACCAAAATGACAGCACCGGGGGTTATAAACATATTGATATGGATGTGATTTTTTTTCTGACTGCGGTTTCAAAACCATGCACCAGAATCCACTTCTTTCAACTCAGTAATACATTTTGGATGTGTACCTAGAGTTTAAAGCAGAAAAAAATGAACTTTTAGAATTTTCATTTTTTGACCAAAACGACAGCCCCGGGGGTTATAAACATGTTAATATGGTTGTGATTTTTTTTCTGACTGCGGTTTCAAAACCATGCACCAGAATCCACTTCTTTCAACTCAGTAATACATTTTGGATGTGTACCTAGAGTTTAAAGCAGAAAAACATGAACTTTTAGTATTTTCATTTTTTGACCAAAACGACAGCCTCGGGGGTTATAAACATGTTGATATGGATGTGATTTTTTTTCTGACTGCGGTTTCAAAACCATGCACCAGAATCCACTTCTTTCAACTCAGTAATACATTTTGGATGTGTACCTAGAGTTTAAAGCAGAAAAAACTGAACTTTTAGAATTTTCATTTTTTGACCAAAACGACAGCCCCGGGGGTTATAAACATGTTGATATGGTTGTGATTTTTTTTCTGACTGCGGTTTCAAAACCATGCACCAGAATCCACTTCTTTCAACTCAGTAATACCTTTTGGTTGTGTACCTAGAGTTTAAAGCAGAAAAAATGGAACTTTTAGAATTTTCATTTTTTGACCAAAACGACAGCCCTGGGGGTTATAAACATGTTGATATGGCTGTGATTTTTTTTCTGACTGCGGTTTCAAAACCATGCACCAGAATCCACTTCTTTCAACTCAGTAATACATTTTGGATGTGTACCTAGAGTTTAAAGCAGAAAAAACGGAACATTTAGAATTTTCATTTTTTGACCAAAACGACAGCCCCAGGGGTTATAAACTTGTTGATATGGTTGTGATTTTTTTTTGACTGCGGTTTCAAAACCATGCACCAGAATCCACTTCTTTCAACTCAGTAATACATTTTGGATGTGTACCTAGAGTTTAAAGCAGAAAAAACGGAACTTTTAGAATTTTCATTTTTTGACCAAAACGACAGCCCCGGGGGTTATAAACATGTTGATATTGATGTGATTTTTTTCTGACTGTGGTTTCAAAACCATGCACCAGAATCCACTTCTTTCAACTCAGTAATACATTTTGGATGTGTACCTAGAGTTTAAAGCAGAAAAAACGGAACTTTTAGAATTTTCATTTTTTGACCAAAACGACAGCCCCGGGGGTTATAAACTTGTTGATATGGTTGTGATTTTTTTTTGACTGCGGTTTCAAAACCATGCACCAGAATCCACTTCTTTCAACTCAGTAATACATTTTGGATGTGTACCTAGAGTTTAAAGCAGAAAAAACGGAACTTTTAGAATTTTCATTTTTTGACCAAAACGACAGCCCCGGGGGTTATAAACATGTTGATATTGATGTGATTTTTTTCTGACTGTGGTTTCAAAACCATGCACCAGAATCCACTTCTTTCAACTCAGTAATACATTTTGGATGTGTACCTAGAGTTTAAAGCAGAAAAAACGGAACTTTTAGAATTTTCATTTTTTGACCAAAACGACAGCCCCGGGGGTTATAAACATGTTAATATGGTTGTGATTTTTTTTCTGACTGCGGTTTCAAAACCATGCACCAGAATCCACTTCTTTCAACTCAGTAATACATTTTGGATGTGTACCTAGAGTTTAAAGCAGAAAAAACGGAACTTTTAGAATTTTCATTTTTTGACCAAAACGACAGCCCCGGGGGTTATAAACATGTTGATATGGTTGTGATTTTTTTTCTGACTGCGGTTTCAAAACCATGCACCAGAATCCACTTCTTTCAACTCAGTAATACATTTTGGATGTGTACCTAGAGTTTAAAGCAGAAAAACATGAACTTTTAGTATTTTCATTTTTTGACCAAAACGACAGCCTCGGGGGTTATAAACATGTTGATATGGATGTGATTTTTTTTCTGACTGCGGTTTCAAAACCATGCACCAGAATCCACTTCTTTCAACTCAGTAATACATTTTGGATGTGTACCTAGAGTTTAAAGCAGAAAAAACTGAACTTTTCGAATTTTCATTTTTTGACCAAAACGACAGCCCCGGGGGTTATAAACATGTTGATATGGTTGTGATTTTTTTTCTGACTGCGGTTTAAAAACCATGCACCAGAATCCACTTCTTTCAACTCAGTAATACATTTTGGATGTGTACCTAGAGTTTAAAGCAGAAAAAACGGAACTTTTAGAATTTTCATTTTTTGACCAAAACGACAGCCCCGGGGGTTATAAACATGTTGATATTGATGTGATTTTTTTCTGACTGTGGTTTCAAAACCATGCACCAGAATCCACTTATTTCAACTCAGTAATACATTTTGGATGTGTACCTAGAGTTTAAAGCAGAAAAAACGGAACTTTTAGAATTTTCATTTTTTGACCAAAATGACAGCCCCGGGGGTTATAAACATGTTGATATGGTTGTGATTTTTTTTCTGACTGCGGTTTCAAAACCATGCACCAGAATCCACTTCTTTCAACTCAGTAATACATTTTGGATGTGTACCTAGAGTTTAAAGCAGAAAAAACTGAACTTTTAGAATTTTCATTTTTTGACCAAAACGACAGCCCCGGGGGTTATAAACATGTTAATATGGTTGTGATTTTTTTTCTGACTGCGGTTTCAAAACCATGCACCAGAATCCACTTCTTTCAACTCAGTAATACATTTTGGATGTGTACCTAGAGTTTAAAGCAGAAAAAACGGAACTTTTAGAATTTTCATTTTTTGACCAAAACGACAGCCCCGGGGGTTATAAACATGTTGATATGGTTGTGATTTTTTTTCTGACTGCGGTTTCAAAACCATGCACCAGAATCCACTTCTTTCAACTCAGTAATACATTTTGGATGTGTACCTAGAGTTTAAAGCAGAAAAACATGAACTTTTAGTATTTTCATTTTTTGACCAAAACGACAGCCTCGGGGGTTATAAACATGTTGATATGGATGTGATTTTTTTTCTGACTGCGGTTTCAAAACCATGCACCAGAATCCACTTCTTTCAACTCAGTAATACATTTTGGATGTGTACCTAGAGTTTAAAGCAGAAAAAACTGAACTTTTCGAATTTTCATTTTTTGACCAAAACGACAGCCCCGGGGGTTATAAACATGTTGATATGGTTGTGATTTTTTTTCTGACTGCGGTTTAAAAACCATGCACCAGAATCCACTTCTTTCAACTCAGTAATACATTTTGGATGTGTACCTAGAGTTTAAAGCAGAAAAACATGAACTTTTAGAATTTTCATTTTTTGACCAAAACGACA
Organism: Crinia signifera; assembly: GCF_055691185.1. Taxonomy (NCBI): domain Eukaryota; kingdom Metazoa; phylum Chordata; class Amphibia; order Anura; family Myobatrachidae; genus Crinia; species Crinia signifera. Next base: position 23,116,901 of record NC_139228.1, on the reverse strand, counting down.
GCCCCAGGGGTTATAAACATGTTGATATGGATGTGATTTTTTTTCTGACTGCGGTTTCAAAACCATGCACCAGAATCCACTTCTTTCAACTCAGTAATACATTTTGGATGTGTACCTAGAGTTTAAAGCAGAAAAAACGGAACTTTTAGAATTTTCATTTTTTGACCAAAACGACAGCCCCGGGGGTTATAAACATGTTGATATGGTTGTGATTTTTTTTCTGACTGCGGTTTCAAAACCATGCACCAGAATCCACTTCTTTCAACTCAGTAATACATTTTGGATGTGTACCTAGAGTTTAAAGCAGAAAAAACGGAACTTTTAGAATTTTCATTTTTTGACCAAAATGACAGCCCCGGGGGTTATAAACATGTTGATATGGTTGTGATTTTTTTTCTGACTGCGGTTTCAAAACCATGCACCAGAATCCACTTCTTTCAACTCAGTAATACATTTTGGATGTGTACCTAGAGTTTAATGCAGAAAAAACTGAACTTTTAGAATTTTCATTTTTTGACCAAAACGACAGCCCCGGGGGTTATAAACATGTTGATATGGTTGTGATTTTTTTTCTGACTGCGGTTTCAAAACCATGCACCAGAATCCACTTCTTTCAACTCAGTAATACATTTTGGATGTGTACCTAGAGTTTAAAGCAGAAAAACATGAACTTTTAGAATTTTCATTTTTTGACCAAAACGACAGCCCCGGGGGTTATAAACATGTTGATATGGTTGTGATTTTTTTTCTGACTGCGGTTTCAAAACCATGCACCAGAATCCACTTCTTTCAACTCAGTAATACATTTTGGATGTGTACCTAGAGTTTAAAGCAGAAAAAACGGAACTTTTAGAATTTTCATTTTTTGACCAAAACGACAGCCCCGGGGGTTATAAACATGTTGATATGGTTGTGATTTTTTTTCTGACTGCGGTTTCAAAACCATGCACCAGAATCCACTTCTTTCAACTCAGTAATACATTTTGGATGTGTACCTAGAGTTTAAAGCAGAAAAAACTGAACTTTTAGAATTTTCAGTTTTTGACCAAAATGACAGCACCGGGGGTTATAAACATATTGATATGGATGTGATTTTTTTTCTGACTGCGGTTTCAAAACCATGCACCAGATTCCACTTCTTTCAACTCAGTAATACATTTTGGATGTGTACCTAGAGTTTAAAGCAGAAAAAACGGAACTTTTAGAATTTTCATTTTTTGACCAAAACGACAGCCCCGGGGGTTATAAACATGTTGATATGGTTGTGATTTTTTTTCTGACTGCGGTTTCAAAACCATGCACCAGAATCCACTTCTTTCAACTCAGTAATACATTTTGGATGTGTACCTAGAGTTTAAAGCAGAAAAAACTGAACTTTTAGAATTTTCAGTTTTTGACCAAAACGACAGCCCCGGGGGTTATAAACATGTTGATATGGTTGTGATTTTTTTTCTGACTGCGGTTTCAAAACCATGCACCAGAATCCACTTCTTTCAACTCAGTAATACATTTTGGATGTGTACCTAGAGTTTAAAGCAGAAAAAACAGAACTTTTAGAATTTTCATTTTTTTAACCAAAACGACAGCCCCGGGGGTTATAAACATGTTGATATGGTTGTGATTTTTTTTCTGACTGCGGTTTCAAAACCATGCACCAGAATCCACTTCTTTCAACTCAGTAATACATTTTGGATGTGTACCTAGAGTTTAAAGCAGAAAAACATGAACTTTTAGAATTTTCATTTTTTGACCAAAACGACAGCCCCGGGGGTTATTAACATGTTGATATGGTTGTGATTTTTTTTCTGACTGCGGTTTCAAAACCATGCACCAGAATCCACTTCTTTCAACTCAGTAATACATTTTGGATGTGTACCTAGAGTTTAAAGTAGAAAAAACGGAACTTTTAGAATTTTCATTTTTTGACCAAAACGACAGCCCCGGGGGTTATTAACATGTTGATATGGTTGTGATTTTTTTTCTGACTGCGGTTTCAAAACCATGCACCAGAATCCACTTCTTTCAACTCAGTAATACATTTTGGATGTGTACCTAGAGTTTAAAGCAGAAAAAACTGAACTTTTAGAATTTTCATTTTTTGACCAAAACGACAGCCCCGGGGGTTATAAACATGTTAATATGGTTGTGATTTTTTTTCTGACTGCCGTTTCAAAACCATGCACCAGAATCCACTTCTTTCAACTCAGTAATACATTTTGGATGTGTACCTAGAGTTTAAAGCAGAAAAAACGGAACTTTTAGAATTTTCATTTTTTGACCAAAACGACAGCCCCGGGGGTTATAAACATGTTGATATGGTTGTGATTTTTTTTCTGACTGCGGTTTCAAAACCATGCACCAGAATCCACTTCTTTCAACTCAGTAATACATTTTGGATGTGTACCTAGAGTTTAAAGCAGAAAAAACTGAACTTTTAGAATTTTCATTTTTTGACCAAAACGACAGCCCCGGGGGTTATAAACATGTTAATATGGTTGTGATTTTTTTTCTGACTGCGGTTTCAAAACCATGCACCAGAATCCACTTCTTTCAACTCAGTAATACATTTTGGATGTGTACCTAGAGTTTAAAGCAGAAAAAACGGAACTTTTAGAATTTTCATTTTTTGACCAAAACAACAGCCCCGGGGGTTATAAACATGTTGATATGGTTGTGATTTTTTTTCTGACTGCGGTTTCAAAACCATGCACCAGAATCCACTTCTTTCAACTCAGTAATACATTTTGGATGTGTACCTAGAGTTTAAAGCAGAAAAACATGAACTTTTAGTATTTTCATTTTTTGACCAAAACGACAGCCTCGGGGGTTATAAACATGTTGATATGGATGTGATTTTTTTTCTGACTGCGGTTTCAAAACCATGCACCAGAATCCACTTCTTTCAACTCAGTAATACATTTTGGATGTGTACCTAGAGTTTAAAGCAGAAAAAACTGAACTTTTCGAATTTTCATTTTTTGACCAAAACGACAGCCCCGGGGGTTATAAACATGTTGATATGGTTGTGATTTTTTTTCTGACTGCGGTTTCAAAACCATGCACCAGAATCCACTTCTTTCAACTCAGTAATACATTTTGGATGTGTACCTAGAGTTTAAAGCAGAAAAAAATGAACTTTTAGAATTTTCATTTTTTGACCAAAACGACAGCCCCGGGGGTTATAAACATGTTGATATGGTTGTGATTTTTTTTCTGACTGCGGTTTCAAAACCATGCACCAGAATCCACTTCTTTCAACTCAGTAATACATTTTGGATGTGTACCTAGAGTTTAAAGCAGAAAAAAACGGAACTTTTAGAATTTTCATTTTTTGACCAAAACGACAGCCCCGGGGGTTATTAACATGTTGATATGGTTGTGATTTTTTTTCTGACTGCGGTTTCAAAACCATGCACCAGAATCCACTTCTTTCAACTCAGTAATACATTTTGGATGTGTACCTAGAGTTTAAAGCAGAAAAAACGGAACTTTTAGAATTTTCATTTTTTGACCAAAACGACAGCCCCGGGGGTTATTAACATGTTGATATGGTTGTTATTTTTTTTCTGACTGCGGTTTCAAAACCATGCACCAGAATCCACTTCTTTCAACTCAGTAATACATTTTGGATGTGTACCTAGAGTTTAAAGCAGAAAAAACGGAACTTTTAGAATTTTCATTTTTTGACCAAAACGACAGCCCCGGGGGTTATTAACATGTTGATATGGTTGTGATTTTTTTTCTGACTGCGGTTTCAAAACCATGCACCAGAATCCACTTCTTTCAACTCAGTAATACATTTTGGATGTGTACCTAGAGTATAAAGCAGAGAAACATGAACTTTTAGAATTTTCATTTTTCGACCAAAACGACAGCCCCGGGGGTTATAAACATGTTGATATGGATGTGATTTTTTTTCTGACTGCGGTTTCAAAACCATGCACCAGAATCCACTTCTTTCAACTCAGTAATACATTTTGGATGTGTACCTAGAGTTTAAAGCAGAAAAAACGGAACTTTTAGAATTTTCATTTTTTGACCAAAACGACAGCCCCGGGGGTTTCTAAACATGTTGATATGGTTGTGATTTTTTTTCTGACTGCAGTTTCAAAACCATGCACCAGAATCCACTTCTTTCAACTCAGTAATACCTTTTGGTTGTGTACCTAGAGTTTAAAGCAGAAAAAACGGAACTTTTAGAATTTTCATTTTTTGACCAAAACGACAGCCCCGGGGGTTATAAACATGTTGATATGGTTGTGATTTTTTTTCTGACTGCGGTTTCAAAACCATGCACCAGAATCCACTTCTTTCAACTCAGTAATACATTTTGGATGTGTACCTAGAGTTTAAAGCAGAAAAAACGGAACATTTAGCATTTTCATTTTTTGACCAAAACGACAGCCCCGGGGGTTATAAACATGTTGATATGGTTGTGATTTTTTTTCTGACTGCGGTTTCAAAACCATGCACCAGAATCCACTTCTTTCAACTCAGTAATACATTTTGGATGTGTACCTAGAGTTTAAAGCAGAAAAAACGGAACTTTTAGAATTTTCATTTTTTGACCAAAACGACAGCCCCGGGGGTTATAAACATGTTGATATGGTTGTGATTTTTTTTCTGACTGTGGTTTCAAAACCATGCACCAGAATCCACTTCTTTCAACTCAGTAATACATTTTGGATGTGTACCTAGAGTTTAAAGCAGAAAAACATGAACTTTTAGAATTTTCATTTTTTGACCAAAACGACAGCCCCAGGGGTTATAAACATGTTGATATGGATGTGATTTTTTTTCTGACTGCGGTTTCAAAACCATGCACCAGAATCCACTTCTTTCAACTCAGTAATACATTTTGGATGTGTACCTAGAGTTTAAAGCAGAAAAAACGGAACTTTTAGAATTTTCATTTTTTGACCAAAACGACAGCCCCGGGGGTTATAAACATGTTGATATGGTTGTGATTTTTTTTCTGACTGCGGTTTCAAAACCATGCACCAGAATCCACTTCTTTCAACTCAGTAATACATTTTGGATGTGTACCTAGAGTTTAAAGCAGAAAAAAACTGAACTTTTAGAATTTAAATTTTCTGACCAAAACGACAGCCCCGGGGGTTATAAACATGTTGATATGGTTGTGATTTTTTTTCTGACTGCGGTTTCAAAACCATGCACCAGAATCCACTTCTTTCAACTCAGTAATACATTTTGGATGTGTACCTAGAGTTTAAAGCAGAAAAAACTGAACTTTCAGAATTTTCATTTTTTGACCAAAACGACAGCCCCGGGGGTTATAAACATGTTGATATGGTTGTGATTTTTTTTCTGACTGCGGTTTCAAAACCATGCACCAGAATCCACTTCTTTCAACTCAGTAATACATTTTGGATGTGTACCTAGAGTTTAAAGCAGAAAAAACTGAACTTTTAGAATTTTCATTTTTTGACCAAAACGACAGCCCCGGGGGTTATTAACATGTTGATATGGTTGTGATTTTTTTTCTGACTGCGGTTTCAAAACCATGCACCAGAATCCACTTCTTTCAACTCAGTAATACATTTTGGATGTGTACCTAGAGTTTAAAGCAGAGAAACATGAACTTTTAGAATTTTCATTTTTCGACCAAAACGACAGCCCCGGGGGTTATAAACATGTTGATATGGATGTGATTTTTTTTCTGACTGCGGTTTCAAAACCATGCACCAGAATCCACTTCTTTCAACTCAGTAATACATTTTGGATGTGTACCTAGAGTTTAAAGCAGAAAAAACGGAACTTTTAGAATTTTCATTTTTTGACCAAAACGACAGCCCTGGGGGTTATAAACATGTTGATATGGTTGTGATTTTTTTTCTGACTGCGGTTTCAAAACCATGCACCAGAATCCACTTCTTTCAACTCAGTAATACATTTTGGATGTGTACCTAGAGTTTAAAGCAGAAAAAACTGAACTTTTAGAATTTTCATTTTTTGACCAAAACGACAGCCCCAGGGGTTATAAACTTGTTGATATGGTTGTGATTTTTTTTTGACTGCGGTTTCAAAACCATGCACCAGAATCCACTTCTTTCAACTCAGTAATACATTTTGGATGTGTACCTAGAGTTTAAAGCAGAAAAAACTGAACTTTTAGAATTTTCATTTTTTGACCAAAACGACAGCCCCGGGGGTTATAAACATGTTGATATGGTTGTGATTTTTTTTCTGACTGCGGTTTCAAAACCATGCACCAGAATCCACTTCTTTCAACTCAGTAATACATTTTGGATGTGTACCTAGAGTTTAAAGCAGAAAAACATGAACTTTTAGTATTTTCATTTTTTGACCAAAACGACAGCCTCGGGGGTTATAAACATGTTGATATGGATGTGATTTTTTTTCTGACTGCGGTTTCAAAACCATGCACCAGAATCCACTTCTTTCAACTCAGTAATACATTTTGGATGTGTACCTAGAGTTTAAAGCAGAAAAAACTGAACTTTTAGAATTTTCATTTTTTGACCAAAACGACAGCCCCGGGGGTTATAAACATGTTGATATGGTTGTGATTTTTTTTCTGACTGCGGTTTCAAAACCATGCACCAGAATCCACTTCTTTCAACTCAGTAATACCTTTTGGTTGTGTACCTAGAGTTTAAAGCAGAAAAAATGGAACTTTTAGAATTTTCATTTTTTGACCAAAACGACAGCCCTGGGGGTTATAAACATGTTGATATGGTTGTGATTTTTTTTCTGACTGCGGTTTCAAAACCATGCACCAGAATCCACTTCTTTCAACTCAGTAATACATTTTGGATGTGTACCTAGAGTTTAAAGCAGAAAAAACGGAACTTTTAGAATTTTCATTTTTTGACCAAAACGACAGCCCCAGGGGTTATAAACTTGTTGATATGGTTGTGATTTTTTTTTGACTGCGGTTTCAAAACCATGCACCAGAATCCACTTCTTTCAACTCAGTAATACATTTTGGGTGTGTACCTAGAGTTTAAAGCAGAAAAAACGGAACTTTTAGAATTTTCATTTTTTGACCAAAACGACAGCCCCGGGGGTTATAAACATGTTGATATTGATGTGATTTTTTTCTGACTGTGGTTTCAAAACCATGCACCAGAATCCACTTCTTTCAACTCAGTAATACATTTTGGATGTGTACCTAGAGTTTAAAGCAGAAAAAACGGAACTTTTAGAATTTTCATTTTTTGACCAAAACGACAGCCCCGGGGGTTATAAACATGTTGATATGGTTGTGATTTTTTTTCTGACTGCGGTTTCAAAACCATGCACCAGAATCCACTTCTTTCAACTCAGTAATACATTTTGGATGTGTACCTAGAGTTTAAAGCAGAAAAAACTGAACTTTTAGAATTTTCATTTTTTGACCAAAACGACAGCCCCGGGGGTTATAAACATGTTAATATGGTTGTGATTTTTTTTCTGACTGCGGTTTCAAAACCATGCACCAGAATCCACTTCTTTCAACTCAGTAATACATTTTGGATGTGTACCTAGAGTTTAAAGCAGAAAAAACGGAACTTTTAGAATTTTCATTTTTTGACCAAAACGACAGCCCCGGGGGTTATAAACATGTTGATATGGTTGTGATTTTTTTTCTGACTGCGGTTTCAAAACCATGCACCAGATCCCACTTCTTTCAACTCAGTAATACATTTTGGATGTGTACCTAGAGTTTAAAGCAGAAAAACATGAACTTTTAGTATTTTCATTTTTTGACCAAAACGACAGCCTCGGGGGTTATAAACATGTTGATATGGATGTGATTTTTTTTCTGACTGCGGTTTCAAAACCATGCACCAGAATCCACTTCTTTCAACTCAGTAATACATTTTGGATGTGTACCTAGAGTTTAAAGCAGAAAAAACTGAACTTTTCGAATTTTCATTTTTTGACCAAAACGACAGCCCCGGGGGTTATAAACATGTTGATATGGTTGTGATTTTTTTTCTGACTGCGGTTTCAAAACCATGCACCAGAATCCACTTCTTTCAACTCAGTAATACATTTTGGATGTGTACCTAGAGTTTAAAGCAGAAAAAACTGAACTTTTAGAATTTTCATTTTTTGACCAAAACGACAGCCCCGGGGGTTATAAACATGTTAATATGGTTGTGATTTTTTTTCTGACTGCCGTTTCAAAACCATGCACCAGAATCCACTTCTTTCAACTCAGTAATACATTTTGGATGTGTACCTAGAGTTTAAAGCAGAAAAAACGGAACTTTTAGAATTTTCATTTTTTGACCAAAACGACAGCCCCGGGGGTTATAAACATGTTGATATGGTTGTGATTTTTTTTCTGACTGCGGTTTCAAAACCATGCACCAGAATCCACTTCTTTCAACTCAGTAATACATTTTGGATGTGTACCTAGAGTTTAAAGCAGAAAAAACTGAACTTTTAGAATTTTCATTTTTTGACCAAAACGACAGCCCCGGGGGTTATAAACATGTTAATATGGTTGTGATTTTTTTTCTGACTGCGGTTTCAAAACCATGCACCAGAATCCACTTCTTTCAACTCAGTAATACATTTTGGATGTGTACCTAGAGTTTAAAGCAGAAAAAACGGAACTTTTAGAATTTTCATTTTTTGACCAAAACAACAGCCCCGGGGGTTATAAACATGTTGATATGGTTGTGATTTTTTTTCTGACTGCGGTTTCAAAACCATGCACCAGAATCCACTTCTTTCAACTCAGTAATACATTTTGGATGTGTACCTAGAGTTTAAAGCAGAAAAACATGAACTTTTAGTATTTTCATTTTTTGACCAAAACGACAGCCTCGGGGGTTATAAACATGTTGATATGGATGTGATTTTTTTTCTGACTGCGGTTTCAAAACCATGCACCAGAATCCACTTCTTTCAACTCAGTAATACATTTTGGATGTGTACCTAGAGTTTAAAGCAGAAAAAACTGAACTTTTCGAATTTTCATTTTTTGACCAAAACGACAGCCCCGGGGGTTATAAACATGTTGATATGGTTGTGATTTTTTTTCTGACTGCGGTTTCAAAACCATGCACCAGAATCCACTTCTTTCAACTCAGTAATACATTTTGGATGTGTACCTAGAGTTTAAAGCAGAAAAAAATGAACTTTTAGAATTTTCATTTTTTGACCAAAACGACAGCCCCGGGGGTTATAAACATGTTGATATGGTTGTGATTTTTTTTCTGACTGCGGTTTCAAAACCATGCACCAGAATCCACTTCTTTCAACTCAGTAATACATTTTGGATGTGTACCTAGAGTTTAAAGCAGAAAAAAACGGAACTTTTAGAATTTTCATTTTTTGACCAAAACGACAGCCCCGGGGGTTATTAACATGTTGATATGGTTGTGATTTTTTTTCTGACTGCGGTTTCAAAACCATGCACCAGAATCCACTTCTTTCAACTCAGTAATACATTTTGGATGTGTACCTAGAGTTTAAAGCAGAAAAAACGGAACTTTTAGAATTTTCATTTTTTGACCAAAACGACAGCCCCGGGGGTTATTAACATGTTGATATGGTTGTTATTTTTTTTCTGACTGCGGTTTCAAAACCATGCACCAGAATCCACTTCTTTCAACTCAGTAATACATTTTGGATGTGTACCTAGAGTTTAAAGCAGAAAAAACGGAACTTTTAGAATTTTCATTTTTTGACCAAAACGACAGCCCCGGGGGTTATTAACATGTTGATATGGTTGTGATTTTTTTTCTGACTGCGGTTTCAAAACCATGCACCAGAATCCACTTCTTTCAACTCAGTAATACATTTTGGATGTGTACCTAGAGTATAAAGCAGAGAAACATGAACTTTTAGAATTTTCATTTTTCGACCAAAACGACAGCCCCGGGGGTTATAAACATGTTGATATGGATGTGATTTTTTTTCTGACTGCGGTTTCAAAACCATGCACCAGAATCCACTTCTTTCAACTCAGTAATACATTTTGGATGTGTACCTAGAGTTTAAAGCAGAAAAAACGGAACTTTTAGAATTTTCATTTTTTGACCAAAACGACAGCCCCGGGGGTTTCTAAACATGTTGATATGGTTGTGATTTTTTTTCTGACTGCAGTTTCAAAACCATGCACCAGAATCCACTTCTTTCAACTCAGTAATACCTTTTGGTTGTGTACCTAGAGTTTAAAGCAGAAAAAACGGAACTTTTAGAATTTTCATTTTTTGACCAAAACGACAGCCCCGGGGGTTATAAACATGTTGATATGGTTGTGATTTTTTTTCTGACTGCGGTTTCAAAACCATGCACCAGAATCCACTTCTTTCAACTCAGTAATACATTTTGGATGTGTACCTAGAGTTTAAAGCAGAAAAAACGGAACATTTAGCATTTTCATTTTTTGACCAAAACGACAGCCCCGGGGGTTATAAACATGTTGATATGGTTGTGATTTTTTTTCTGACTGCGGTTTCAAAACCATGCACCAGAATCCACTTCTTTCAACTCAGTAATACATTTTGGATGTGTACCTAGAGTTTAAAGCAGAAAAAACGGAACTTTTAGAATTTTCATTTTTTGACCAAAACGACAGCCCCGGGGGTTATAAACATGTTGATATGGTTGTGATTTTTTTTCTGACTGTGGTTTCAAAACCATGCACCAGAATCCACTTCTTTCAACTCAGTAATACATTTTGGATGTGTACCTAGAGTTTAAAGCAGAAAAACATGAACTTTTAGAATTTTCATTTTTTGACCAAAACGACAGCCCCAGGGGTTATAAACATGTTGATATGGATGTGATTTTTTTTCTGACTGCGGTTTCAAAACCATGCACCAGAATCCACTTCTTTCAACTCAGTAATACATTTTGGATGTGTACCTAGAGTTTAAAGCAGAAAAAACGGAACTTTTAGAATTTTCATTTTTTGACCAAAACGACAGCCCCGGGGGTTATAAACATGTTGATATGGTTGTGATTTTTTTTCTGACTGCGGTTTCAAAACCATGCACCAGAATCCACTTCTTTCAACTCAGTAATACATTTTGGATGTGTACCTAGAGTTTAAAGCAGAAAAAAACTGAACTTTTAGAATTTAAATTTTCTGACCAAAACGACAGCCCCGGGGGTTATAAACATGTTGATATGGTTGTGATTTTTTTTCTGACTGCGGTTTCAAAACCATGCACCAGAATCCACTTCTTTCAACTCAGTAATACATTTTGGATGTGTACCTAGAGTTTAAAGCAGAAAAAACTGAACTTTCAGAATTTTCATTTTTTGACCAAAACGACAGCCCCGGGGGTTATAAACATGTTGATATGGTTGTGATTTTTTTTCTGACTGCGGTTTCAAAACCATGCACCAGAATCCACTTCTTTCAACTCAGTAATACATTTTGGATGTGTACCTAGAGTTTAAAGCAGAAAAAACTGAACTTTTAGAATTTTCATTTTTTGACCAAAACGACAGCCCCGGGGGTTATTAACATGTTGATATGGTTGTGATTTTTTTTCTGACTGCGGTTTCAAAACCATGCACCAGAATCCACTTCTTTCAACTCAGTAATACATTTTGGATGTGTACCTAGAGTTTAAAGCAGAGAAACATGAACTTTTAGAATTTTCATTTTTCGACCAAAACGACAGCCCCGGGGGTTATAAACATGTTGATATGGATGTGATTTTTTTTCTGACTGCGGTTTCAAAACCATGCACCAGAATCCACTTCTTTCAACTCAGTAATACATTTTGGATGTGTACCTAGAGTTTAAAGCAGAAAAAACGGAACTTTTAGAATTTTCATTTTTTGACCAAAACGACAGCCCTGGGGGTTATAAACATGTTGATATGGTTGTGATTTTTTTTCTGACTGCGGTTTCAAAACCATGCACCAGAATCCACTTCTTTCAACTCAGTAATACATTTTGGATGTGTACCTAGAGTTTAAAGCAGAAAAAACGGAACTTTTAGAATTTTCATTTTTTGACCAAAACGACAGCCCCAGGGGTTATAAACTTGTTGATATGGTTGTGATTTTTTTTTGACTGCGGTTTCAAAACCATGCACCAGAATCCACTTCTTTCAACTCAGTAATACATTTTGGATGTGTACCTAGAGTTTAAAGCAGAAAAAACTGAACTTTTAGAATTTTCATTTTTTGACCAAAACGACAGCCCCGGGGGTTATAAACATGTTGATATGGTTGTGATTTTTTTTCTGACTGCGGTTTCAAAACCATGCACCAGAATCCACTTCTTTCAACTCAGTAATACATTTTGGATGTGTACCTAGAGTTTAAAGCAGAAAAACATGAACTTTTAGTATTTTCATTTTTTGACCAAAACGACAGCCTCGGGGGTTATAAACATGTTGATATGGATGTGATTTTTTTTCTGACTGCGGTTTCAAAACCATGCACCAGAATCCACTTCTTTCAACTCAGTAATACATTTTGGATGTGTACCTAGAGTTTAAAGCAGAAAAAACTGAACTTTTAGAATTTTCATTTTTTGACCAAAACGACAGCCCCGGGGGTTATAAACATGTTGATATGGTTGTGATTTTTTTTCTGACTGCGGTTTCAAAACCATGCACCAGAATCCACTTCTTTCAACTCAGTAATACCTTTTGGTTGTGTACCTAGAGTTTAAAGCAGAAAAAATGGAACTTTTAGAATTTTCATTTTTTGACCAAAACGACAGCCCTGGGGGTTATAAACATGTTGATATGGTTGTGATTTTTTTTCTGACTGCGGTTTCAAAACCATGCACCAGAATCCACTTCTTTCAACTCAGTAATACATTTTGGATGTGTACCTAGAGTTTAAAGCAGAAAAAACGGAACTTTTAGAATTTTCATTTTTTGACCAAAACGACAGCCCCAGGGGTTATAAACTTGTTGATATGGTTGTGATTTTTTTTTGACTGCGGTTTCAAAACCATGCACCAGAATCCACTTCTTTCAACTCAGTAATACATTTTGGGTGTGTACCTAGAGTTTAAAGCAGAAAAAACGGAACTTTTAGAATTTTCATTTTTTGACCAAAACGACAGCCCCGGGGGTTATAAACATGTTGATATTGATGTGATTTTTTTCTGACTGTGGTTTCAAAACCATGCACCAGAATCCACTTCTTTCAACTCAGTAATACATTTTGGATGTGTACCTAGAGTTTAAAGCAGAAAAAACGGAACTTTTAGAATTTTCATTTTTTGACCAAAACGACAGCCCCGGGGGTTATAAACATGTTGATATGGTTGTGATTTTTTTTCTGACTGCGGTTTCAAAACCATGCACCAGAATCCACTTCTTTCAACTCAGTAATACATTTTGGATGTGTACCTAGAGTTTAAAGCAGAAAAAACTGAACTTTTAGAATTTTCATTTTTTGACCAAAACGACAGCCCCGGGGGTTATAAACATGTTAATATGGTTGTGATTTTTTTTCTGACTGCGGTTTCAAAACCATGCACCAGAATCCACTTCTTTCAACTCAGTAATACATTTTGGATGTGTACCTAGAGTTTAAAGCAGAAAAAACGGAACTTTTAGAATTTTCATTTTTTGACCAAAACGACAGCCCCGGGGGTTATAAACATGTTGATATGGTTGTGATTTTTTTTCTGACTGCGGTTTCAAAACCATGCACCAGATCCCACTTCTTTCAACTCAGTAATACATTTTGGATGTGTACCTAGAGTTTAAAGCAGAAAAACATGAACTTTTAGTATTTTCATTTTTTGACCAAAACGACAGCCTCGGGGGTTATAAACATGTTGATATGGATGTGATTTTTTTTCTGACTGCGGTTTCAAAACCATGCACCAGAATCCACTTCTTTCAACTCAGTAATACATTTTGGATGTGTACCTAGAGTTTAAAGCAGAAAAAACTGAACTTTTCGAATTTTCATTTTTTGACCAAAACGACAGCCCCGGGGGTTATAAACATGTTGATATGGTTGTGATTTTTTTTCTGACTGCGGTTTAAAAACCATGCACCAGAATCCACTTCTTTCAACTCAGTAATACATTTTGGATGTGTACCTAGAGTTTAAAGCAGAAAAAAATGAACTTTTAGAATTTTCATTTTTTGACCAAAACGACAGCCCCGGGGGTTATAAACATGTTGATATGGTTGTGATTTTTTTTCTGACTGCGGTTTCAAAACCATGCACCAGAATCCACTTCTTTCAACTCAGTAATACATTTTGGATGTGTACCTAGAGTTTAAAGCAGAAAAAAACGGAACTTTTAGAATTTTCATTTTTTGACCAAAACGACAGCCCCGGGGGTTATTAACATGTTGATATGGTTGTGATTTTTTTTCTGACTGCGGTTTCAAAACCATGCACCAGAATCCACTTCTTTCAACTCAGTAATACATTTTGGATGTGTACCTAGAGTATAAAGCAGAGAAACATGAACTTTTAGAATTTTCATTTTTCGACCAAAACGACAGCCCCGGGGATTATAAACATGTTGATATGGATGTGATTTTTTTTCTGACTGCGGTTTCAAAACCATGCACCAGAATCCACTTCTTTCAACTCAGTAATACATTTTGGATGTGTACCTAGAGTTTAAAGCAGAAAAAACTGAACTTTTAGAATTTTCATTTTTTGACCAAAACGACAGCCCCGGGGGTTATAAACATGTTGATATGGTTGTGATTTTTTTTCTGACTGCAGTTTCAAAACCATGCACCAGAATCCACTTCTTTCAACTCAGTAATACCTTTTGGTTGTGTACCTAGAGTTTAAAGCAGAAAAAACGGAACTTTTAGCATTTTCATTTTTTGACCAAAACGACAGCCCCGGGGGTTATAAGCATGTTGATATGGTTGTGATTTTTTTTCTGACTGCGGTTTCAAAACCATGCACCAGAATCCACTTCTTTCAACTCAGTAATACATTTTGGATGTGTACCTAGAGTTTAAAGCAGAAAAAACGGAACTTTTAGAATTTTCATTTTTTGACCAAAACGACAGCCCCGGGGGTTATAAACATGTTGATATGGTTGTGATTTTTTTTCTGACTGTGGTTTCAAAACCATGCACCAGAATCCACTTCTTTCAACTCAGTAATACATTTTGGATGTGTACCTAGAGTTTAAAGCAGAAAAACATGAACTTTTAGAATTTTCATTTTTTGACCAAAACGACAGCCCCAGGGGTTATAAACATGTTGATATGGATGTGATTTTTTTTCTGACTGCGGTTTCAAAACCATGCACCAGAATCCACTTCTTTCAACTCAGTAATACATTTTGGATGTGTACCTAGAGTTTAAAGCAGAAAAAACGGAACTTTTAGAATTTTCATTTTTTGACCAAAACGACAGCCCCGGGGGTTATAAACATGTTGATATGGTTGTGATTTTTTTTCTGACTGCGGTTTCAAAACCATGCACCAGAATCCACTTCTTTCAACTCAGTAATACATTTTGGATGTGTACCTAGAGTTTAAAGCAGAAAAAAATGAACTTTTAGAATTTTCATTTTTTGACCAAAACGACAGCCCCGGGGGTTATAAACATGTTGATATGGTTGTGATTTTTTTTCTGACTGCGGTTTCAAAACCATGCACCAGAATCCACTTCTTTCAACTCAGTAATACATTTTGGATGTGTACCTAGAGTTTAAAGCAGAAAAACATGAACTTTTAGAATTTTCATTTTTTGACCAAAACGACAGCCCCGGGGGTTATAAACATGTTGATATGGTTGTGATTTTTTTTCTGACTGCGGTTTCAAAACCATGCACCAGAATCCACTTCTTTCAACTCAGTAATACATTTTGGATGTGTACCTAGAGTTTAAAGCAGAAAAAAACGGAACTTTTAGAATTTTCATTTTTTGACCAAAACGACAGCCCCGGGGGTTATAAACATGTTGATATGGTTGTGATTTTTTTTCTGACTGCGGTTTCAAAACCATGCACCAGAATCCACTTCTTTCAACTCAGTAATACATTTTGGATGTGTACCTAGAGTTTAAAGCAGAAAAAACTGAACTTTTAGAATTTTCAGTTTTTGACCAAAATGACAGCACCGGGGGTTATAAACATATTGATATGGATGTGATTTTTTTTCTGACTGCGGTTTCAAAACCATGCACCAGAATCCACTTCTTTCAACTCAGTAATACATTTTGGATGTGTACCTAGAGTTTAAAGCAGAAAAAACGGAACTTTTAGAATTTTCATTTTTTGACCAAAACGACAGCCCCGGGGGTTATAAACATGTTGATATGGTTGTGATTTTTTTTCTGACTGCGGTTTCAAAACCATGCACCAGAATCCACTTCTTTCAACTCAGTAATACATTTTGGATGTGTACCTAGAGTTTAAAGCATAAAAAACGGAACTTTTAGAATTTTCATTTTTTGACCAAAACGACAGCCCCGGGGGTTATAAACATGTTGATATGGTTGTGATTTTTTTTCTGACTGCGGTTTCAAAACCATGCACCAGAATCCACTTCTTTCAACTCAGTAATACATTTTGGATGTGTACCTAGAGTTTAAAGCAGAAAAAACGGAACTTTTAGAATTTTCAGTTTTTGACCAAAACGACAGCCCCGGGGGTTATAAACATGTTGATATGGTTGTGATTTTTTTTCTGACTGCGGTTTCAAAACCATGCACCAGAATCCACTTCTTTCAACTCAGTAATACATTTTGGATGTGTACCTAGAGTTTAAAGCAGAAAAAACAGAACTTTTAGAATTTTCATTTTTTTAACCAAAACGACAGCCCCGGGGGTTATAAACATGTTGATATGGTTGTGATTTTTTTTCTGACTGCGGTTTCAAAACCATGCACCAGAATCCACTTCTTTCAACTCAGTAATACATTTTGGATGTGTACCTAGAGTTTAAAGCAGAAAAACATGAACTTTTAGAATTTTCATTTTTTGACCAAAACGACAGCCCCGGGGGTTATTAACATGTTGATATGGTTGTGATTTTTTTTCTGACTGCGGTTTCAAAACCATGCACCAGAATCCACTTCTTTCAACTCAGTAATACATTTTGGATGTGTACCTAGAGTTTAAAGCAGAAAAAACGGAACTTTTAGAATTTTCATTTTTTGACCAAAACGACAGCCCCGGGGGTTATTAACATGTTGATATGGTTGTGATTTTTTTTCTGACTGCGGTTTCAAAACCATGCACCAGAATCCACTTCTTTCAACTCAGTAATACATTTTGGATGTGTACCTAGAGTTTAAAGCAGAAAAAACTGAACTTTTAGAATTTTCATTTTTTGACCAAAACGACAGCCCCGGGGGTTATAAACATGTTAATATGGTTGTGATTTTTTTTCTGACTGCGGTTTCAAAACCATGCACCAGAATCCACTTCTTTCAACTCAGTAATACATTTTGGATGTGTACCTAGAGTTTAAAGCAGAAAAAACGGAACTTTTAGAATTTTCATTTTTTGACCAAAACGACAGCCCCGGGGGTTATAAACATGTTGATATGGTTGTGATTTTTTTTCTGACTGCGGTTTCAAAACCATGCACCAGAATCCACTTCTTTCAACTCAGTAATACATTTTGGATGTGTACCTAGAGTTTAAAGCAGAAAAACATGAACTTTTAGTATTTTCATTTTTTGACCAAAACGACAGCCTCGGGGGTTATAAACATGTTGATATGGATGTGATTTTTTTTCTGACTGCGGTTTCAAAACCATGCACCAGAATCCACTTCTTTCAACTCAGTAATACATTTTGGATGTGTACCTAGA
Organism: Crinia signifera; assembly: GCF_055691185.1. Taxonomy (NCBI): domain Eukaryota; kingdom Metazoa; phylum Chordata; class Amphibia; order Anura; family Myobatrachidae; genus Crinia; species Crinia signifera. The sequence continues at coordinate 23,099,177 of NC_139228.1, read as the reverse complement.
GTTTAAAGCAGAAAAAACGGAACTTTTAGAATTTTCATTTTTTGACCAAAACGACAGCCCCGGGGGTTATAAACATGTTGATATGGTTGTGATTTTTTTTCTGACTGCGGTTTCAAAACCATGCACCAGAATCCACTTCTTTCAACTCAGTAATACATTTTGGATGTGTACCTAGAGTTTAAAGCAGAAAAAAATGAACTTTTAGAATTTTCATTTTTTGACCAAAACGACAGCCCCGGGGGTTATAAACATGTTGATATGGTTGTGATTTTTTTTCTGACTGCGGTTTCAAAACCATGCACCAGAATCCACTTCTTTCAACTCAGTAATACATTTTGGATGTGTACCTAGAGTTTAAAGCAGAAAAAAACGGAACTTTTAGAATTTTCATTTTTTGACCAAAACGACAGCCCCGGGGGTTATTAACATGTTGATATGGTTGTGATTTTTTTTCTGACTGCGGTTTCAAAACCATGCACCAGAATCCACTTCTTTCAACTCAGTAATACATTTTGGATGTTTACCTAGAGTTTAAAGCAGAAAAAACGGAACTTTTAGAATTTTCATTTTTTGACCAAAACGACAGCCCCGGGGGTTATTAACATGTTGATATGGTTGTGATTTTTTTTCTGACTGCGGTTTCAAAACCATGCACCAGAATCCACTTCTTTCAACTCAGTAATACATTTTGGATGTGTACCTAGAGTTTAAAGCAGAAAAAACGGAACTTTTAGAATTTTCATTTTTTGACCAAAACGACAGCCCCGGGGGTTATTAACATGTTGATATGGTTGTGATTTTTTTTCTGACTGCGGTTTCAAAACCATGCACCAGAATCCACTTCTTTCAACTCAGTAATACATTTTGGATGTGTACCTAGAGTATAAAGCAGAGAAACATGAACTTTTAGAATTTTCATTTTTCGACCAAAACGACAGCCCCGGGGGTTATAAACATGTTGATATGGATGTGATTTTTTTCCTGACTGCGGTTTCAAAACCATGCACCAGAATCCACTTCTTTCAACTCAGTAATACATTTTGGATGTGTACCTAGAGTTTAAAGCAGAAAAAACGGAACTTTTAGAATTTTCATTTTTTGACCAAAACGACAGCCCCGGGGGTTATAAACATGTTGATATGGTTGTGATTTTTTTTCTGACTGCAGTTTCAAAACCATGCACCAGAATCCACTTCTTTCAACTCAGTAATACCTTTTGGTTGTGTACCTAGAGTTTAAAGCAGAAAAAACGGAACTTTTAGAATTTTCATTTTTTGACCAAAACGACAGCCCCGGGGGTTATAAACATGTTGATATGTTTGTGATTTTTTTTCTGACTGCGGTTTCAAAACCATGCACCAGAATCCACTTCTTTCAACTCAGTAATACATTTTGGATGTGTACCTAGAGTTTAAAGCAGAAAAACATGAACTTTTAGAATTTTCATTTTTTGACCAAAACGACAGCCCCAGGGGTTATAAACATGTTGATATGGATGTGATTTTTTTTCTGACTGCGGTTTCAAAACCATGCACCAGAATCCACTTCTTTCAACTCAGTAATACATTTTGGATGTGTACCTAGAGTTTAAAGCAGAAAAAACGGAACTTTTAGAATTTTCATTTTTTGACCAAAACGACAGCCCCGGGGGTTATAAACATGTTGATATGGTTGTGATTTTTTTTCTGACTGCGGTTTCAAAACCATGCACCAGAATCCACTTCTTTCAACTCAGTAATACATTTTGGATGTGTACCTAGAGTTTAAAGCAGAAAAAACGGAACTTTTAGAATTTTCATTTTTTGACCAAAACGACAGCCCCGGGGGTTATAAACATGTTGATATGGTTGTGATTTTTTTTCTGACTGCGGTTTCAAAACCATGCACCAGAATCCACTTCTTTCAACTCAGTAATACATTTTGGATGTGTACCTAGAGTTTAAAGCAGAAAAAACTGAACTTTTAGAATTTTCATTTTTTGACCAAAACGACAGCCCCGGGGGTTATAAACATGTTGATATGGTTGTGATTTTTTTTCTGACTGCGGTTTCAAAACCATGCACCAGAATCCACTTCTTTCAACTCAGTAATACATTTTGGATGTGTACCTAGAGTTTAAAGCAGAAAAACATGAACTTTTAGAATTTTCATTTTTTGACCAAAACGACAGCCCCGGGGGTTATAAACATGTTGATATGGTTGTGATTTTTTTTCTGACTGCGGTTTCAAAACCATGCACCAGATTCCACTTCTTTCAACTCAGTAATACATTTTGGATGTGTACCTAGAGTTTAAAGCAGAAAAAACGGAACTTTTAGAATTTTCATTTTTTGACCAAAACGACAGCCCCGGGGGTTATAAACATGTTGATATGGTTGTGATTTTTTTTCTGACTGCGGTTTCAAAACCATGCACCAGAATCCACTTCTTTCAACTCAGTAATACATTTTGGATGTGTACCTAGAGTTTAAAGCAGAAAAAACGGAACTTTTAGAATTTTCATTTTTTGACCAAAATGACAGCACCGGGGGTTATAAACATATTGATATGGTTGTGATTTTTTTTCTGACTGCGGTTTCAAAACCATGCACCAGATTCCACTTCTTTCAACTCAGTAATACATTTTGGATGTGTACCTAGAGTTTAAAGCAGAAAAAACGGAACTTTTAGAATTTTCATTTTTTGACCAAAACGACAGCCCCGGGGGTTATTAACATGTTGATATGGTTGTGATTTTTTTTCTGACTGCGGTTTCAAAACCATGCACCAGAATCCACTTCTTTCAACTCAGTAATACATTTTGGATGTGTACCTAGAGTTTAAAGCAGAAAAAACTGAACTTTTAGAATTTTCATTTTTTGACCAAAACGACAGCCCCGGGGGTTATAAACATGTTAATATGGTTGTGATTTTTTTTCTGACTGCGGTTTCAAAACCATGCACCAGAATCCACTTCTTTCAACTCAGTAATACATTTTGGATGTGTACCTAGAGTTTAAAGCAGAAAAAACGGAACTTTTAGAATTTTCATTTTTTGACCAAAACGACAGCCCCGGGGGTTATAAACATGTTGATATGGTTGTGATTTTTTTTCTGACTGCGGTTTCAAAACCATGCACCAGAATCCACTTCTTTCAACTCAGTAATACATTTTGGATGTGTACCTAGAGTTTAAAGCAGAAAAAACTGAACTTTTAGAATTTTCATTTTTTGACCAAAACGACAGCCCCGGGGGTTATAAACATGTTAATATGGTTGTGATTTTTTTTCTGACTGCGGTTTCAAAACCATGCACCAGAATCCACTTCTTTCAACTCAGTAATACATTTTGGATGTGTACCTAGAGTTTAAAGCAGAAAAAACGGAACTTTTAGAATTTTCATTTTTTGACCAAAACGACAGCCCCGGGGGTTATAAACATGTTGATATGGTTGTGATTTTTTTTCTGACTGCGGTTTCAAAACCATGCACCAGAATCCACTTCTTTCAACTCAGTAATACATTTTGGATGTGTACCTAGAGTTTAAAGCAGAAAAACATGAACTTTTAGTATTTTCATTTTTTGACCAAAACGACAGCCTCGGGGGTTATAAACATGTTGATATGGATGTGATTTTTTTTCTGACTGCGGTTTCAAAACCATGCACCAGAATCCACTTCTTTCAACTCAGTAATACATTTTGGATGTGTACCTAGAGTTTAAAGCAGAAAAAACGGAACTTTTAGAATTTTCATTTTTTGACCAAAACGACAGCCCCGGGGGTTATAAACATGTTGATATGGTTGTGATTTTTTTTCTGACTGCGGTTTCAAAACCATGCACCAGAATCCACTTCTTTCAACTCAGTAATACATTTTGGATGTGTACCTAGAGTTTAAAGCAGAAAAAAATGAACTTTTAGAATTTTCATTTTTTGACCAAAACGACAGCCCCGGGGGTTATAAACATGTTGATATGGTTGTGATTTTTTTTCTGACTGCGGTTTCAAAACCATGCACCAGAATCCACTTCTTTCAACTCAGTAATACATTTTGGATGTGTACCTAGAGTTTAAAGCAGAAAAAAACGGAACTTTTAGAATTTTCATTTTTTGACCAAAACGACAGCCCCGGGGGTTATTAACATGTTGATATGGTTGTGATTTTTTTTCTGACTGCGGTTTCAAAACCATGCACCAGAATCCACTTCTTTCAACTCAGTAATACATTTTGGATGTGTACCTAGAGTTTAAAGCAGAAAAAACGGAACTTTTAGAATTTTCATTTTTTGACCAAAACGACAGCCCCGGGGGTTATTAACATGTTGATATGGTTGTGATTTTTTTTCTGACTGCGGTTTCAAAACCATGCACCAGAATCCACTTCTTTCAACTCAGTAATACATTTTGGATGTGTACCTAGAGTTTAAAGCAGAAAAAACGGAACTTTTAGAATTTTCATTTTTTGACCAAAACGACAGCCCCGGGGGTTATTAACATGTTGATATGGTTGTGATTTTTTTTCTGACTGCGGTTTCAAAACCATGCACCAGAATCCACTTCTTTCAACTCAGTAATACATTTTGGATGTGTACCTAGAGTATAAAGCAGAGAAACATGAACTTTTAGAATTTTCATTTTTCGACCAAAACGACAGCCCCGGGGGTTATAAACATGTTGATATGGATGTGATTTTTTTCCTGACTGCGGTTTCAAAACCATGCACCAGAATCCACTTCTTTCAACTCAGTAATACATTTTGGATGTGTACCTAGAGTTTAAAGCAGAAAAAACGGAACTTTTAGAATTTTCATTTTTTGACCAAAATGACAGCCCCGGGGGTTATAAACATGTTGATATGGTTGTGATTTTTTTTCTGACTGCAGTTTCAAAACCATGCACCAGAATCCACTTCTTTCAACTCAGTAATACCTTTTGGTTGTGTACCTAGAGTTTAAAGCAGAAAAAACTGAACTTTTAGAATTTCATTTTTTGACCAAAACGACAGCCCCGGGGGTTATAAACATGTTGATATGTTTGTGATTTTTTTTCTGACTGCGGTTTCAAAACCATGCACCAGAATCCACTTCTTTCAACTCAGTAATACATTTTGGATGTGTACCTAGAGTTTAAAGCAGAAAAACATGAACTTTTAGAATTTTCATTTTTTGACCAAAACGACAGCCCCGGGGGGTTATTAACATGTTGATATGGTTGTGATTTTTTTTCTGACTGCGGTTTCAAAACCATGCACCAGAATCCACTTCTTTCAACTCAGTAATACATTTTGGATGTGTACCTAGAGTTTAAAGCAGAAAAAACGGAACTTTTAGAATTTTCATTTTTTGACCAAAACGACAGCCCCGGGGGTTATAAACATGTTGATATGGTTGTGATTTTTTTTCTGACTGCGGTTTCAAAACCATGCACCAGAATCCACTTCTTTCAACTCAGTAATACATTTTGGATGTGTACCTAGAGTTTAAAGCAGAAAAAACGGAACTTTTAGAATTTTCATTTTTTGACCAAAACGACAGCCCCGGGGGTTATAAACATGTTGATATGGTTGTGATTTTTTTTCTGACTGCGGTTTCAAAACCATGCACCAGAATCCACTTCTTTCAACTCAGTAATACATTTTGGATGTGTACCTAGAGTTTAAAGCAGAAAAAACTGAACTTTTAGAATTTTCAGTTTTTGACCAAAACGACAGCCCCGGGGGTTATAAACATGTTGATATGGTTGTGATTTTTTTTCTGACTGCGGTTTCAAAACCATGCACCAGAATCCACTTCTTTCAACTCAGTAATACATTTTGGATGTGTACCTAGAGTTTAAAGCAGAAAAAACAGAACTTTTAGAATTTTCATTTTTTTAACCAAAACGACAGCCCCGGGGGTTATAAACATGTTGATATGGTTGTGATTTTTTTTCTGACTGCGGTTTCAAAACCATGCACCAGAATCCACTTCTTTCAACTCAGTAATACATTTTGGATGTGTACCTAGAGTTTAAAGCAGAAAAACATGAACTTTTAGAATTTTCATTTTTTGACCAAAACGACAGCCCCGGGGGTTATTAACATGTTGATATGGTTGTGATTTTTTTTCTGACTGCGGTTTCAAAACCATGCACCAGAATCCACTTCTTTCAACTCAGTAATACATTTTGGATGTGTACCTAGAGTTTAAAGCAGAAAAAACGGAACTTTTAGAATTTTCATTTTTTGACCAAAACGACAGCCCCGGGGGTTATAAACATGTTGATATGGTTGTGATTTTTTTTCTGACTGCGGTTTCAAAACCATGCACCAGAATCCACTTCTTTCAACTCAGTAATACATTTTGGATGTGTACCTAGAGTTTAAAGCAGAAAAAACTGAACTTTTAGAATTTTCATTTTTTGACCAAAACGACAGCCCCGGGGGTTATAAACATGTTAATATGGTTGTGATTTTTTTTCTGACTGCGGTTTCAAAACCATGCACCAGAATCCACTTCTTTCAACTCAGTAATACATTTTGGATGTGTACCTAGAGTTTAAAGCAGAAAAAACGGAACTTTTAGAATTTTCATTTTTTGACCAAAACGACAGCCCCGGGGGTTATAAACATGTTGATATGGTTGTGATTTTTTTTCTGACTGCGGTTTCAAAACCATGCACCAGAATCCACTTCTTTCAACTCAGTAATACATTTTGGATGTGTACCTAGAGTTTAAAGCAGAAAAAACTGAACTTTTAGAATTTTCATTTTTTGACCAAAACGACAGCCCCAGGTTATAAACATGTTAATATGGTTGTGATTTTTTTTCTGACTGCGGTTTCAAAACCATGCACCAGAATCCACTTCTTTCAACTCAGTAATACATTTTGGATGTGTACCTAGAGTTTAAAGCAGAAAAAACGGAACTTTTAGAATTTTCATTTTTTGACCAAAACGACAGCCCCGGGGGTTATAAACATGTTGATATGGTTGTGATTTTTTTTCTGACTGCGGTTTCAAACCATGCACCAGAATCCACTTCTTTCAACTCAGTAATACATTTTGGATGTGTACCTAGAGTTTAAAGCAGAAAAACATGAACTTTTAGTATTTTCATTTTTTGACCAAAACGACAGCCTCGGGGGTTATAAACATGTTGATATGGATGTGATTTTTTTTCTGACTGCGGTTTCAAAACCATGCACCAGAATCCACTTCTTTCAACTCAGTAATACATTTTGGATGTGTACCTAGAGTTTAAAGCAGAAAAAACGGAACTTTTAGAATTTTCATTTTTTGACCAAAACGACAGCCCCGGGGGTTATAAACATGTTGATATGGTTGTGATTTTTTTTCTGACTGCGGTTTCAAAACCATGCACCAGAATCCACTTCTTTCAACTCAGTAATACATTTTGGATGTGTACCTAGAGTTTAAAGCAGAAAAAAATGAACTTTTAGAATTTTCATTTTTTGACCAAAACGACAGCCCCGGGGGTTATAAACATGTTGATATGGTTGTGATTTTTTTTCTGACTGCGGTTTCAAAACCATGCACCAGAATCCACTTCTTTCAACTCAGTAATACATTTTGGATGTGTACCTAGAGTTTAAAGCAGAAAAAAACGGAACTTTTAGAATTTTCATTTTTTGACCAAAACGACAGCCCCGGGGTTATTAACATGTTGATATGGTTGTGATTTTTTTTCTGACTGCGGTTTCAAAACCATGCACCAGAATCCACTTCTTTCAACTCAGTAATACATTTTGGATGTGTACCTAGAGTTTAAAGCAGAAAAAACGGAACTTTTAGAATTTTCATTTTTTGACCAAAACGACAGCCCCGGGGGTTATTAACATGTTGATATGGTTGTGATTTTTTTTCTGACTGCGGTTTCAAAACCATGCACCAGAATCCACTTCTTTCAACTCAGTAATACATTTTGGATGTGTACCTAGAGTTTAAAGCAGAAAAAACGGAACTTTTAGAATTTTCATTTTTTGACCAAAACGACAGCCCCGGGGGTTATTAACATGTTGATATGGTTGTGATTTTTTTTCTGACTGCGGTTTCAAAACCATGCACCAGAATCCACTTCTTTCAACTCAGTAATACATTTTGGATGTGTACCTAGAGTATAAAGCAGAGAAACATGAACTTTTAGAATTTTCATTTTTCGACCAAAACGACAGCCCCGGGGGTTATAAACATGTTGATATGGATGTGATTTTTTTCCTGACTGCGGTTTCAAAACCATGCACCAGAATCCACTTCTTTCAACTCAGTAATACATTTTGGATGTGTACCTAGAGTTTAAAGCAGAAAAACGGAACTTTTAGAATTTTCATTTTTGACCAAAACGACAGCCCCGGGGGTTATAAACATGTTGATATGGTTGTGATTTTTTTTCTGACTGCAGTTTCAAAACCATGCACCAGAATCCACTTCTTTCAACTCAGTAATACCTTTTGGTTGTGTACCTAGAGTTTAAAGCAGAAAAAACTGAACTTTTAGAATTTTCATTTTTTGACCAAAACGACAGCCCCGGGGGTTATAAACATGTTGATATGTTTGTGATTTTTTTTCTGACTGCGGTTTCAAAACCATGCACCAGAATCCACTTCTTTCAACTCAGTAATACATTTTGGATGTGTACCTAGAGTTTAAAGCAGAAAAAACGGAACTTTTAGAATTTTCATTTTTTGACCAAAACGACAGCCCCGGGGTTATAAACATGTTGATATGGTTGTGATTTTTTTTCTGACTGCGGTTTCAAAACCATGCACCAGAATCCACTTCTTTCAACTCAGTAATACATTTTGGATGTGTACCTAGAGTTTAAAGCAGAAAAACTGAACTTTTAGAATTTTCATTTTTTGACCAAAACGACAGCCCCGGGGGTTATAAACATGTTGATATGGTTGTGATTTTTTTTCTGACTGCGGTTTCAAAACCATGCACCAGAATCCACTTCTTTCAACTCAGTAATACATTTTGGATGTGTACCTAGAGTTTAAAGCAGAAAAACATGAACTTTTAGAATTTTCATTTTTTGACCAAAACGACAGCCCCGGGGGTTATAAACATGTTGATATGGTTGTGATTTTTTTTTCTGACTGCGGTTTCAAAACCATGCACCAGATTCCACTTCTTTCAACTCAGTAATACATTTTGGATGTGTACCTAGAGTTTAAAGCAGAAAAAACGGAACTTTTAGAATTTTCATTTTTTGACCAAAACGACAGCCCCGGGGGTTATAAACATGTTGATATGGTTGTGATTTTTTTTCTGACTGCGGTTTCAAAACCATGCACCAGAATCCACTTCTTTCAACTCAGTAATACATTTTGGATGTGTACCTAGAGTTTAAAGCAGAAAAAACGGAACTTTTAGAATTTTCATTTTTTGACCAAAATGACAGCACCGGGGGTTATAAACATATTGATATGGTTGTGATTTTTTTTCTGACTGCGGTTTCAAAACCATGCACCAGATTCCACTTCTTTCAACTCAGTAATACATTTTGGATGTGTACCTAGAGTTTAAAGCAGAAAAAACGGAACTTTTAGAATTTTCATTTTTTGACCAAAACGACAGCCCCGGGGGTTATAAACATGTTGATATGGTTGTGATTTTTTTTTCTGACTGCGGTTTCAAAACCATGCACCAGAATCCACTTCTTTCAACTCAGTAATACATTTTGGATGTGTACCTAGAGTTTAAAGCAGAAAAAACTGAACTTTTAGAATTTTCAGTTTTTGACCAAAACGACAGCCCCGGGGGTTATAAACATGTTTATATGGTTGTGATTTTTTTTCTGACTGCGGTTTCAAAACCATGCACCAGAATCCACTTCTTTCAACTCAGTAATACATTTTGGATGTGTACCTAGAGTTTAAAGCAGAAAAAACAGAACTTTTAGAATTTTCATTTTTTTAACCAAAACGACAGCCCCGGGGGTTATAAACATGTTGATATGGTTGTGATTTTTTTTCTGACTGTGGTTTCAAAACCATGCACCAGAATCCACTTCTTTCAACTCAGTAATACATTTTGGATGTGTACCTAGAGTTTAAAGCAGAAAAACATGAACTTTTAGAATTTTAATTTTTTGACCAAAACGACAGCCCCGGGGGTTATAAACATGTTGATATGGATGTGATTTTTTTTCTGACTGCGGTTTCAAAACCATGCACCAGAATCCACTTCTTTCAACTCAGTAATACATTTTGGATGTGTACCTAGAGTTTAAAGCAGAAAAACCGGAACTTTTAGAATTTTCATTTTTAGACCAAAACGACAGCCCCGGGGGTTATAAACATGTTGATATGGTTGTGATTTTTTTTCTGACTGCGGTTTCAAAACCATGCACCAGAATCCACTTCTTTCAACTCAGTAATACCTTTTGGTTGTGTAACTAGAGTTTAAAGCAGAAAAAACTGAACTTTTAGAATTTTCAGTTTTTTGACCAAAACGACAGCCCCGGGGGTTATAAACATGTTGATATGGTTGTGATTTTTTTTCTGACTGCGGTTTCAAAACCATGCACCAGAATCCACTTCTTTCAACTCAGTAATACATTTTGGATGTGTACCTAGAGTTTAAAGCAGAAAAAACGGAACTTTTAGAATTTTCATTTTTTGACCAAAACGACAGCCCCGGGGATTATAAACATGTTGATATGGTTGTGATTTTTTTTCTGACTGCGGTTTCAAAACCATGCACCAGAATCCACTTCTTTCAACTCAGTAATACATTTTGGATGTGTACCTAGAGTTTAAAGCAGAAAAAACTGAACTTTTAGAATTTTCATTTTTTGACCAAAACGACAGCCCCGGGGGTTATTAACATGTTGATATGGTTGTGATTTTTTTCTGACTGCGGTTTCAAAACCATGCACCAGAATCCACTTCTTTCAACTCAGTAATACATTTTGGATGTGTACCTAGAGTTTAAAGCAGAAAAAAATGGAACTTTTAGAATTTTCATTTTTTGACCAAAACGACAGCCCCGGGGGTTATAAACATGTTGATATGGTTGTGATTTTTTTCTGACTGCGGTTTCAAAACCATGCACCAGAATCCACTTCTTTCAACTCAGTAATACATTTTGGATGTGTACCTAGAGTTTAAAGCAGAAAAAACGGAACTTTTAGAATTTTCATTTTTTGACCAAAACGACAGCCCCGGGGGTTATAAACATGTTGATATGGTTGTGATTTTTTTTCTGACTGCGGTTTCAAAACCATGCACCAGAATCCACTTCTTTCAACTCAGTAATACATTTTGGATGTGTACCTAGAGTTTAAAGCAGAAAAAACGGAACTTTTAGAATTTTCATTTTTTGACCAAAACGACAGCCCCGGGGGTTATTAACATGTTGATATGGTTGTGATTTTTTTTCTGACTGCGGTTTCAAAACCATGCACCAGAATCCACTTCTTTCAACTCAGTAATACATTTTGGATGTGTACCTAGAGTTTAAAGCAGAAAAAACGGAACTTTTAGAATTTTCATTTTTTGACCAAAACGACAGCCCCGGGGGTTATAAACATGTTGATATGGTTGTGATTTTTTTTCTGACTGCGGTTTCAAAACCATGCACCAGAATCCACTTCTTTCAACTCAGTAATACATTTTGGATGTGTACCTAGAGTTTAAAGCAGAAAAAACGGAACTTTTAGAATTTTCATTTTTTGACCAAAACGACAGCCCCGGGGGTTATAAACATGTTGATATGGTTGTGATTTTTTTTCTGACTGCGGTTTCAAAACCATGCACCAGAATCCACTTCTTTCAACTCAGTAATACATTTTGGATGTGTACCTAGAGTTTAAAGCAGAAAAAACGGAACTTTTCGAATTTTCATTTTTTGACCAAAACGACAGCCCTGGGGGTTATAAACATGTTGATATGGTTGTGATTTTTTTTCTGACTGCGGTTTCAAAACCATGCACCAGAATCCACTTCTTTCAACTCAGTAATACATTTTGGATGTGTACCTAGAGTTTAAAGCAGAAAAAACTGAACTTTTAGAATTTTCATTTTTTGACCAAAACGACAGCCCCGGGGGTTATAAACATGTTGATATGGTTGTGATTTTTTTTCTGACTGCGGTTTCAAAACCATGCACCAGAATCCACTTCTTTCAACTCAGTAATACATTTTGGATGTGTACCTAGAGTTTAAAGCAGAAAAACATGAACTTTTAGAATTTTCATTTTTTGACCAAAACGACAGCCCCAGGGGTTATAAACATGTTGATATGGATGTGATTTTTTTTCTGACTGCGGTTTCAAAACCATGCACCAGAATCCACTTCTTTCAACTCAGTAATACATTTTGGATGTGTACCTAGAGTTTAAAGCAGAAAAAACGGAACTTTTAGAATTTTCATTTTTTGACCAAAACGACAGCCCCGGGGGTTATAAACATGTTGATATGGTTGTGATTTTTTTTCTGACTGCGGTTTCAAAACCATGCACCAGAATCCACTTCTTTCAACTCAGTAATACATTTTGGATGTGTACCTAGAGTCTAAAGCAGAAAAAACGGAACTTTTAGAATTTTCATTTTTTGACCAAAACGACAGCCCCGGGGGTTATAAACATGTTGATATGGTTGTGATTTTTTTTCTGACTGCGGTTTCAAAACCATGCACCAGAATCCACTTCTTTCAACTCAGTAATACCTTTTGGTTGTGTAACTAGAGTTTAAAGCAGAAAAAACTGAACTTTTAGAATTTTCAGTTTTTTGACCAAAACGACAGCCCCGGGGGTTATAAACATGTTGATATGGTTGTGATTTTTTTTCTGACTGCGGTTTCAAAACCATGCACCAGAATCCACTTCTTTCAACTCAGTAATACATTTTGGATGTGTACCTAGAGTTTAAAGCAGAAAAAACGGAACTTTTAGAATTTTCATTTTTTGACCAAAACGACAGCCCCGGGGATTATAAACATGTTGATATGGTTGTGATTTTTTTTCTGACTGCGGTTTCAAAACCATGCACCAGAATCCACTTCTTTCAACTCAGTAATACATTTTGGATGTGTACCTAGAGTTTAAAGCAGAAAAAACTGAACTTTTAGAATTTTCATTTTTTGACCAAAACGACAGCCCCGGGGGTTATTAACATGTTGATATGGTTGTGATTTTTTTCTGACTGCGGTTTCAAAACCATGCACCAGAATCCACTTCTTTCAACTCAGTAATACATTTTGGATGTGTACCTAGAGTTTAAAGCAGAAAAAAATGGAACTTTTAGAATTTTCATTTTTTGACCAAAACGACAGCCCCGGGGGTTATAAACATGTTGATATGGTTGTGATTTTTTTCTGACTGCGGTTTCAAAACCATGCACCAGAATCCACTTCTTTCAACTCAGTAATACATTTTGGATGTGTACCTAGAGTTTAAAGCAGAAAAAACGGAACTTTTAGAATTTTCATTTTTTGACCAAAACGACAGCCCCGGGGGTTATAAACATGTTGATATGGTTGTGATTTTTTTTCTGACTGCGGTTTCAAAACCATGCACCAGAATCCACTTCTTTCAACTCAGTAATACATTTTGGATGTGTACCTAGAGTTTAAAGCAGAAAAAACGGAACTTTTAGAATTTTCATTTTTTGACCAAAACGACAGCCCCGGGGGTTATTAACATGTTGATATGGTTGTGATTTTTTTTCTGACTGCGGTTTCAAAACCATGCACCAGAATCCACTTCTTTCAACTCAGTAATACATTTTGGATGTGTACCTAGAGTTTAAAGCAGAAAAAACGGAACTTTTAGAATTTTCATTTTTTGACCAAAACGACAGCCCCGGGGGTTATAAACATGTTGATATGGTTGTGATTTTTTTTCTGACTGCGGTTTCAAAACCATGCACCAGAATCCACTTCTTTCAACTCAGTAATACATTTTGGATGTGTACCTAGAGTTTAAAGCAGAAAAAACGGAACTTTTAGAATTTTCATTTTTTGACCAAAACGACAGCCCCGGGGGTTATAAACATGTTGATATGGTTGTGATTTTTTTTCTGACTGCGGTTTCAAAACCATGCACCAGAATCCACTTCTTTCAACTCAGTAATACATTTTGGATGTGTACCTAGAGTTTAAAGCAGAAAAAACGGAACTTTTCGAATTTTCATTTTTTGACCAAAACGACAGCCCTGGGGGTTATAAACATGTTGATATGGTTGTGATTTTTTTTCTGACTGCGGTTTCAAAACCATGCACCAGAATCCACTTCTTTCAACTCAGTAATACATTTTGGATGTGTACCTAGAGTTTAAAGCAGAAAAAACTGAACTTTTAGAATTTTCATTTTTTGACCAAAACGACAGCCCCGGGGGTTATAAACATGTTGATATGGTTGTGATTTTTTTTCTGACTGCGGTTTCAAAACCATGCACCAGAATCCACTTCTTTCAACTCAGTAATACATTTTGGATGTGTACCTAGAGTTTAAAGCAGAAAAACATGAACTTTTAGAATTTTCATTTTTTGACCAAAACGACAGCCCCAGGGGTTATAAACATGTTGATATGGATGTGATTTTTTTTCTGACTGCGGTTTCAAAACCATGCACCAGAATCCACTTCTTTCAACTCAGTAATACATTTTGGATGTGTACCTAGAGTTTAAAGCAGAAAAAACGGAACTTTTAGAATTTTCATTTTTTGACCAAAACGACAGCCCCGGGGGTTATAAACATGTTGATATGGTTGTGATTTTTTTTCTGACTGCGGTTTCAAAACCATGCACCAGAATCCACTTCTTTCAACTCAGTAATACATTTTGGATGTGTACCTAGAGTCTAAAGCAGAAAAAACGGAACTTTTAGAATTTTCATTTTTTGACCAAAACGACAGCCCCGGGGGTTATAAACATGTTGATATGGTTGTGATTTTTTTTCTGACTGCGGTTTCAAAACCATGCACCAGAATCCACTTCTTTCAACTCAGTAATACATTTTGGATGTGTACCTAGAGTTTAAAGCAGAAAAAACTGAACTTTTAGAATTTTCATTTTTTGACCAAAACGACAGCCCCGGGGGTTATAAACATGTTGATATGGTTGTGATTTTTTTTCTGACTGCGGTTTCAAAACCATGCACCAGAATCCACTTCTTTCAACTCAGTAATACATTTTGGATGTGTACCTAGAGTTTAAAGCAGAAAAACATGAACTTTTAGAATTTTCATTTTTTGACCAAAACGACAGCCCCGGGGGTTATAAACATGTTGATATGGTTGTGATTTTTTTTCTGACTGCGGTTTCAAAACCATGCACCAGAATCCACTTCTTTCAACTCAGTAATACATTTTGGATGTGTACCTAGAGTTTAAAGCAGAAAAAACGGAACTTTTAGAATTTTCATTTTTTGACCAAAACGACAGCCCCGGGGGTTATAAACATGTTGATATGGTTGTGATTTTTTTTCTGACTGCGGTTTCAAAACCATGCACCAGAATCCACTTCTTTCAACTCAGTAATACATTTTGGATGTGTACCTAGAGTTTAAAGCAGAAAAAACTGAACTTTTAGAATTTTCAGTTTTTGACCAAAATGACAGCACCGGGGGTTATAAACATATTGATATGGATGTGATTTTTTTTCTGACTGCGGTTTCAAAACCATGCACCAGATTCCACTTCTTTCAACTCAGTAATACATTTTGGATGTGTACCTAGAGTTTAAAGCAGAAAAAACTGAACTTTTAGAATTTTCATTTTTAGACCAAAACGACAGCCCCGGGGGTTATAAACATGTTGATATGGTTGTGATTTTTTTTCTGACTGCGGTTTCAAAACCATGCACCAGAATCCACTTCTTTCAACTCAGTAATACCTTTTGGTTGTGTAACTAGAGTTTAAAGCAGAAAAAACTGAACTTTTAGAATTTTCAGTTTTTTGACCAAAACGACAGCCCCGGGGGTTATAAACATGTTGATATGGTTGTGATTTTTTTTCTGACTGCGGTTTCAAAACCATGCACCAGAATCCACTTCTTTCAACTCAGTAATACATTTTGGATGTGTACCTAGAGTTTAAAGCAGAAAAAACTGAACTTTTAGAATTTTCATTTTTTGACCAAAACGACAGCCCCGGGGATTATAAACATGTTGATATGGTTGTGATTTTTTTTCTGACTGCGGTTTCAAAACCATGCACCAGAATCCACTTCTTTCAACTCAGTAATACATTTTGGATGTGTACCTAGAGTTTAAAGCAGAAAAAACTGAACTTTTAGAATTTTCATTTTTTGACCAAAACGACAGCCCCGGGGGTTATTAACATGTTGATATGGTTGTGATTTTTTTCTGACTGCGGTTTCAAAACCATGCACCAGAATCCACTTCTTTCAACTCAGTAATACATTTTGGATGTGTACCTAGAGTTTAAAGCAGAAAAAATGGAACTTTTAGAATTTTCATTTTTTGACCAAAACGACAGCCCCGGGGGTTATAAACATGTTGATATGGTTGTGATTTTTTTCTGACTGCGGTTTCAAAACCATGCACCAGAATCCACTTCTTTCAACTCAGTAATACATTTTGGATGTGTACCTAGAGTTTAAAGCAGAAAAAACGGAACTTTTAGAATTTTCATTTTTTGACCAAAACGACAGCCCCGGGGGTTATAAACATGTTGATATGGTTGTGATTTTTTTTCTGACTGCGGTTTCAAAACCATGCACCAGAATCCACTTCTTTCAACTCAGTAATACATTTTGGATGTGTACCTAGAGTTTAAAGCAGAAAAAACGGAACTTTTAGAATTTTCATTTTTTGACCAAAACGACAGCCCCGAGGGTTATTAACATGTTGATATGGTTGTGATTTTTTTTCTGACTGCGGTTTCAAAACCATGCACCAGAATCCACTTCTTTCAACTCAGTAATACATTTTGGATGTGTACCTAGAGTTTAAAGCAGAAAAAACGGAACTTTTAGAATTTTCATTTTTTGACCAAAACGACAGCCCCGGGGGTTATAAACATGTTGATATGGTTGTGATTTTTTTTCTGACTGCGGTTTCAAAACCATGCACCAGAATCCACTTCTTTCAACTCAGTAATACATTTTGGATGTGTACCTAGAGTTTAAAGCAGAAAAAACGGAACTTTTAGAATTTTCATTTTTTGACCAAAACGACAGCCCCGGGGGTTATAAACATGTTGATATGGTTGTGATTTTTTTTCTGACTGCGGTTTCAAAACCATGCACCAGAATCCACTTCTTTCAACTCAGTAATACATTTTGGATGTGTACCTAGAGTTTAAAGCAGAAAAAACGGAACTTTTCGAATTTTCATTTTTTGACCAAAACGACAGCCCTGGGGGTTATAAACATGTTGATATGGTTGTGATTTTTTTTCTGACTGCGGTTTCAAAACCATGCACCAGAATCCACTTCTTTCAACTCAGTAATACATTTTGGATGTGTACCTAGAGTTTAAAGCAGAAAAAACTGAACTTTTAGAATTTTCATTTTTTGACCAAAACGACAGCCCCGGGGGTTATAAACATGTTGATATGGTTGTGATTTTTTTTCTGACTGCGGTTTCAAAACCATGCACCAGAATCCACTTCTTTCAACTCAGTAATACATTTTGGATGTGTACCTAGAGTTTAAAGCAGAAAAACATGAACTTTTAGAATTTTCATTTTTTGACCAAAACGACAGCCCCAGGGGTTATAAACATGTTGATATGGATGTGATTTTTTTTCTGACTGCGGTTTCAAAACCATGCACCAGAATCCACTTCTTTCAACTCAGTAATACATTTTGGATGTGTACCTAGAGTTTAAAGCAGAAAAAACGGAACTTTTAGAATTTTCATTTTTTGACCAAAACGACAGCCCCGGGGGTTATAAACATGTTGATATGGTTGTGATTTTTTTTCTGACTGCGGTTTCAAAACCATGCACCAGAATCCACTTCTTTCAACTCAGTAATACATTTTGGATGTGTACCTAGAGTTTAAAGCAGAAAAAACGGAACTTTTAGAATTTTCATTTTTTGACCAAAACGACAGCCCCGGGGGTTATAAACATGTTGATATGGTTGTGATTTTTTTTCTGACTGCGGTTTCAAAACCATGCACCAGAATCCACTTCTTTCAACTCAGTAATACATTTTGGATGTGTACCTAGAGTTTAAAGCAGAAAAAACTGAACTTTTAGAATTTTCATTTTTTGACCAAAACGACAGCCCCGGGGGTTATAAACATGTTGATATGGTTGTGATTTTTTTTCTGACTGCGGTTTCAAAACCATGCACCAGAATCCACTTCTTTCAACTCAGTAATACATTTTGGATGTGTACCTAGAGTTTAAAGCAGAAAAACATGAACTTTTAGAATTTTCATTTTTTGACCAAAACGACAGCCCCGGGGGTTATAAACATGTTGATATGGTTGTGATTTTTTTTCTGACTGCGGTTTCAAAACCATGCACCAGAATCCACTTCTTTCAACTCAGTAATACATTTTGGATGTGTACCTAGAGTTTAAAGCAGAAAAAACGGAACTTTTAGAATTTTCATTTTTTGACCAAAACGACAGCCCCGGGGGTTATAAACATGTTGATATGGTTGTGATTTTTTTTCTGACTGCGGTTTCAAAACCATGCACCAGAATCCACTTCTTTCAACTCAGTAATACATTTTGGATGTGTACCTAGAGTTTAAAGCAGAAAAAACTGAACTTTTAGAATTTTCAGTTTTTGACCAAAATGACAGCACCGGGGGTTATAAACATATTGATATGGATGTGATTTTTTTTCTGACTGCGGTTTCAAAACCATGCACCAGATTCCACTTCTTTCAACTCAGTAATACATTTTGGATGTGTACCTAGAGTTTAAAGCAGAAAAAACGGAACTTTTAGAATTTTCATTTTTTGACCAAAACGACAGCCCCGGGGGTTATAAACATGTTGATATGGTTGTGATTTTTTTTCTGACTGCGGTTTCAAAACCATGCACCAGAATCCACTTCTTTCAACTCAGTAATACATTTTGGATGTGTACCTAGAGTTTAAAGCAGAAAAAACGGAACTTTTAGAATTTTCATTTTTTGACCAAAATGACAGCACCGGGGGTTATAAACATATTGATATGGTTGTGATTTTTTTTCTGACTGCGGTTTCAAAACCATGCACCAGATTCCACTTCTTTCAACTCAGTAATACATTTTGGATGTGTACCTAGAGTTTAAAGCAGAAAAAACGGAACTTTTAGAATTTTCATTTTTTGACCAAAACGACAGCCCCGGGGGTTATAAACATGTTGATATGGTTGTGATTTTTTTTCTGACTGCGGTTTCAAAACCATGCACCAGAATCCACTTCTTTCAACTCAGTAATACATTTTGGATGTGTACCTAGAGTTTAAAGCAGAAAAAACTGAACTTTTAGAATTTTCAGTTTTTGACCAAAACGACAGCCCCGGGGGTTATAAACATGTTTATATGGTTGTGATTTTTTTTCTGACTGCGGTTTCAAAACCATGCACCAGAATCCACTTCTTTCAACTCAGTAATACATTTTGGATGTGTACCTAGAGTTTAAAGCAGAAAAAACTGAACTTTTAGAATTTTCATTTTTTGACCAAAACGACAGCCCCGGGGGTTATAAACATGTTGATATGGTTGTGATTTTTTTTCTGACTGCGGTTTCAAAACCATGCACCAGAATCCACTTCTTTCAACTCAGTAATACATTTTGGATGTGTACCTAGAGTTTAAAGCAGAAAAAACTGAACTTTTAGAATTTTCATTTTTTGACCAAAACGACAGCCCCGGGGGTTATTAACATGTTGATATGGTTGTGATTTTTTTTCTGACTGCGGTTTCAAAACCATGCACCAGAATCCACTTCTTTCAACTCAGTAATACATTTTGGATGTGTACCTAGAGTTTAAAGCAGAGAAACATGAACTTTTAGAATTTTCATTTTTCGACCAAAACGACAGCCCCGGGGGTTATAAACATGTTGATATGGATGTGATTTTTTTTCTGACTGCGGTTTCAAAACCATGCACCAGAATCCACTTCTTTCAACTCAGTAATACATTTTGGATGTGTACCTAGAGTTTAAAGCAGAAAAAACGGAACTTTTAGAATTTTCATTTTTTGACCAAAACGACAGCCCCGGGGGTTATAAACATGTTGATATGGTTGTGATTTTTTTTCTGACTGCGGTTTCAAAACCATGCACCAGAATCCACTTCTTTCAACTCAGTAATACATTTTGGATGTGTACCTAGAGTTTAAAGCAGAAAAAACGGAACTTTTAGAATTTTCATTTTTTGACCAAAACGACAGCCCCAGGGGTTATAAACTTGTTGATATGGTTGTGATTTTTTTTTGACTGCGGTTTCAAAACCATGCACCAGAATCCACTTCTTTCAACTCAGTAATACATTTTGGATGTGTACCTAGAGTTTAAAGCAGAAAAAACTGAACTTTTAGAATTTTCATTTTTTGACCAAAACGACAGCCCCGGGGGTTATAAACATGTTGATATTGATGTGATTTTTTTCTGACTGTGGTTTCAAAACCATGCACCAGAATCCACTTCTTTCAACTCAGTAATACATTTTGGATGTGTACCTAGAGTTTAAAGCAGAAAAAACGGAACTTTTAGAATTTTCATTTTTTAACCAAAACGACAGCCCCGGGGGTTATAAACATGTTGATATGGTTGTGATTTTTTTTCTGACTGCGGTTTCAAAACCATGCACCAGAATCCACTTCTTTCAACTCAGTAATACATTTTGGATGTGTACCTAGAGTTTAAAGCAGAAAAAAATGAACTTTTAGAATTTTCATTTTTTGACCAAAACGACAGCCCCGGGGGTTATAAACATGTTAATATGGTTGTGATTTTTTTTCTGACTGCGGTTTCAAAACCATGCACCAGAATCCACTTCTTTCAACTCAGTAATACATTTTGGATGTGTACCTAGAGTTTAAAGCAGAAAAAACGGAACTTTTAGAATTTTCATTTTTTGACCAAAACGACAGCCCCGGGGGTTATAAACATGTTGATATGGTTGTGATTTTTTTTCTGACTGCGGTTTCAAAACCATGCACCAGAATCCACTTCTTTCAACTCAGTAATACATTTTGGATGTGTACCTAGAGTTTAAAGCAGAAAAAACGGAACTTTTAGAATTTTCATTTTTTGACCAAAACGACAGCCCCGGGGGTTATAAACATGTTGATATGGATGTGATTTTTTTTCTGACTGCGGTTTCAAAACCATGCACCAGAATCCACTTCTTTCAACTCAGTAATACATTTTGGATGTGTACCTAGAGTTTAAAGCAGAAAAAACGGAACTTTTAGAATTTTCATTTTTTGACCAAAACGACAGCCCCAGGGGTTATAAACTTGTTGATATGGTTGTGATTTTTTTTTGACTGCGGTTTCAAAACCATGCACCAGAATCCACTTCTTTCAACTCAGTAATACATTTTGGATGTGTACCTAGAGTTTAAAGCAGAAAAAACGGAACTTTTAGAATTTTCATTTTTTGACCAAAACGACAGCCCCGGGGGTTATAAACATGTTGATATTGATGTGATTTTTTTCTGACTGTGGTTTCAAAACCATGCACCAGAATCCACTTCTTTCAACTCAGTAATACATTTTGGATGTGTACCTAGAGTTTAAAGCAGAAAAAACGGAACTTTTAGAATTTTCATTTTTTGACCAAAACGACAGCCCCGGGGGTTATAAACATGTTGATATGGTTGTGATTTTTTTTCTGACTGCGGTTTCAAAACCATGCACCAGAATCCACTTCTTTCAACTCAGTAATACATTTTGGATGTGTACCTAGAGTTTAAAGCAGAAAAAACTGAACTTTTAGAATTTTCATTTTTTGACCAAAACGACAGCCCCGGGGGTTATAAACATGTTAATATGGTTGTGATTTTTTTTCTGACTGCGGTTTCAAAACCATGCACCAGAATCCACTTCTTACAACTCAGTAATACATTTTGGATGTGTACCTAGAGTTTAAAGCAGAAAAAACGGAACTTTTAGAATTTTCATTTTTTGACCAAAACGACAGCCCCGGGGGTTATAAACATGTTGATATGGTTGTGATTTTTTTTCTGACTGCGGTTTCAAAACCATGCACCAGAATCCACTTCTTTCAACTCAGTAATACATTTTGGATGTGTACCTAGAGTTTAAAGCAGAAAAACATGAACTTTTAGTATTTTCATTTTTTGACCAAAACGACAGCCTCGGGGGTTATAAACATGTTGATATGGATGTGATTTTTTTTCTGACTGCGGTTTCAAAACCATGCACCAGAATCCACTTCTTTCAACTCAGTAATACATTTTGGATGTGTACCTAGAGTTTAAAGCAGAAAAAACTGAACTTTTCGAATTTTCATTTTTTGACCAAAACGACAGCCCCGGGGGTTATAAACATGTTGATATGGTTGTGATTTTTTTTCTGACTGCGGTTTAAAAACCATGCACCAGAATCCACTTCTTTCAACTCAGTAATACATTTTGGATGTGTACCTAGAGTTTAAAGCAGAAAAAAATGAACTTTTAGAATTTTCATTTTTTGACCAAAACGACAGCCCCGGGGGTTATAAACATGTTGATATGGTTGTGATTTTTTTTCTGACTGCGGTTTCAAAACCATGCACCAGAATCCACTTCTTTCAACTCAGTAATACATTTTGGATGTGTACCTAGAGTTTAAAGCAGAAAAAAACGGAACTTTTAGAATTTTCATTTTTTGACCAAAACGACAGCCCCGGGGGTTATTGACATGTTGATATGGTTGTGATTTTTTTTCTGACTGCGGTTTCAAAACCATGCACCAGAATCCACTTCTTTCAACTCAGTAATACATTTTGGATGTGTACCTAGAGTATAAAGCAGAGAAACATGAACTTTTAGAATTTTCATTTTTCGACCAAAACGACAGCCCCGGGGGTTATAAACATGTTGATATGGATGTGATTTTTTTTCTGACTGCGGTTTCAAAACCATGCACCAGAATCCACTTCTTTCAACTCAGTAATACATTTTGGATGTGTACCTAGAGTTTAAAGCAGAAAAAACTGAACTTTTAGAATTTTCATTTTTTGACCAAAACGACAGCCCCGGGGGTTATAAACATGTTGATATGGTTGTGATTTTTTTTCTGACTGCAGTTTCAAAACCATGCACCAGAATCCACTTCTTTCAACTCAGTAATACCTTTTGGTTGTGTACCTAGAGTTTAAAGCAGAAAAAACGGAACTTTTAGAATTTTCATTTTTTGACCAAAACGACAGCCCCGGGGGTTATAAACATGTTGATATGGTTGTGATTTTTTTTCTGACTGCGGTTTCAAAACCATGCACCAGAATCCACTTCTTTCAACTCAGTAATACATTTTGGATGTGTACCTAGAGTTTAAAGCAGAAAAAACGGAACGTTTAGCATTTTCATTTTTTGACCAAAACGACAGCCCCGGGGGTTATAAACATGTTGATATGGTTGTGATTTTTTTTCTGACTGCGGTTTCAAAACCATGCACCAGAATCCACTTCTTTCAACTCAGTAATACATTTTGGATGTGTACCTAGAGTTTAAAGCAGAAAAAACGGAACTTTTAGAATTTTCATTTTTTGACCAAAACGACAGCCCCGGGGGTTATAAACATGTTGATATGGTTGTGATTTTTTTTCTGACTGTGGTTTCAAAACCATGCACCAGAATCCACTTCTTTCAACTCAGTAATACATTTTGGATGTGTACCTAGAGTTTAAAGCAGAAAAACATGAACTTTTAGAATTTTCATTTTTTGACCAAAACGACAGCCCCAGGGGTTATAAACATGTTGATATGGATGTGATTTTTTTTCTGACTGCGGTTTCAAAACCATGCACCAGAATCCACTTCTTTCAACTCAGTAATACATTTTGGATGTGTACCTAGAGTTTAAAGCAGAAAAAACGGAACTTTTAGAATTTTCATTTTTTGACCAAAACGACAGCCCCGGGGGTTATAAACATGTTGATATGGTTGTGATTTTTTTTCTGACTGCGGTTTCAAAACCATGCACCAGAATCCACTTCTTTCAACTCAGTAATACATTTTGGATGTGTACCTAGAGTTTAAAGCAGAAAAAACGGAACTTTTAGAATTTTCATTTTTTGACCAAAATGACAGCCCCGGGGGTTATAAACATGTTGATATGGTTGTGATTTTTTTTCTGACTGCGGTTTCAAAACCATGCA
This sequence comes from Crinia signifera, assembly GCF_055691185.1. Classification (NCBI taxonomy): domain Eukaryota; kingdom Metazoa; phylum Chordata; class Amphibia; order Anura; family Myobatrachidae; genus Crinia; species Crinia signifera. The sequence continues at coordinate 23,074,945 of NC_139228.1, read as the reverse complement.
CCAGAATCCACTTCTTTCAACTCAGTAATACATTTTGGATGTGTACCTAGAGTTTAAAGCAGAAAAAACTGAACTTTTAGAATTTTCATTTTTTGACCAAAACGACAGCCCCGGGGGTTATAAACATGTTGATATGGTTGTGATTTTTTTTCTGACTGCGGTTTCAAAACCATGCACCAGAATCCACTTCTTTCAACTCAGTAATACATTTTGGATGTGTACCTAGAGTTTAAAGCAGAAAAACATGAACTTTTAGAATTTTCATTTTTTGACCAAAACGACAGCCCCGGGGGTTATAAACATGTTGATATGGTTGTGATTTTTTTTCTGACTGCGGTTTCAAAACCATGCACCAGAATCCACTTCTTTCAACTCAGTAATACATTTTGGATGTGTACCTAGAGTTTAAAGCAGAAAAAACGGAACTTTTAGAATTTTCATTTTTTGACCAAAACGACAGCCCCGGGGGTTATAAACATGTTGATATGGTTGTGATTTTTTTTCTGACTGCGGTTTCAAAACCATGCACCAGAATCCACTTCTTTCAACTCAGTAATACATTTTGGATGTGTACCTAGAGTTTAAAGCAGAAAAAACTGAACTTTTAGAATTTTCAGTTTTTGACCAAAATGACAGCACCGGGGGTTATAAACATATTGATATGGATGTGATTTTTTTTCTGACTGCGGTTTCAAAACCATGCACCAGATTCCACTTCTTTCAACTCAGTAATACATTTTGGATGTGTACCTAGAGTTTAAAGCAGAAAAAACGGAACTTTTAGAATTTTCATTTTTTGACCAAAACGACAGCCCCGGGGGTTATAAACATGTTGATATGGTTGTGATTTTTTTTCTGACTGCGGTTTCAAAACCATGCACCAGAATCCACTTCTTTCAACTCAGTAATACATTTTGGATGTGTACCTAGAGTTTAAAGCAGAAAAAACGGAACTTTTAGAATTTTCATTTTTTGACCAAAACGACAGCCCCGGGGGTTATAAACATGTTGATATGGTTGTGATTTTTTTTCTGACTGCGGTTTCAAAACCATGCACCAGAATCCACTTCTTTCAACTCAGTAATACATTTTGGATGTGTACCTAGAGTTTAAAGCAGAAAAAACTGAACTTTTAGAATTTTCAGTTTTTGACCAAAACGACAGCCCCGGGGGTTATAAACATGTTGATATGGTTGTGATTTTTTTTCTGACTGCGGTTTCAAAACCATGCACCAGAATCCACTTCTTTCAACTCAGTAATACATTTTGGATGTGTACCTAGAGTTTAAAGCAGAAAAAACAGAACTTTTAGAATTTTCATTTTTTTAACCAAAACGACAGCCCCGGGGGTTATAAACATGTTGATATGGTTGTGATTTTTTTTCTGACCGCGGTTTCAAAACCATGCACCAGAATCCACTTCTTTCAACTCAGTAATACATTTTGGATGTGTACCTAGAGTTTAAAGCAGAAAAACATGAACTTTTAGAATTTTCATTTTTTGACCAAAACGACAGCCCCGGGGGTTATTAACATGTTGATATGGTTGTGATTTTTTTTCTGACTGCGGTTTTAAAACCATGCACCAGAATCCACTTCTTTCAACTCAGTAATACATTTTGGATGTGTACCTAGAGTTTAAAGCAGAAAAAACGGAACTTTTAGAATTTTCATTTTTTGACCAAAACGACAGCCCCGGTGGTTATTAACATGTTGATATGGTTGTGATTTTTTTTCTGACTGCGGTTTCAAAACCATGCACCAGAATCCACTTCTTTCAACTCAGTAATACATTTTGGATGTGTACCTAGAGTTTAAAGCAGAAAAAACTGAACTTTTAGAATTTTCATTTTTTGACCAAAACGACAGCCCCGGGGGTTATAAACATGTTAATATGGTTGTGATTTTTTTTCTGACTGCGGTTTCAAAACCATGCACCAGAATCCACTTCTTTCAACTCAGTAATACATTTTGGATGTGTACCTAGAGTTTAAAGCAGAAAAAACGGAACTTTTAGAATTTTCATTTTTTGACCAAAACGACAGCCCCGGGGGTGATAAACATGTTGATATGGTTGTGATTTTTTTTCTGACTGCGGTTTCAAAACCATGCACCAGAATCCACTTCTTTCAACTCAGTAATACATTTTGGATGTGTACCTAGAGTTTAAAGCAGAAAAAACAGAACTTTTAGAATTTTCATTTTTTGACCAAAACGACAGCCCCGGGGGTTATAAACATGTTAATATGGTTGTGATTTTTTTTCTGACTGCGGTTTCAAAACCATGCACCAGAATCCACTTCTTTCAACTCAGTAATACATTTTGGATGTGTACCTAGAGTTTAAAGCAGAAAAAACGGAACTTTTAGAATTTTCATTTTTTGACCAAAACGACAGCCCCGGGGGTTATAAACATGTTGATATGGTTGTGATTTTTTTTCTGACTGCGGTTTCAAAACCATGCACCAGAATCCACTTCTTTCAACTCAGTAATACATTTTGGATGTGTACCTAGAGTTTAAAGCAGAAAAACATGAACTTTTAGTATTTTCATTTTTTGACCAAAACGACAGCCTCGGGGTTATAAACATGTTGATATGGATGTGATTTTTTTTCTGACTGCGGTTTCAAAACCATGCACCAGAATCCACTTCTTTCAACTCAGTAATACATTTTGGATGTGTACCTAGAGTTTAAAGCAGAAAAAACTGAACTTTTCGAATTTTCATTTTTTGACCAAAACGACAGCCCCGGGGGTTATAAACATGTTGATATGGTTGTGATTTTTTTTCTGACTGCGGTTTCAAAACCATGCACCAGAATCCACTTCTTTCAACTCAGTAATACATTTTGGATGTGTACCTAGAGTTTAAAGCAGAAAAAAATGAACTTTTATAATTTTCATTTTTTGACCAAAACGACAGCCCCGGGGGTTATAAACATGTTGATATGGTTGTGATTTTTTTTCTGACTGCGGTTTCAAAACCATGCACCAGAATCCACTTCTTTCAACTCAGTAATACATTTTGGATGTGTACCTAGAGTTTAAAGCAGAAAAAAACGGAACTTTTAGAATTTTCATTTTTTGACCAAAACGACAGCCCCGGGGGTTATTAACATGTTGATATGGTTGTGATTTTTTTTCTGACTGCGGTTTCAAAACCATGCACCAGAATCCACTTCTTTCAACTCAGTAATACATTTTGGATGTGTACCTAGAGTTTAAAGCAGAAAAAAACGGAACTTTTAGAATTTTCATTTTTTGACCAAAACGACAGCCCCGGGGGTTATTAACATGTTGATATGGTTGTGATTTTTTTTCTGACTGCGGTTTCAAAACCATGCACCAGAATCCACTTCTTTCAACTCAGTAATACATTTTGGATGTGTACCTAGAGTTTAAAGCAGAAAAAACGGAACTTTTAGAATTTTCATTTTTTGACCAAAACGACAGCCCCGGGGGTTATAAACATGTTAATATGGTTGTGATTTTTTTTCTGACTGCGGTTTCAAAACCATGCACCAGAATCCACTTCTTTCAACTCAGTAATACATTTTGGATGTGTACCTAGAGTTTAAAGCAGAAAAAACGGAACTTTTAGAATTTTCATTTTTTGACCAAAACGACAGCCCCGGGGGTTATAAACATGTTGATATGGTTGTGATTTTTTTTCTGACTGCGGTTTCAAAACCATGCACCAGAATCCACTTCTTTCAACTCAGTAATACATTTTGGATGTGTACCTAGAGTTTAAAGCAGAAAAAACGGAACTTTTAGAATTTTCATTTTTTGACCAAAATGACAGCCCCGGGGGTTATAAACATGTTGATATGGTTGTGATTTTTTTTCTGACTGCGGTTTCAAAACCATGCACCAGAATCCACTTCTTTCAACTCAGTAATACATTTTGGATGTGTACCTAGAGTTTAAAGCAGAAAAAACTGAACTTTTAGAATTTTCATTTTTTGACCAAAACGACAGCCCCGGGGGTTATAAACATGTTGATATGGTTGTGATTTTTTTTCTGACTGCGGTTTCAAAACCATGCACCAGAATCCACTTCTTTCAACTCAGTAATACATTTTGGATGTGTACCTAGAGTTTAAAGCAGAAAAACATGAACTTTTAGAATTTTCATTTTTTGACCAAAACGACAGCCCCGGGGGTTATAAACATGTTGATATGGTTGTGATTTTTTTTCTGACTGCGGTTTCAAAACCATGCACCAGAATCCACTTCTTTCAACTCAGTAATACATTTTGGATGTGTACCTAGAGTTTAAAGCAGAAAAAATGGAACTTTTAGAATTTTCATTTTTTGACCAAAACGACAGCCCCGGGGGTTATAAACATGTTGATATGGTTGTGATTTTTTTTCTGACTGCGGTTTCAAAACCATGCACCAGAATCCACTTCTTTCAACTCAGTAATACATTTTGGATGTGTACCTAGAGTTTAAAGCAGAAAAAACGGAACTTTTAGAATTTTCATTTTTTGACCAAAACGACAGCCCCGGGGGTTATAAACATGTTGATATGGTTGTGATTTTTTTTCTGACTGCGGTTTCAAAACCATGCACCAGAATCCACTTCTTTCAACTCAGTAATACATTTTGGATGTGTACCTAGAGTTTAAAGCAGAAAAAACTGAACTTTTAGAATTTTCAGTTTTTGACCAAAACGACAGCCCCGGGGGTTATAAACATGTTGATATGGTTGTGATTTTTTTTCTGACTGCGGTTTCAAAACCATGCACCAGAATCCACTTCTTTCAACTCAGTAATACATTTTGGATGTGTACCTAGAGTTTAAAGCAGAAAAAACAGAACTTTTAGAATTTTCATTTTTTTAACCAAAACGACAGCCCCGGGGGTTATAAACATGTTGATATGGTTGTGATTTTTTTTCTGACTGCGGTTTCAAAACCATGCACCAGAATCCACTTCTTTCAACTCAGTAATACATTTTGGATGTGTACCTAGAGTTTAAAGCAGAAAAACATGAACTTTTAGAATTTTCATTTTTTGACCAAAACGACAGCCCCGGGGGTTATTAACATGTTGATATGGTTGTGATTTTTTTTCTGACTGCGGTTTCAAAACCATGCACCAGAATCCACTTCTTTCAACTCAGTAATACATTTTGGATGTGTACCTAGAGTTTAAAGCAGAAAAAACGGAACTTTTAGAATTTTCATTTTTTGACCAAAACGACAGCCCCGGTGGTTATTAACATGTTGATATGGTTGTGATTTTTTTTCTGACTGCGGTTTCAAAACCATGCACCAGAATCCACTTCTTTCAACTCAGTAATACATTTTGGATGTGTACCTAGAGTTTAAAGCAGAAAAAACTGAACTTTTAGAATTTTCATTTTTTGACCAAAACGACAGCCCCGGGGGTTATAAACATGTTAATATGGTTGTGATTTTTTTTCTGACTGCGGTTTCAAAACCATGCACCAGAATCCACTTCTTTCAACTCAGTAATACATTTTGGATGTGTACCTAGAGTTTAAAGCAGAAAAAACGGAACTTTTAGAATTTTCATTTTTTGACCAAAACGACAGCCCCGGGGGTGATAAACATGTTGATATGGTTGTGATTTTTTTTCTGACTGCGGTTTCAAAACCATGCACCAGAATCCACTTCTTTCAACTCAGTAATACATTTTGGATGTGTACCTAGAGTTTAAAGCAGAAAAAACTGAACTTTTAGAATTTTCATTTTTTGACCAAAACGACAGCCCCGGGGGTTATAAACATGTTAATATGGTTGTGATTTTTTTTCTGACTGCGGTTTCAAAACCATGCACCAGAATCCACTTCTTTCAACTCAGTAATACATTTTGGATGTGTACCTAGAGTTTAAAGCAGAAAAAACGGAACTTTTAGAATTTTCATTTTTTGACCAAAACGACAGCCCCGGGGGTTATAAACATGTTGATATGGTTGTGATTTTTTTTCTGACTGCGGTTTCAAAACCATGCACCAGAATCCACTTCTTTCAACTCAGTAATACATTTTGGATGTGTACCTAGAGTTTAAAGCAGAAAAACATGAACTTTTAGTATTTTCATTTTTTGACCAAAACGACAGCCTCGGGGGTTATAAACATGTTGATATGGATGTGATTTTTTTTCTGACTGCGGTTTCAAAACCATGCACCAGAATCCACTTCTTTCAACTCAGTAATACATTTTGGATGTGTACCTAGAGTTTAAAGCAGAAAAAACTGAACTTTTCGAATTTTCATTTTTTGACCAAAACGACAGCCCCGGGGGTTATAAACATGTTGATATGGTTGTGATTTTTTTTCTGACTGCGGTTTCAAAACCATGCACCAGAATCCACTTCTTTCAACTCAGTAATACATTTTGGATGTGTACCTAGAGTTTAAAGCAGAAAAAAATGAACTTTTATAATTTTCATTTTTTGACCAAAACGACAGCCCCGGGGGTTATAAACATGTTGATATGGTTGTGATTTTTTTTCTGACTGCGGTTTCAAAACCATGCACCAGAATCCACTTCTTTCAACTCAGTAATACATTTTGGATGTGTACCTAGAGTTTAAAGCAGAAAAAAACGGAACTTTTAGAATTTTCATTTTTTGACCAAAACGACAGCCCCGGGGGTTATTAACATGTTGATATGGTTGTGATTTTTTTTCTGACTGCGGTTTCAAAACCATGCACCAGAATCCACTTCTTTCAACTCAGTAATACATTTTGGATGTGTACCTAGAGTTTAAAGCAGAAAAAACGGAACTTTTAGAATTTTCATTTTTTGACCAAAACGACAGCCCCGGGGGTTATTAACATGTTGATATGGTTGTGATTTTTTTTCTGACTGCGGTTTCAAAACCATGCACCAGAATCCACTTCTTTCAACTCAGTAATACATTTTGGATGTGTACCTAGAGTTTAAAGCAGAAAAAACGGAACTTTTAGAATTTTCATTTTTTGACCAAAACGACAGCCCCGGGGGTTATAAACATGTTAATATGGTTGTGATTTTTTTTCTGACTGCGGTTTCAAAACCATGCACCAGAATCCACTTCTTTCAACTCAGTAATACATTTTGGATGTGTACCTAGAGTTTAAAGCAGAAAAAACGGAACTTTTAGAATTTTCATTTTTTGACCAAAACGACAGCCCCGGGGGTTATAAACATGTTGATATGGTTGTGATTTTTTTTCTGACTGCGGTTTCAAAACCATGCACCAGAATCCACTTCTTTCAACTCAGTAATACATTTTGGATGTGTACCTAGAGTTTAAAGCAGAAAAACATGAACTTTTAGTATTTTCATTTTTTGACCAAAACGACAGCCTCGGGGGTTATAAACATGTTGATATGGATGTGATTTTTTTTCTGACTGCGGTTTCAAAACCATGCACCAGAATCCACTTCTTTCAACTCAGTAATACATTTTGGATGTGTACCTAGAGTTTAAAGCAGAAAAAACTGAACTTTTCGAATTTTCATTTTTTGACCAAAACGACAGCCCCGGGGGTTATAAACATGTTGATATGGTTGTGATTTTTTTTCTGACTGCGGTTTCAAAACCATGCACCAGAATCCACTTCTTTCAACTCAGTAATACATTTTGGATGTGTACCTAGAGTTTAAAGCAGAAAAAAATGAACTTTTAGAATTTTCATTTTTTGACCAAAACGACAGCCCCGGGGGTTATAAACATGTTGATATGGTTGTGATTTTTTTTCTGACTGCGGTTTCAAAACCATGCACCAGAATCCACTTCTTTCAACTCAGTAATACATTATGGATGTGTACCTAGAGTTTAAAGCAGAAAAAAACGGAACTTTTAGAATTTTCATTTTTTGACCAAAACGACAGCCCCGGGGGTTATTAACATGTTGATATGTTTGTGATTTTTTTTCTGACTGCGGTTTCAAAACCATGCACCAGAATCCACTGCTTTCAACTCAGTAATACATTTTGGATGTGTACCTAGAGTTTAAAGCAGAAAAAACGGAACTTTTAGAATTTTCATTTTTTGACCAAAACGACAGCCCCGGGGGTTATTAACATGTTGATATGGTTGTGATTTTTTTTCTGACTGCGGTTTCAAAACCATGCACCAGAATCCACTTCTTTCAACTCAGTAATACATTTTGGATGTGTACCTAGAGTTTAAAGCAGAAAAAACGGAACTTTTAGAATTTTCATTTTTTGACCAAAACGACAGCCCCGGGGGTTATTAACATGTTGATATGGTTGTGATTTTTTTTCTGACTGCGGTTTCAAAACCATGCACCAGAATCCACTTCTTTCAACTCAGTAATACATTTTGGATGTGTACCTAGAGTATAAAGCAGAGAAACATGAACTTTTAGAATTTTCATTTTTCGACCAAAACGACAGCCCCGGGGGTTATAAACATGTTGATATGGATGTGATTTTTTTTCTGACTGCGGTTTCAAAACCATGCACCAGAATCCACTTCTTTCAACTCAGTAATACATTTTGGATGTGTACCTAGAGTTTAAAGCAGAAAAAACTGAACTTTTCGAATTTTCATTTTTTGACCAAAACGACAGCCCCGGGGGTTATAAACATGTTGATATGGTTGTGATTTTTTTTTCTGACTGCGGTTTCAAAACCATGCACCAGAATCCACTTCTTTCAACTCAGTAATACATTTTGGATGTGTACCTAGAGTTTAAAGCAGAAAAAAATGAACTTTTAGAATTTTCATTTTTTGACCAAAACGACAGCCCCGGGGGTTATAAACATGTTGATATGGTTGTGATTTTTTTTCTGACTGCGGTTTCAAAACCATGCACCAGAATCCACTTCTTTCAACTCAGTAATACATTTTGGATGTGTACCTAGAGTTTAAAGCAGAAAAAAACGGAACTTTTAGAATTTTCATTTTTTGACCAAAACGACAGCCCCGGGGGTTATTAACATGTTGATATGGTTGTGATTTTTTTTCTGACTGCGGTTTCAAAACCATGCACCAGAATCCACTTCTTTCAACTCAGTAATACATTTTGGATGTGTACCTAGAGTTTAAAGCAGAAAAAACGGAACTTTTAGAATTTTCATTTTTTGACCAAAACGACAGCCCCGGGGGTTATTAACATGTTGATATGGTTGTGATTTTTTTTCTGACTGCGGTTTCAAAACCATGCACCAGAATCCACTTCTTTCAACTCAGTAATACATTTTGGATGTGTACCTAGAGTTTAAAGCAGAAAAAACGGAACTTTTAGAATTTTCATTTTTTGACCAAAACGACAGCCCCGGGGGTTATTAACATGTTGATATGGTTGTGATTTTTTTTCTGACTGCGGTTTCAAAACCATGCACCAGAATCCACTTCTTTCAACTCAGTAATACATTTTGGATGTGTACCTAGAGTATAAAGCAGAGAAACATGAACTTTTAGAATTTTCATTTTTCGACCAAAACGACAGCCCCGGGGGTTATAAACATGTTGATATGGATGTGATTTTTTTTCTGACTGCGGTTTCAAAACCATGCACCAGAATCCACTTCTTTCAACTCAGTAATACATTTTGGATGTGTACCTAGAGTTTAAAGCAGAAAAAACGGAACTTTTAGAATTTTCATTTTTTGACCAAAACGACAGCCCCGGGGGTTATAAACATGTTGATATGGTTGTGATTTTTTTTCTGACTGCAGTTTCAAAACCATGCACCAGAATCCACTTCTTTCAACTCAGTAATACCTTTTGGTTGTGTACCTAGAGTTTAAAGCAGAAAAAACGGAACTTTTAGAATTTTCATTTTTTGACCAAAACGACAGCCCCGGGGGTTATAAACATGTTGATATGGTTGTGATTTTTTTTCTGACTGCGGTTTCAAAACCATGCACCAGAATCCACTTCTTTCAACTCAGTAATACATTTTGGATGTGTACCTAGAGTTTAAAGCAGAAAAAACGGAACGTTTAGCATTTTCATTTTTTGACCAAAACGACAGCCCCGGGGGTTATAAACATGTTGATATGGTTGTGATTTTTTTTCTGACTGCGGTTTCAAAACCATGCACCAGAATCCACTTCTTTCAACTCAGTAATACATTTTGGATGTGTACCTAGAGTTTAAAGCAGAAAAAAATGAACTTTTAGAATTTTCATTTTTTGACCAAAACGACAGCCCCGGGGGTTATAAACATGTTGATATGGTTGTGATTTTTTTTCTGACTGCGGTTTCAAAACCATGCACCAGAATCCACTTCTTTCAACTCAGTAATACATTATGGATGTGTACCTAGAGTTTAAAGCAGAAAAAAACGGAACTTTTAGAATTTTCATTTTTTGACCAAAACGACAGCCCCGGGGGTTATTAACATGTTGATATGGTTGTGATTTTTTTTCTGACTGCGGTTTCAAAACCATGCACCAGAATCCACTTCTTTCAACTCAGTAATACATTTTGGATGTGTACCTAGAGTTTAAAGCAGAAAAAACGGAACTTTTAGAATTTTCATTTTTTGACCAAAACGACAGCCCCGGGGGTTATTAACATGTTGATATGGTTGTGATTTTTTTTCTGACTGCGGTTTCAAAACCATGCACCAGAATCCACTTCTTTCAACTCAGTAATACATTTTGGATGTGTACCTAGAGTTTAAAGCAGAAAAAACGGAACTTTTAGAATTTTCATTTTTTGACCAAAACGACAGCCCCGGGGGTTATTAACATGTTGATATGGTTGTGATTTTTTTTCTGACTGCGGTTTCAAAACCATGCACCAGAATCCACTTCTTTCAACTCAGTAATACATTTTGGATGTGTACCTAGAGTATAAAGCAGAGAAACATGAACTTTTAGAATTTTCATTTTTCGACCAAAACGACAGCCCCGGGGGTTATAAACATGTTGATATGGATGTGATTTTTTTTCTGACTGCGGTTTCAAAACCATGCACCAGAATCCACTTCTTTCAACTCAGTAATACATTTTGGATGTGTACCTAGAGTTTAAAGCAGAAAAAACTGAACTTTTCGAATTTTCATTTTTTGACCAAAACGACAGCCCCGGGGGTTATAAACATGTTGATATGGTTGTGATTTTTTTTTCTGACTGCGGTTTCAAAACCATGCACCAGAATCCACTTCTTTCAACTCAGTAATACATTTTGGATGTGTACCTAGAGTTTAAAGCAGAAAAAAATGAACTTTTAGAATTTTCATTTTTTGACCAAAACGACAGCCCCGGGGGTTATAAACATGTTGATATGGTTGTGATTTTTTTTCTGACTGCGGTTTCAAAACCATGCACCAGAATCCACTTCTTTCAACTCAGTAATACATTTTGGATGTGTACCTAGAGTTTAAAGCAGAAAAAAACGGAACTTTTAGAATTTTCATTTTTTGACCAAAACGACAGCCCCGGGGGTTATTAACATGTTGATATGGTTGTGATTTTTTTTCTGACTGCGGTTTCAAAACCATGCACCAGAATCCACTTCTTTCAACTCAGTAATACATTTTGGATGTGTACCTAGAGTTTAAAGCAGAAAAAACGGAACTTTTAGAATTTTCATTTTTTGACCAAAACGACAGCCCCGGGGGTTATAAACATGTTGATATGGTTGTGATTTTTTTTCTGACTGCGGTTTCAAAACCATGCACCAGAATCCACTTCTTTCAACTCAGTAATACATTTTGGATGTGTACCTAGAGTTTAAAGCAGAAAAAACGGAACTTTTAGAATTTTCATTTTTTGACCAAAACGACAGCCCCGGGGGTTATTAACATGTTGATATGGTTGTGATTTTTTTTCTGACTGCGGTTTCAAAACCATGCACCAGAATCCACTTCTTTCAACTCAGTAATACATTTTGGATGTGTACCTAGAGTTTAAAGCAGAAAAAACGGAACTTTTAGAATTTTCATTTTTTGACCAAAACGACAGCCCCGGGGGTTATTAACATGTTGATATGGTTGTGATTTTTTTTCTGACTGCGGTTTCAAAACCATGCACCAGAATCCACTTCTTTCAACTCAGTAATACATTTTGGATGTGTACCTAGAGTATAAAGCAGAGAAACATGAACTTTTAGAATTTTCATTTTTCGACCAAAACGACAGCCCCGGGGGTTATAAACATGTTGATATGGATGTGATTTTTTTTCTGACTGCGGTTTCAAAACCATGCACCAGAATCCACTTCTTTCAACTCAGTAATACATTTTGGATGTGTACCTAGAGTTTAAAGCAGAAAAAACGGAACTTTTAGAATTTTCATTTTTTGACCAAAACGACAGCCCCGGGGGTTATAAACATGTTGATATGGTTGTGATTTTTTTTCTGACTGCAGTTTCAAAACCATGCACCAGAATCCACTTCTTTCAACTCAGTAATACCTTTTGGTTGTGTACCTAGAGTTTAAAGCAGAAAAAACGGAACTTTTAGAATTTTCATTTTTTGACCAAAACGACAGCCCCGGGGGTTATAAACATGTTGATATGGTTGTGATTTTTTTTCTGACTGCGGTTTCAAAACCATGCACCAGAATCCACTTCTTTCAACTCAGTAATACATTTTGGATGTGTACCTAGAGTTTAAAGCAGAAAAAACGGAACGTTTAGCATTTTCATTTTTTGACCAAAACGACAGCCCCGGGGGTTATAAACATGTTGATATGGTTGTGATTTTTTTTCTGACTGCGGTTTCAAAACCATGCACCAGAATCCACTTCTTTCAACTCAGTAATACATTTTGGATGTGTACCTAGAGTTTAAAGCAGAAAAAACGGAACTTTTAGAATTTTCATTTTTTGACCAAAACGACAGCCCCGGGGGTTCTAAACATGTTGATATGGTTGTGATTTTTTTTCTGACTGTGGTTTCAAAACCATGCACCAGAATCCACTTCTTTCAACTCAGTAATACATTTTGGATGTGTACCTAGAGTTTAAAGCAGAAAAACATGAACTTTTAGAATTTTTATTTTTTGACCAAAACGACAGCCCCAGGGGTTATAAACATGTTGATATGGATGTGATTTTTTTTCTGACTGCGGTTTCAAAACCATGCACCAGAATCCACTTCTTTCAACTCAGTAATACATTTTGGATGTGTACCTAGAGTTTAAAGCAGAGAAACATGAACTTTTAGAATTTTCATTTTTCGACCAAAACGACAGCCCCGGGGGTTATAAACATGTTGATATGGATGTGATTTTTTTTCTGACTGCGGTTTCAAAACCATGCACCAGAATCCACTTCTTTCAACTCAGTAATACATTTTGGATGTGTACCTAGAGTTTAAAGCAGAAAAAACGGAACTTTTAGAATTTTCATTTTTTGACCAAAACGACAGCCCCGGGGGTTATAAACATGTTGATATGGTTGTGATTTTTTTTTCTGACTGCGGTTTCAAAACCATGCACCAGAATCCACTTCTTTCAACTCAGTAATACCTTTTGGTTGTGTACCTAGAGTTTAAAGCAGAAAAAACGGAACTTTTAGAATTTTCATTTTTTGACCAAAACGACAGCCCCGGGGGTTATAAACATGTTGATATGGTTGTGATTTTTTTTCTGACTGCGGTTTCAAAACCATGCACCAGAATCGACTTCTTTCAACTCAGTAATACATTTTGGATGTGTACCTAGAGTTTAAAGCAGAAAAACATGAACTTTTAGAATTTTCATTTTTTGACCAAAACGACAGCCCCGGGGGTTATTAACATGTTGATATGGTTGTGATTTTTTTTCTGACTGCGGTTTCAAAACCATGCACCAGAATCCACTTCTTTCAACTCAGTAATACATTTTGGATGTGTACCTAGAGTTTAAAGCAGAAAAAACGGAACTTTTAGAATTTTCATTTTTTGACCAAAACGACAGCCCCGGTGGTTATTAACATGTTGATATGGTTGTGATTTTTTTTCTGACTGCGGTTTCAAAACCATGCACCAGAATCCACTTCTTTCAACTCAGTAATACATTTTGGATGTGTACCTAGAGTTTAAAGCAGAAAAAACTGAACTTTTAGAATTTTCATTTTTTGACCAAAACGACAGCCCCGGGGGTTATAAACATGTTAATATGGTTGTGATTTTTTTTCTGACTGCGGTTTCAAAACCATGCACCAGAATCCACTTCTTTCAACTCAGTAATACATTTTGGATGTGTACCTAGAGTTTAAAGCAGAAAAAACGGAACTTTTAGAATTTTCATTTTTTGACCAAAACGACAGCCCCGGGGGTGATAAACATGTTGATATGGTTGTGATTTTTTTTCTGACTGCGGTTTCAAAACCATGCACCAGAATCCACTTCTTTCAACTCAGTAATACATTTTGGATGTGTACCTAGAGTTTAAAGCAGAAAAAACTGAACTTTTAGAATTTTCATTTTTTGACCAAAACGACAGCCCCGGGGGTTATAAACATGTTAATATGGTTGTGATTTTTTTTCTGACTGCGGTTTCAAAACCATGCACCAGAATCCACTTCTTTCAACTCAGTAATACATTTTGGATGTGTACCTAGAGTTTAAAGCAGAAAAAACGGAACTTTTAGAATTTTCATTTTTTGACCAAAACGACAGCCCCGGGGGTTATAAACATGTTGATATGGTTGTGATTTTTTTTCTGACTGCGGTTTCAAAACCATGCACCAGAATCCACTTCTTTCAACTCAGTAATACATTTTGGATGTGTACCTAGAGTTTAAAGCAGAAAAACATGAACTTTTAGTATTTTCATTTTTTGACCAAAACGACAGCCTCGGGGGTTATAAACATGTTGATATGGATGTGATTTTTTTTCTGACTGCGGTTTCAAAACCATGCACCAGAATCCACTTCTTTCAACTCAGTAATACATTTTGGATGTGTACCTAGAGTTTAAAGCAGAAAAAACTGAACTTTTCGAATTTTCATTTTTTGACCAAAACGACAGCCCCGGGGGTTATAAACATGTTGATATGGTTGTGATTTTTTTTCTGACTGCGGTTTCAAAACCATGCACCAGAATCCACTTCTTTCAACTCAGTAATACATTTTGGATGTGTACCTAGAGTTTAAAGCAGAAAAAAATGAACTTTTAGAATTTTCATTTTTTGACCAAAACGACAGCCCCGGGGGTTATAAACATGTTGATATGGTTGTGATTTTTTTTCTGACTGCGGTTTCAAAACCATGCACCAGAATCCACTTCTTTCAACTCAGTAATACATTTTGGATGTGTACCTAGAGTTTAAAGCAGAAAAAAACGGAACTTTTAGAATTTTCATTTTTTGACCAAAACGACAGCCCCGGGGGTTATTAACATGTTGATATGGTTGTGATTTTTTTTCTGACTGCGGTTTCAAAACCATGCACCAGAATCCACTTCTTTCAACTCAGTAATACATTTTGGATGTGTACCTAGAGTTTAAAGCAGAAAAAACGGAACTTTTAGAATTTTCATTTTTTGACCAAAACGACAGCCCCGGGGGTTATTAACATGTTGATATGGTTGTGATTTTTTTTCTGACTGCGGTTTCAAAACCATGCACCAGAATCCACTTCTTTCAACTCAGTAATACATTTTGGATGTGTACCTAGAGTTTAAAGCAGAAAAAACGGAACTTTTAGAATTTTCATTTTTTGACCAAAACGACAGCCCCGGGGGTTATTAACATGTTGATATGGTTGTGATTTTTTTTCTGACTGCGGTTTCAAAACCATGCACCAGAATCCACTTCTTTCAACTCAGTAATACATTTTGGATGTGTACCTAGAGTATAAAGCAGAGAAACATGAACTTTTAGAATTTTCATTTTTCGACCAAAACGACAGCCCCGGGGGTTATAAACATGTTGATATGGATGTGATTTTTTTTCTGACTGCGGTTTCAAAACCATGCACCAGAATCCACTTCTTTCAACTCAGTAATACATTTTGGATGTGTACCTAGAGTTTAAAGCAGAAAAAACTGAACTTTTTGAATTTTCATTTTTTGACCAAAACGACAGCCCCGGGGGTTATAAACATGTTGATATGGTTGTGATTTTTTTTCTGACTGCGGTTTCAAAACCATGCACCAGAATCCACTTCTTTCAACTCAGTAATACATTTTGGATGTGTACCTAGAGTTTAAAGCAGAAAAAAATGAACTTTTAGAATTTTCATTTTTTGACCAAAACGACAGCCCCGGGGGTTATAAACATGTTGATATGGTTGTGATTTTTTTTCTGACTGCGGTTTCAAAACCATGCACCAGAATCCACTTCTTTCAACTCAGTAATACATTTTGGATGTGTACCTAGAGTTTAAAGCAGAAAAAAACGGAACTTTTAGAATTTTCATTTTTTGACCAAAACGACAGCCCCGGGGGTTATTAACATGTTGATATGGTTGTGATTTTTTTTCTGACTGCGGTTTCAAAACCATGCACCAGAATCCACTTCTTTCAACTCAGTAATACATTTTGGATGTGTACCTAGAGTTTAAAGCAGAAAAAACGGAACTTTTAGAATTTTCATTTTTTGACCAAAACGACAGCCCCGGGGGTTATTAACATGTTGATATGGTTGTGATTTTTTTTCTGACTGCGGTTTCAAAACCATGCACCAGAATCCACTTCTTTCAACTCAGTAATACATTTTGGATGTGTACCTAGAGTTTAAAGCAGAAAAAACGGAACTTTTAGAATTTTCATTTTTTGACCAAAACGACAGCCCCGGGGGTTATTAACATGTTGATATGGTTGTGATTTTTTTTCTGACTGCGGTTTCAAAACCATGCACCAGAATCCACTTCTTTCAACTCAGTAATACATTTTGGATGTGTACCTAGAGTATAAAGCAGAGAAACATGAACTTTTAGAATTTTCATTTTTCGACCAAAACGACAGCCCCGGGGGTTATAAACATGTTGATATGGATGTGATTTTTTTTCTGACTGCGGTTTCAAAACCATGCACCAGAATCCACTTCTTTCAACTCAGTAATACATTTTGGATGTGTACCTAGAGTTTAAAGCAGAAAAAACGGAACTTTTAGAATTTTCATTTTTTGACCAAAACGACAGCCCCGGGGGTTATAAACATGTTGATATGGTTGTGATTTTTTTTCTGACTGCAGTTTCAAAACCATGCACCAGAATCCACTTCTTTCAACTCAGTAATACCTTTTGGTTGTGTACCTAGAGTTTAAAGCAGAAAAAACGGAACTTTTAGAATTTTCATTTTTTGACCAAAACGACAGCCCCGGGGGTTATAAACATGTTGATATGGTTGTGATTTTTTTTCTGACTGCGGTTTCAAAACCATGCACCAGAATCCACTTCTTTCAACTCAGTAATACATTTTGGATGTGTACCTAGAGTTTAAAGCAGAAAAAACGGAACGTTTAGCATTTTCATTTTTTGACCAAAACGACAGCCCCGGGGGTTATAAACATGTTGATATGGTTGTGATTTTTTTTCTGACTGCGGTTTCAAAACCATGCACCAGAATCCACTTCTTTCAACTCAGTAATACATTTTGGATGTGTACCTAGAGTTTAAAGCAGAAAAAACGGAACTTTTAGAATTTTCATTTTTTGACCAAAACGACAGCCCCGGGGGTTATAAACATGTTGATATGGTTGTGATTTTTTTTCTGACTGTGGTTTCAAAACCATGCACCAGAATCCACTTCTTTCAACTCAGTAATACATTTTGGATGTGTACCTAGAGTTTAAAGCAGAAAAACATGAACTTTTAGAATTTTTATTTTTTGACCAAAACGACAGCCCCAGGGGTTATAAACATGTTGATATGGATGTGATTTTTTTTCTGACTGCGGTTTCAAAACCATGCACCAGAATCCACTTCTTTCAACTCAGTAATACATTTTGGATGTGTACCTAGAGTTTAAAGCAGAAAAAACGGAACTTTTAGAATTTTCATTTTTTGACCAAAACGACAGCCCCGGGGGTTATAAACATGTTGATATGGTTGTGATTTTTTTTCTGACTGCGGTTTCAAAACCATGCACCAGAATCCACTTCTTTCAACTCAGTAATACATTTTGGATGTGTACCTAGAGTTTAAAGCAGAAAAAACGGAACTTTTAGAATTTTCATTTTTTGACCAAAACGACAGCCCCGGGGGTTATAAACATGTTGATATGGTTGTGATTTTTTTTCTGACTGCGGTTTCAAAACCATGCACCAGAATCCACTTCTTTCAACTCAGTAATACATTTTGGATGTGTACCTAGAGTTTAAAGCAGAAAAAACGGAACTTTTAGAATTTTCATTTTTTGACCAAAACGACAGCCCCGGGGGTTATAAACATGTTGATATGGTTGTGATTTTTTTTCTGACTGCGGTTTCAAAACCATGCACCAGAATCCACTTCTTTCAACTCAGTAATACATTTTGGATGTGTACCTAGAGTTTAAAGCAGAAAAAACTGAACTTTTAGAATTTTCAGTTTTTGACCAAAACGACAGCCCCGGGGGTTATAAACATGTTGATATGGTTGTGATTTTTTTTCTGACTGCGGTTTCAAAACCATGCACCAGAATCCACTTCTTTCAACTTAGTAATACATTTTGGATGTGTACCTAGAGTTTAAAGCAGAAAAAAACGGAACTTTTAGAATTTTCTTTTTTTGACCAAAACGACAGCCCCGGGGGTTATAAACATGTTGATATGGTTGTGATTTTTTTTCTGACTGCGGTTTCAAAACCATGCACCAGAATCCACTTCTTTCAACTCAGTAATACATTTTGGATGTGTACCTAGAGTTTAAAGCAGAAAAAACAGAACTTTTAGAATTTTAATTTTTTTAACCAAAACGACAGCCCCGGGGGTTATAAACATGTTGATATGGTTGTGATTTTTTTTCTGACTGCGGTTTCAAAACCATGCACCAGAATCCACTTCTTTCAACTCAGTAATACATTTTGGATGTGTACCTAGAGTTTAAAGCAGAAAAACATGAACTTTTAGAATTTTCATTTTTTGACCAAAACGACAGCCCCGGGGGTTATTAACATGTTGATATGGTTGTGATTTTTTTTCTGACTGCGGTTTCAAAACCATGCACCAGAATCCACTTCTTTCAACTCAGTAATACATTTTGGATGTGTACCTAGAGTTTAAAGCAGAAAAAACGGAACTTTTAGAATTTAAATTTTTTGACCAAAACGACAGCCCCGGGGGTTATTAACATGTTGATATGGTTGTGATTTTTTTTCTGACTGCGGTTTCAAAACCATGCACCAGAATCCACTTCTTTCAACTCAGTAATACATTTTGGATGTGTACCTAGAGTTTAAAGCAGAAAAAACGGAACTTTGAGAATTTTCATTTTTTGACCAAAACGACAGCCCCGGGGGTTATAAACATGTTAATATGGTTGTGATTTTTTTTCTGACTGCGGTTTCAAAACCATGCACCAGAATCCACTTCTTTCAACTCAGTAATACATTTTGGATGTGTACCTAGAGTTTAAAGCAGAAAAAACTGAACTTTTAGAATTTTCATTTTTTGACCAAAACGACAGCCCCGGGGGTTATAAACATGTTGATATGGTTGTGATTTTTTTTCTGACTGCGGTTTCAAAACCATGCACCAGAATCCACTTCTTTCAACTCAGTAATACATTTTGGATGTGTACCTAGAGTTTAAAGCAGAAAAAACTGAACTTTTCGAATTTTCATTTTTTGACCAAAACGACAGCCCCGGGGGTTATAAACATGTTGATATGGTTGTGATTTTTTTTCTGACTGCGGTTTCAAAACCATGCACCAGAATCCACTTCTTTCAACTCAGTAATACATTTTGGATGTGTACCTAGAGTTTAAAGCAGAAAAAAATGAACTTTTAGAATTTTCATTTTTTGACCAAAACGACAGCCCCGGGGGTTATAAACATGTTGATATGGTTGTGATTTTTTTTCTGACTGCGGTTTCAAAACCATGCACCAGAATCCACTTCTTTCAACTCAGTAATACATTTTGGATGTGTACCTAGAGTTTAAAGCAGAAAAAAACGGAACTTTTAGAATTTTCATTTTTTGACCAAAACGACAGCCCCGGGGGTTATTAACATGTTGATATGGTTGTGATTTTTTTTCTGACTGCGGTTTCAAAACCATGCACCAGAATCCACTTCTTTCAACTCAGTAATACATTTTGGATGTGTACCTAGAGTTTAAAGCAGAAAAAACGGAACTTTTAGAATTTTCATTTTTTGACCAAAACGACAGCCCCGGGGGTTATTAACATGTTGATATGGTTGTGATTTTTTTTCTGACTGCGGTTTCAAAACCATGCACCAGAATCCACTTCTTTCAACTCAGTAATACATTTTGGATGTGTACCTAGAGTTTAAAGCAGAAAAAACGGAACTTTTAGAATTTTCATTTTTTGACCAAAACGACAGCCCCGGGGGTTATTAACATGTTGATATGGTTGTGATTTTTTTTCTGACTGCGGTTTCAAAACCATGCACCAGAATCCACTTCTTTCAACTCAGTAATACATTTTGGATGTGTACCTAGAGTATAAAGCAGAGAAACATGAACTTTTAGAATTTTCATTTTTCGACCAAAACGACAGCCCCGGGGGTTATAAACATGTTGATATGGATGTGATTTTTTTTCTGACTGCGGTTTCAAAACCATGCACCAGAATCCACTTCTTTCAACTCAGTAATACATTTTGGATGTGTACCTAGAGTTTAAAGCAGAAAAAACTGAACTTTTCGAATTTTCATTTTTTGACCAAAACGACAGCCCCGGGGGTTATAAACATGTTGATATGGTTGTGATTTTTTTTCTGACTGCGGTTTCAAAACCATGCACCAGAATCCACTTCTTTCAACTCAGTAATACATTTTGGATGTGTACCTAGAGTTTAAAGCAGAAAAAAATGAACTTTTAGAATTTTCATTTTTTGACCAAAACGACAGCCCCGGGGGTTATAAACATGTTGATATGGTTGTGATTTTTTTTCTGACTGCGGTTTCAAAACCATGCACCAGAATCCACTTCTTTCAACTCAGTAATACATTTTGGATGTGTACCTAGAGTTTAAAGCAGAAAAAAACGGAACTTTTAGAATTTTCATTTTTTGACCAAAACGACAGCCCCGGGGGTTATTAACATGTTGATATGGTTGTGATTTTTTTTCTGACTGCGGTTTCAAAACCATGCACCAGAATCCACTTCTTTCAACTCAGTAATACATTTTGGATGTGTACCTAGAGTTTAAAGCAGAAAAAACGGAACTTTTAGAATTTTCATTTTTTGACCAAAACGACAGCCCCGGGGGTTATTAACATGTTGATATGGTTGTGATTTTTTTTCTGACTGCGGTTTCAAAACCATGCACCAGAATCCACTTCTTTCAACTCAGTAATACATTTTGGATGTGTACCTAGAGTTTAAAGCAGAAAAAACGGAACTTTTAGAATTTTCATTTTTTGACCAAAACGACAGCCCCGGGGGTTATTAACATGTTGATATGGTTGTGATTTTTTTTCTGACTGCGGTTTCAAAACCATGCACCAGAATCCACTTCTTTCAACTCAGTAATACATTTTGGATGTGTACCTAGAGTATAAAGCAGAGAAACATGAACTTTTAGAATTTTCATTTTTCGACCAAAACGACAGCCCCGGGGGTTATAAACATGTTGATATGGATGTGATTTTTTTTCTGACTGCGGTTTCAAAACCATGCACCAGAATCCACTTCTTTCAACTCAGTAATACATTTTGGATGTGTACCTAGAGTTTAAAGCAGAAAAAACGGAACTTTTAGAATTTTCATTTTTTGACCAAAACGACAGCCCCGGGGGTTATAAACATGTTGATATGGTTGTGATTTTTTTTCTGACTGCAGTTTCAAAACCATGCACCAGAATCCACTTCTTTCAACTCAGTAATACCTTTTGGTTGTGTACCTAGAGTTTAAAGCAGAAAAAACTGAACTTTTAGAATTTTCATTTTTTGACCAAAACGACAGCCCCGGGGGTTATAAACATGTTGATATGGTTGTGATTTTTTTTCTGACTGCGGTTTCAAAACCATGCACCAGAATCCACTTCTTTCAACTCAGTAATACATTTTGGATGTGTACCTAGAGTTTAAAGCAGAAAAAACGGAACGTTTAGCATTTTCATTTTTTGACCAAAACGACAGCCCCGGGGGTTATAAACATGTTGATATGGTTGTGATTTTTTTTCTGACTGCGGTTTCAAAACCATGCACCAGAATCCACTTCTTTCAACTCAGTAATACATTTTGGATGTGTACCTAGAGTTTAAAGCAGAAAAAACGGAACTTTTAGAATTTTAATTTTTTGACCAAAACGACAGCCCCGGGGGTTATAAACATGTTGATATGGTTGTGATTTTTTTTCTGACTGTGGTTTCAAAACCATGCACCAGAATCCACTTCTTTCAACTCAGTAATACATTTTGGATGTGTACCTAGAGTTTAAAGCAGAAAAACATGAACTTTTAGAATTTTTATTTTTTGACCAAAACGACAGCCCCAGGGGTTATAAACATGTTGATATGGATGTGATTTTTTTTCTGACTGCGGTTTCAAAACCATGCACCAGAATCCACTTCTTTCAACTCAGTAATACATTTTGGATGTGTACCTAGAGTTTAAAGCAGAAAAAACGGAACTTTTAGAATTTTCATTTTTTGACCAAAACGACAGCCCCGGGGGTTATAAACATGTTGATATGGTTGTGATTTTTTTTCTGACTGCGGTTTCAAAACCATGCACCAGAATCCACTTCTTTCAACTCAGTAATACATTTTGGATGTGTACCTAGAGTTTAAAGCAGAAAAAACGGAACTTTTAGAATTTTCATTTTTTTACCAAAACGACAGCCCCGGGGGTTATAAACATGTTGATATGGTTGTGATTTTTTTTCTGACTGCGGTATCAAAACCATGCACCAGAATCCACTTCTTTCAACTCAGTAATACATTTTGGATGTGTACCTAGAGTTTAAAGCAGAAAAAACTGAACTTTTAGAATTTTCATTTTTTGACCAAAACGACAGCCCCGGGGGTTATAAACATGTTGATATGGTTGTGATTTTTTTTCTGACTGCGGTTTCAAAACCATGCACCAGAATCCACTTCTTTCAACTCAGTAATACATTTTGGATGTGTACCTAGAGTTTAAAGCAGAAAAAACTGAACTTTTAGAATTTTCAGTTTTTGACCAAAACGACAGCCCCGGGGGTTATAAACATGTTGATATGGTTGTGATTTTTTTTCTGACTGCGGTTTCAAAACCATGCACCAGAATCCACTTCTTTCAACTTAGTAATACATTTTGGATGTGTACCTAGAGTTTAAAGCAGAAAAAACGGAACTTTTAGAATTTTCTTTTTTTGACCAAAACGACAGCCCCGGGGGTTATAAACATGTTGATATGGTTGTGATTTTTTTTCTGACTGCGGTTTCAAAACCATGCACCAGAATCCACTTCTTTCAACTCAGTAATACATTTTGGATGTGTACCTAGAGTTTAAAGCAGAAAAAACAGAACTTTTAGAATTTTAATTTTTTTAACCAAAACGACAGCCCCGGGGGTTATAAACATGTTGATATGGTTGTGATTTTTTTTCTGACTGCGGTTTCAAAACCATGCACCAGAATCCACTTCTTTCAACTCAGTAATACATTTTGGATGTGTACCTAGAGTTTAAAGCAGAAAAACATGAACTTTTAGAATTTTCATTTTTTGACCAAAACGACAGCCCCGGGGGTTATTAACATGTTGATATGGTTGTGATTTTTTTTCTGACTGCGGTTTCAAAACCATGCACCAGAATCCACTTCTTTCAACTCAGTAATACATTTTGGATGTGTACCTAGAGTTTAAAGCAGAAAAAACTGAACTTTTAGAATTTTAATTTTTTGACCAAAACGACAGCCCCGGGGGTTATTAACATGTTGATATGGTTGTGATTTTTTTTCTGACTGCGGTTTCAAAACCATGCACCAGAATCCACTTCTTTCAACTCAGTAATACATTTTGGATGTGTACCTAGAGTTTAAAGCAGAGAAACATGAACTTTTAGAATTTTCATTTTTCGACCAAAACGACAGCCCCGGGGGTTATAAACATGTTGATATGGATGTGATTTTTTTTCTGACTGCGGTTTCAAAACCATGCACCAGAATCCACTTCTTTCAACTCAGTAATACATTTTGGATGTGTACCTAGAGTTTAAAGCAGAAAAAACAGAACTTTTAGAATTTTCATTTTTTGACCAAAACGACAGCCCCGGGGGTTATAAACATGTTGATATGGTTGTGATTTTTTTAATGACTGCGGTTTCAAAACCATGCACCAGAATCCACTTCTTTCAACTCAGTAATACATTTTGGATGTGTACCTAGAGTTTAAAGCAGAAAAAACGGAACTTTTAGAATTTTCCTTTTTTGACCAAAACGACAGCCCCGGGGGTTATAAACATGTTGATATGGTTGTGATTTTTTTTCTGACTGCGGTTTCAAAACCATGCACCAGAATCCACTTCTTTCAACTCAGTAATACATTTTGGATGTGTACCTAGAGTTTAAAGCAGAAAAAACTGAACTTTTAGAATTTTCATTTTTTGACCAAAACGACAGCCCCGGGGGTTATTAACATGTTGATATGGTTGTGATTTTTTTTCTGACTGCGGTTTCAAAACCATTCACCAGATTCCACTTCTTTCAACTCAGTAATACATTTTGGATGTGTACCTAGAGTTTAAAGCAGAAAAAACGGAACTTTTAGAATTTTCATTTTTTGACCAAAACGACAGCCCCGGGGGTTATAAACATGTTGATATGGTTGTGATTTTTTTTCTGACTGCGGTTTCAAAACCATGCACCAGAATCCACTTCTTTCAACTCAGTAATACATTTTGGATGTGTACCTAGAGTTTAAAGCAGAAAAAACGGAACTTTTAAAATTTTCATTTTTTGACCAAAACGAAAGCCCCGGGGGTTATAAAGATGTTGATATGGTTGTGATTTTTTTTCTGACTGCGGTTTCAAAACCATGCACCAGAATCCACTTCTTTCAACTCAGTAATACATTTTGGATGTGTACCTAGAGTTTAAAGCAGAAAAAACTGAACTTTTAGAATTTTCATTTTTTGACCAAAACGACAGCCCCGGGGGTTATAAACATGTTAATATGGTTCTGATTTTTTTTCTGACTGCGGTTTCAAAACCATGCACCAGAATCCACTTCTTTCAACTCAGTAATACATTTTGGATGTGTACCTAGAGTTTAAAGCAGAAAAACATGAACTTTTAGTATTTTCATTTTTTGACCAAAACGACAGCCTCGGGGGTTATAAACATGTTGATATGGATGTGATTTTTTTTCTGACTGCGGTTTCAAAACCATGCACCAGAATCCACTTCTTTCAACTCAGTAATACATTTTGGATGTGTACCTAGAGTTTAAAGCAGAAAAAACGGAACTTTTAGAATTTTCCTTTTTTGACCAAAACGACAGCCCCGGGGGTTATAAACATGTTGATATGGTTGTGATTTTTTTTCTGACTGCGGTTTCAAAACCATGCACCAGAATCCACTTCTTTCAACTCAGTAATACATTTTGGATGTGTACCTAGAGTTTAAAGCAGAAAAAACTGAACTTTTAGAATTTTCATTTTTTGACCAAAACGACAGCCCCGGGGGTTATTAACATGTTGATATGGTTGTGATTTTTTTTCTGACTGCGGTTTCAAAACCATTCACCAGATTCCACTTCTTTCAACTCAGTAATACATTTTGGATGTGTACCTAGAGTTTAAAGCAGAAAAAACGGAACTTTTAGAATTTTCATTTTTTGACCAAAACGACAGCCCCGGGGGTTATAAACATGTTGATATGGTTGTGATTTTTTTTCTGACTGCGGTTTCAAAACCATGCACCAGAATCCACTTCTTTCAACTCAGTAATACATTTTGGATGTGTACCTAGAGTTTAAAGCAGAAAAAACGGAACTTTTAGAATTTTCATTTTTTGACCAAAACGAAAGCCCCGGGGGTTATAAAGATGTTGATATGGTTGTGATTTTTTTTCTGACTGCGGTTTCAAAACCATGCACCAGAATCCACTTCTTTCAACTCAGTAATACATTTTGGATGTGTACCTAGAGTTTAAAGCAGAAAAACATGAACTTTTAGTATTTTCATTTTTTGACCAAAACGACAGCCTCGGGGGTTATAAACATGTTGATATGGATGTGATTTTTTTTCTGACTGCGGTTTCAAAACCATGCACCAGAATCCACTTCTTTCAACTCAGTAATACATTTTGGATGTTTACCTAGAGTTTAAAGCAGAAAAAACGGAACTTTTAGAATTTTCATTTTTTGACCAAAACGACAGCCCCGGGGGTTATAAACATGTTGATATGGTTGTGATTTTTTTTCTGACTGCGGTTTCAAAACCATGCACCAGAATCCACTTCTTTCAACTCAGTAATACATTTTGGATGTGTACCTAGAGTTTAAAGCAGAAAAAAATGAACTTTTAGAATTTTCATTTTTTGACCAAAACGACAGCCCCGGGGGTTATAAACATGTTGATATGGTTGTGATTTTTTTTCTGACTGCGGTTTCAAAACCATGCACCAGAATCCACTTCTTTCAACTCAGTAATACATTTTGGATGTGTACCTAGAGTTTAAAGCAGAAAAAAACGGAACTTTTAGAATTTTCATTTTTTGACCAAAACGACAGCCCCGGGGGTTATTAACATGTTGGTATGGTTGTGATTTTTTTTCTGACTGCGGTTTCAAAACCATGCACCAGAATCCACTTCTTTCAACTCAGTAATACATTTTGGATGTGTACCTAGAGTTTAAAGCAGAAAAAACGGAACTTTTAGAATTTTCATTTTTTGACCAAAACGACAGCCCCGGGGGTTATTAACATGTTGATATGGTTGTGATTTTTTTTCTGACTGCGGTTTCAAAACCATGCACCAGAATCCACTTCTTTCAACTCAGTAATACATTTTGGATGTGTACCTAGAGTTTAAAGCAGAAAAACATGAACTTTTAGTATTTTCATTTTTTGACCAAAACGACAGCCTCGGGGGTTATAAACATGTTGATATGGATGTGATTTTTTTTCTGACTGCGGTTTCAAAACCATGCACCAGAATCCACTTCTTTCAACTCAGTAATACATTTTGGATGTGTACCTAGAGTTTAAAGCAGAAAAAACGGAACTTTTAGAATTTTCATTTTTTGACCAAAACGACAGCCCCGGGGGTTATAAACATGTTGATATGGTTGTGATTTTTTTTCTGACTGCGGTTTCAAAACCATGCACCAGAATCCACTTCTTTCAACTCAGTAATACATTTTGGATGTGTACCTAGAGTTTAAAGCAGAAAAAAATGAACTTTTAGAATTTTCATTTTTTGACCAAAACGACAGCCCCGGGGGTTATAAACATGTTGATATGGTTGTGATTTTTTTTCTGACTGCGGTTTCAAAACCATGCACCAGAATCCACTTCTTTCAACTCAGTAATACATTTTGGATGTGTACCTAGAGTTTAAAGCAGAAAAAAACGGAACTTTTAGAATTTTCATTTTTTGACCAAAACGACAGCCCCGGGGGTTATTAACATGTTGGTATGGTTGTGATTTTTTTTCTGACTGCGGTTTCAAAACCATGCACCAGAATCCACTTCTTTCAACTCAGTAATACATTTTGGATGTGTACCTAGAGTTTAAAGCAGAAAAAACGGAACTTTTAGAATTTTCATTTTTTGACCAAAACGACAGCCCCGGGGGTTATTAACATGTTGATATGGTTGTGATTTTTTTTCTGACTGCGGTTTCAAAACCAAGCACCAGAATCCACTTCTTTCAACTCAGTAATACATTTTGGATGTGTACCTAGAGTTTAAAGCAGAAAAAACGGAACTTTTAGAATTTTCATTTTTTGACCAAAACGACAGCCCCGGGGGTTATTAACATGTTGATATGGGTGTGATTTTTTTTCTGACTGCGGTTTCAAAACCATGCACCAGAATCCACTTCTTTCAACTCAGTAATACATTTTGGATGTGTACCTAGAGTATAAAGCAGAGAAACATGAACTTTTAGAATTTTCATTTTTCGACCAAAACGACAGCCCCGGGGGTTATAAACATGTTGATATGGATGTGATTTTTTTTCTGACTGCGGTTTCAAAACCATGCACCAGAATCCACTTCTTTCAACTCAGTAATACATTTTGGATGTGTACCTAGAGTTTAAAGCAGAAAAAACGGAACTTTTAGAATTTTCATTTTTTGACCAAAACGACAGCCCCGGGGGTTATAAACATGTTGATATGGTTGTGATTTTTTTTCTGACTGCAGTTTCAAAACCATGCACCAGAATCCACTTCTTTCAACTCAGTAATACCTTTTGGTTGTGTACCTAGAGTTTAAAGCAGAAAAAACGGAACTTTTAGAATTTTCATTTTTTGACCAAAACGACAGCCCCGGGGGTTATAAACATGTTGATATGGTTGTGATTTTTTTTCTGACTGCGGTTTCAAAACCATGCACCAGAATCCACTTCTTTCAACTCAGTAATACATTTTGGATGTGTACCTAGAGTTTAAAGCAGAAAAAACGGAACGTTTAGCATTTTCATTTTTTGACCAAAACGACAGCCCCGGGGGTTATAAACATGTTGATATGGTTGTGATTTTTTTTCTGACTGCGGTTTCAAAACCATGCACCAGAATCCACTTCTTTCAACTCAGTAATACATTTTGGATGTGTACCTAGAGTTTAAAGCAGAAAAAACGGAACTTTTAGAATTTTCATTTTTTGACCAAAACGACAGCCCCGGGGGTTATAAACATGTTGATATGGTTGTGATTTTTTTTCTGACTGTGGTTTCAAAACCATGCACCAGAATCCACTTCTTTCAACTCAGTAATACATTTTGGATGTGTACCTAGAGTTTAAAGCAGAAAAACATGAACTTTTAGAATTTTCATTTTTTGACCAAAACGACAGCCCCAGGGGTTATAAACATGTTGATATGGATGTGATTTTTTTTCTGACTGCGGTTTCAAAACCATGCACCAGAATCCACTTCTTTCAACTCAGTAATACATTTTGGATGTGTACCTAGAGTTTAAAGCAGAAAAAACGGAACTTTTAGAATTTTCATTTTTTGACCAAAACGACAGCCCCGGGGGTTATAAACATGTTGATATGGTTGTGATTTTTTTTCTGACTGCGGTTTCAAAACCATGCACCAGAATCCACTTCTTTCAACTCAGTAATACATTTTGGATGTGTACCTAGAGTTTAAAGCAGAAAAAACGGAACTTTTAGAATTTTCATTTTTTGACCAAAACGACAGCCCCGGGGGTTATAAACATGTTGATATGGTTGTGATTTTTTTTCTGACTGCGGTTTCAAAACCATGCACCAGAATCCACTTCTTTCAACTCAGTAATACATTTTGGATGTGTACCTAGAGTTTAAAGCAGAAAAAACTGAACTTTTAGAATTTTCATTTTTTGACCAAAACGACAGCCCCGGGGGTTATAAACATGTTGATATGGTTGTGATTTTTTTTCTGACTGCGGTTTCAAAACCATGCACCAGAATCCACTTCTTTCAACTCAGTAATACATTTTGGATGTGTACCTAGAGTTTAAAGCAGAAAAAACGGAACGTTTAGCATTTTCATTTTTTGACCAAAACGACAGCCCCGGGGGTTATAAACATGTTGATATGGTTGTGATTTTTTTTCTGACTGCGGTTTCAAAACCATGCACCAGAATCCACTTCTTTCAACTCAGTAATACATTTTGGATGTGTACCTAGAGTTTAAAGCAGAAAAAACGGAACTTTTAGAATTTTCATTTTTTGACCAAAACGACAGCCCCGGGGGTTATAAACATGTTGATATGGTTGTGATTTTTTTTCTGACTGTGGTTTCAAAACCATGCACCAGAATCCACTTCTTTCAACTCAGTAATACATTTTGGATGTGTACCTAGAGTTTAAAGCAGAAAAACATGAACTTTTAGAATTTTCATTTTTTGACCAAAACGACAGCCCCAGGGGTTATAAACATGTTGATATGGATGTGATTTTTTTTCTGACTGCGGTTTCAAAACCATGCACCAGAATCCACTTCTTTCAACTCAGTAATACATTTTGGATGTGTACCTAGAGTTTAAAGCAGAAAAAACTGAACTTTTAGAATTTTCATTTTTTGACCAAAACGACAGCCCCGGGGGTTATAAACATGTTGATATGGTTGTGATTTTTTTTCTGACTGCGGTTTCAAAACCATGCACCAGAATCCACTTCTTTCAACTCAGTAATACATTTTGGATGTGTACCTAGAGTTTAAAGCAGAAAAAACGGAACTTTTAGAATTTTCATTTTTTGACCAAAACGACAGCCCCGGGGGTTATAAACATGTTGATATGGTTGTGATTTTTTTTCTGACTGCGGTTTCAAAACCATGCACCAGAATCCACTTCTTTCAACTCAGTAATACATTTTGGATGTGTACCTAGAGTTTAAAGCAGAAAAAACTGAACTTTTAGAATTTTCATTTTTTGACCAAAACGACAGCCCCGGGGGTTATAAACATGTTGATATGGTTGTGATTTTTTTTCTGACTGCGGTTTCAAAACCATGCACCAGAATCCACTTCTTTCAACTCAGTAATACATTTTGGATGTGTACCTAGAGTTTAAAGCAGAAAAACATGAACTTTTAGAATTTTCATTTTTTGACCAAAACGACAGCCCCGGGGGTTATAAACATGTTGATATGGTTGTGATTTTTTTTCTGACTGCGGTTTCAAAACCATGCACCAGAATCCACTTCTTTCAACTCAGTAATACATTTTGGATGTGTACCTAGAGTTTAAAGCAGAAAAAAACGGAACTTTTAGAATTTTCATTTTTTGACCAAAACGACAGCCCCGGGGGTTATTAACATGTTGGTATGGTTGTGATTTTTTTTCTGACTGCGGTTTCAAAACCATGCACCAGAATCCACTTCTTTCAACTCAGTAATACATTTTGGATGTGTACCTAGAGTTTAAAGCAGAAAAAACGGAACTTTTAGAATTTTCATTTTTTGACCAAAACGACAGCCCCGGGGGTTATTAACATGTTGATATGGTTGTGATTTTTTTTCTGACTGCGGTTTCAAAACCAAGCACCAGAATCCACTTCTTTCAACTCAGTAATACATTTTGGATGTGTACCTAGAGTTTAAAGCAGAAAAAACGGAACTTTTAGAATTTTCATTTTTTGACCAAAACGACAGCCCCGGGGGTTATTAACATGTTGATATGGGTGTGATTTTTTTTCTGACTGCGGTTTCAAAACCATGCACCAGAATCCACTTCTTTCAACTCAGTAATACATTTTGGATGTGTACCTAGAGTATAAAGCAGAGAAACATGAACTTTTAGAATTTTCATTTTTCGACCAAAACGACAGCCCCGGGGGTTATAAACATGTTGATATGGATGTGATTTTTTTTCTGACTGCGGTTTCAAAACCATGCACCAGAATCCACTTCTTTCAACTCAGTAATACATTTTGGATGTGTACCTAGAGTTTAAAGCAGAAAAAACGGAACTTTTAGAATTTTCATTTTTTGACCAAAACGACAGCCCCGGGGGTTATAAACATGTTGATATGGTTGTGATTTTTTTTCTGACTGCAGTTTCAAAACCATGCACCAGAATCCACTTCTTTCAACTCAGTAATACCTTTTGGTTGTGTACCTAGAGTTTAAAGCAGAAAAAACGGAACTTTTAGAATTTTCATTTTTTGACCAAAACGACAGCCCCGGGGGTTATAAACATGTTGATATGGTTGTGATTTTTTTTCTGACTGCGGTTTCAAAACCATGCACCAGAATCCACTTCTTTCAACTCAGTAATACATTTTGGATGTGTACCTAGAGTTTAAAGCAGAAAAAACGGAACGTTTAGCATTTTCATTTTTTGACCAAAACGACAGCCCCGGGGGTTATAAACATGTTGATATGGTTGTGATTTTTTTTCTGACTGCGGTTTCAAAACCATGCACCAGAATCCACTTCTTTCAACTCAGTAATACATTTTGGATGTGTACCTAGAGTTTAAAGCAG
Organism: Crinia signifera; assembly: GCF_055691185.1. NCBI lineage: Eukaryota > Metazoa > Chordata > Amphibia > Anura > Myobatrachidae > Crinia > Crinia signifera. The sequence goes on along the minus strand of NC_139228.1, from coordinate 23,042,830 downwards.
AAAAAACGGAACTTTTAGAATTTTCATTTTTTGACCAAAACGACAGCCCCGGGGGTTATAAACATGTTGATATGGTTGTGATTTTTTTTCTGACTGTGGTTTCAAAACCATGCACCAGAATCCACTTCTTTCAACTCAGTAATACATTTTGGATGTGTACCTAGAGTTTAAAGCAGAAAAACATGAACTTTTAGAATTTTCATTTTTTGACCAAAACGACAGCCCCAGGGGTTATAAACATGTTGATATGGATGTGATTTTTTTTCTGACTGCGGTTTCAAAACCATGCACCAGAATCCACTTCTTTCAACTCAGTAATACATTTTGGATGTGTACCTAGAGTTTAAAGCAGAAAAAACGGAACTTTTAGAATTTTCATTTTTTGACCAAAACGACAGCCCCGGGGGTTATAAACATGTTGATATGGTTGTGATTTTTTTTCTGACTGCGGTTTCAAAACCATGCACCAGAATCCACTTCTTTCAACTCAGTAATACATTTTGGATGTGTACCTAGAGTTTAAAGCAGAAAAAACGGAACTTTTAGAATTTTCATTTTTTGACCAAAACGACAGCCCCGGGGGTTATAAACATGTTGATATGGTTGTGATTTTTTTTCTGACTGCGGTTTCAAAACCATGCACCAGAATCCACTTCTTTCAACTCAGTAATACATTTTGGATGTGTACCTAGAGTTTAAAGCAGAAAAAACTGAACTTTTAGAATTTTCATTTTTTGACCAAAACGACAGCCCCGGGGGTTATAAACATGTTGATATGGTTGTGATTTTTTTTCTGACTGCGGTTTCAAAACCATGCACCAGAATCCACTTCTTTCAACTCAGTAATACATTTTGGATGTGTACCTAGAGTTTAAAGCAGAAAAAACGGAACGTTTAGCATTTTCATTTTTTGACCAAAACGACAGCCCCGGGGGTTATAAACATGTTGATATGGTTGTGATTTTTTTTCTGACTGCGGTTTCAAAACCATGCACCAGAATCCACTTCTTTCAACTCAGTAATACATTTTGGATGTGTACCTAGAGTTTAAAGCAGAAAAAACGGAACTTTTAGAATTTTCATTTTTTGACCAAAACGACAGCCCCGGGGGTTATAAACATGTTGATATGGTTGTGATTTTTTTTCTGACTGTGGTTTCAAAACCATGCACCAGAATCCACTTCTTTCAACTCAGTAATACATTTTGGATGTGTACCTAGAGTTTAAAGCAGAAAAACATGAACTTTTAGAATTTTCATTTTTTGACCAAAACGACAGCCCCAGGGGTTATAAACATGTTGATATGGATGTGATTTTTTTTCTGACTGCGGTTTCAAAACCATGCACCAGAATCCACTTCTTTCAACTCAGTAATACATTTTGGATGTGTACCTAGAGTTTAAAGCAGAAAAAACTGAACTTTTAGAATTTTCATTTTTTGACCAAAACGACAGCCCCGGGGGTTATAAACATGTTGATATGGTTGTGATTTTTTTTCTGACTGCGGTTTCAAAACCATGCACCAGAATCCACTTCTTTCAACTCAGTAATACATTTTGGATGTGTACCTAGAGTTTAAAGCAGAAAAAACGGAACTTTTAGAATTTTCATTTTTTGACCAAAACGACAGCCCCGGGGGTTATAAACATGTTGATATGGTTGTGATTTTTTTTCTGACTGCGGTTTCAAAACCATGCACCAGAATCCACTTCTTTCAACTCAGTAATACATTTTGGATGTGTACCTAGAGTTTAAAGCAGAAAAAACTGAACTTTTAGAATTTTCATTTTTTGACCAAAACGACAGCCCCGGGGGTTATAAACATGTTGATATGGTTGTGATTTTTTTTCTGACTGCGGTTTCAAAACCATGCACCAGAATCCACTTCTTTCAACTCAGTAATACATTTTGGATGTGTACCTAGAGTTTAAAGCAGAAAAACATGAACTTTTAGAATTTTCATTTTTTGACCAAAACGACAGCCCCGGGGGTTATAAACATGTTGATATGGTTGTGATTTTTTTTCTGACTGCGGTTTCAAAACCATGCACCAGAATCCACTTCTTTCAACTCAGTAATACATTTTGGATGTGTACCTAGAGTTTAAAGCAGAAAAAACGGAACTTTTAGAATTTTCATTTTTTGACCAAAACGACAGCCCCGGGGGTTATAAACATGTTGATATGGTTGTGATTTTTTTTCTGACTGCGGTTTCAAAACCATGCACCAGAATCCACTTCTTTCAACTCAGTAATACATTTTGGATGTGTACCTAGAGTTTAAAGCAGAAAAAACTGAACTTTTAGAATTTTCAGTTTTTGACCAAAATGACAGCACCGGGGGTTATAAACATATTGATATGGATGTGATTTTTTTTCTGACTGCGGTTTCAAAACCATGCACCAGATTCCACTTCTTTCAACTCAGTAATACATTTTGGATGTGTACCTAGAGTTTAAAGCAGAAAAAACGGAACTTTTAGAATTTTCATTTTTTGACCAAAACGACAGCCCCGGGGGTTATAAACATGTTGATATGGTTGTGATTTTTTTTCTGACTGCGGTTTCAAAACCATGCACCAGAATCCACTTCTTTCAACTCAGTAATACATTTTGGATGTGTACCTAGAGTTTAAAGCAGAAAAAACGGAACTTTTAGAATTTTCATTTTTTGACCAAAACGACAGCCCCGGGGGTTATAAACATGTTGATATGGTTGTGATTTTTTTTTCTGACTGCGGTTTCAAAACCATGCACCGGAATCCACTTCTTTCAACTCAGTAATACATTTTGGATGTGTACCTAGAGTTTAAAGCAGAAAAAACTGAACTTTTAGAATTTTCAGTTTTTGACCAAAACGACAGCCCCGGGGGTTATAAACATGTTGATATGGTTGTGATTTTTTTTCTGACTGCGGTTTCAAAACCATGCACCAGAATCCACTTCTTTCAACTTAGTAATACATTTTGGATGTGTACCTAGAGTTTAAAGCAGAAAAAACGGAACTTTTAGAATTTTCTTTTTTTGACCAAAACGACAGCCCCGGGGGTTATAAACATGTTGATATGGTTGTGATTTTTTTTCTGACTGCGGTTTCAAAACCATGCACCAGAATCCACTTCTTTCAACTCAGTAATACATTTTGGATGTGTACCTAGAGTTTAAAGCAGAAAAAACAGAACTTTTAGAATTTTAATTTTTTTAACCAAAACGACAGCCCCGGGGGTTATAAACATGTTGATATGGTTGTGATTTTTTTTCTGACTGCGGTTTCAAAACCATGCACCAGAATCCACTTCTTTCAACTCAGTAATACATTTTGGATGTGTACCTAGAGTTTAAAGCAGAAAAACATGAACTTTTAGAATTTTCATTTTTTGACCAAAACGACAGCCCCGGGGGTTATTAACATGTTGATATGGTTGTGATTTTTTTTCTGACTGCGGTTTCAAAACCATGCACCAGAATCCACTTCTTTCAACTCAGTAATACATTTTGGATGTGTACCTAGAGTTTAAAGCAGAGAAACATGAACTTTTAGAATTTTCATTTTTCGACCAAAACGACAGCCCCGGGGGTTATAAACATGTTGATATGGATGTGATTTTTTTTCTGACTGCGGTTTCAAAACCATGCACCAGAATCCACTTCTTTCAACTCAGTAATACATTTTGGATGTGTACCTAGAGTTTAAAGCAGAAAAAACTGAACTTTTAGAATTTTCATTTTTTGACCAAAACGACAGCCCCGGGGGTTATAAACATGTTGATATGGTTGTGATTTTTTTTCTGACTGCGGTTTCAAAACCATGCACCAGAATCCACTTCTTTCAACTCAGTAATACCTTTTGGTTGTGTACCTAGAGTTTAAAGCAGAAAAAACTGAACTTTTAGAATTTTCAGTTTTTTGACCAAAACGACAGCCCCGGGGGTTATAAACATGTTGATATGGTTGTGATTTTTTTAATGACTGCGGTTTCAAAACCATGCACCAGAATCCACTTCTTTCAACTCAGTAATACATTTTGGATGTGTACCTAGAGTTTAAAGCAGAAAAAACGGAACTTTTAGAATTTTCATTTTTTGACCAAAACGACAGCCCCGGGGGTTATAAACATGTTGATATGGTTGTGATTTTTTTTCTGACTGCGGTTTCAAAACCATGCACCAGAATCCACTTCTTTCAACTCAGTAATACATTTTGGATGTGTACCTAGAGTTTAAAGCAGAAAAAACGGAACTTTTAGAATTTTCATTTTTTGACCAAAACGACAGCCCCGGGGGTTATAAACATGTTGATATGGTTGTGATTTTTTTTCTGACTGCGGTTTCAAAACCATGCACCAGAATCCACTTCTTTCAACTCAGTAATACATTTTGGATGTGTACCTAGAGTTTAAAGCAGAAAAAACTGAACTTTTAGAATTTTCATTTTTTGACCAAAACGACAGCCCCGGGGGTTATAAACATGTTGATATGGTTGTGATTTTTTTAATGACTGCGGTTTCAAAACCATGCACCAGAATCCACTTCTTTCAACTCAGTAATACATTTTGGTTGTGTACCTAGAGTTTAAAGCAGAAAAAACTGAACTTTTAGAATTTTCAGTTTTTTGACCAAAACGACAGCCCCGGGGGTTATAAACATGTTGATATGGTTGTGATTTTTTTAATGACTGCGGTTTCAAAACCATGCACCAGAATCCACTTCTTTCAACTCAGTAATACATTTTGGATGTGTACCTAGAGTTTAAAGCAGAAAAAACGGAACTTTTAGAATTTTCATTTTTTGACCAAAACGACAGCCCCGGGGGTTATAAACATGTTGATATGGTTGTGATTTTTTTTCTGACTGCGGTTTCAAAACCATGCACCAGAATCCACTTCTTTCAACTCAGTAATACATTTTGGATGTGTACCTAGAGTTTAAAGCAGAAAAAACGGAACTTTTAGAATTTTCATTTTTTGACCAAAACGACAGCCCCGGGGGTTATAAACATGTTGATATGGTTGTGATTTTTTTTCTGACTGCGGTTTCAAAACCATGCACCAGAATCCACTTCTTTCAACTCAGTAATACATTTTGGATGTGTACCTAGAGTTTAAAGCAGAAAAAACGGAACTTTTAGAATTTTCATTTTTTGACCAAAACGACAGCCCCGGGGATTATAAACATGTTGATATGGTTGTGATTTTTTTTCTGACTGCGGTTTCAAAACCATGCACCAGAATCCACTTCTTTCAACTCAGTAATACATTTTGGATGTGTACCTAGAGTTTAAAGCAGAAAAAACGGAACGTTTAGCATTTTCATTTTTTGACCAAAACGACAGCCCCGGGGGTTATAAACATGTTGATATGGTTGTGATTTTTTTTCTGACTGCGGTTTCAAAACCATGCACCAGAATCCACTTCTTTCAACTCAGTAATACATTTTGGATGTGTACCTAGAGTTTAAAGCAGAAAAAACGGAACTTTTAGAATTTTCATTTTTTGACCAAAACGACAGCCCCGGGGGTTATAAACATGTTGATATGGTTGTGATTTTTTTTCTGACTGTGGTTTCAAAACCATGCACCAGAATCCACTTCTTTCAACTCAGTAATACATTTTGGATGTGTACCTAGAGTTTAAAGCAGAAAAACATGAACTTTTAGAATTTTCATTTTTTGACCAAAACGACAGCCCCAGGGGTTATAAACATGTTGATATGGATGTGATTTTTTTTCTGACTGCGGTTTCAAAACCATGCACCAGAATCCACTTCTTTCAACTCAGTAATACATTTTGGATGTGTACCTAGAGTTTAAAGCAGAAAAAACGGAACTTTTAGAATTTTCATTTTTTGACCAAAACGACAGCCCCGGGGGTTATAAACATGTTGATATGGTTGTGATTTTTTTTCTGACTGCGGTTTCAAAACCATGCACCAGAATCCACTTCTTTCAACTCAGTAATACATTTTGGATGTGTACCTAGAGTTTAAAGCAGAAAAAACGGAACTTTTAGAATTTTCATTTTTTGACCAAAACGACAGCCCCGGGGGTTATAAACATGTTGATATGGTTGTGATTTTTTTTTCTGACTGCGGTTTCAAAACCATGCACCAGAATCCACTTCTTTCAACTCAGTAATACATTTTGGATGTGTACCTAGAGTTTAAAGCAGAAAAAACTGAACTTTTAGAATTTTCATTTTTTGACCAAAACGACAGCCCCGGGGGTTATAAACATGTTGATATGGTTGTGATTTTTTTTCTGACTGCGGTTTCAAAACCATGCACCAGAATCCACTTCTTTCAACTCAGTAATACATTTTGGATGTGTACCTAGAGTTTAAAGCAGAAAAACATGAACTTTTAGAATTTTCATTTTTTGACCAAAACGACAGCCCCGGGGGTTATAAACATGTTGATATGGTTGTGATTTTTTTCTGACTGCGGTTTCAAAACCATGCACCAGAATCCACTTCTTTCAACTCAGTAATACATTTTGGATGTGTACCTAGAGTTTAAAGCAGAAAAAACGGAACTTTTAGAATTTTCATTTTTTGACCAAAACGACAGCCCCGGGGGTTATAAACATGTTGATATGGTTGTGATTTTTTTTCTGACTGCGGTTTCAAAACCATGCACCAGAATCCACTTCTTTCAACTCAGTAATACATTTTGGATGTGTACCTAGAGTTTAAAGCAGAAAAAACTGAACTTTTAGAATTTTCAGTTTTTGACCAAAATGACAGCACCGGGGGTTATAAACATATTGATATGGATGTGATTTTTTTTCTGACTGCGGTTTCAAAACCATGCACCAGATTCCACTTCTTTCAACTCAGTAATACATTTTGGATGTGTACCTAGAGTTTAAAGCAGAAAAAACGGAACTTTTAGAATTTTCATTTTTTGACCAAAACGACAGCCCCGGGGGTTATAAACATGTTGATATGGTTGTGATTTTTTTTCTGACTGCGGTTTCAAAACCATGCACCAGAATCCACTTCTTTCAACTCAGTAATACATTTTGGATGTGTACCTAGAGTTTAAAGCAGAAAAAACGGAACTTTTAGAATTTTCATTTTTTGACCAAAACGACAGCCCCGGGGGTTATAAACATGTTGATATGGTTGTGATTTTTTTTCTGACTGCGGTTTCAAAACCATGCACCAGAATCCACTTCTTTCAACTCAGTAATACATTTTGGATGTGTACCTAGAGTTTAAAGCAGAAAAAAATGAACTTTTAGAATTTTCAGTTTTTGACCAAAACGACAGCCCCGGGGGTTATAAACATGTTGATATGGTTGTGATTTTTTTTCTGACTGCGGTTTCAAAACCATGCACCAGAATCCACTTCTTTCAACTTAGTAATACATTTTGGATGTGTACCTAGAGTTTAAAGCAGAAAAAACGGAACTTTTAGAATTTTCTTTTTTTGACCAAAACGACAGCCCCGGGGGTTATAAACATGTTGATATGGTTGTGATTTTTTTTCTGACTGCGGTTTCAAAACCATGCACCAGAATCCACTTCTTTCAACTCAGTAATACATTTTGGATGTGTACCTAGAGTTTAAAGCAGAAAAAACAGAACTTTTAGAATTTTAATTTTTTTAACCAAAACGACAGCCCCGGGGGTTATAAACATGTTGATATGGTTGTGATTTTTTTTCTGACTGCGGTTTCAAAACCATGCACCAGAATCCACTTCTTTCAACTCAGTAATACATTTTGGATGTGTACCTAGAGTTTAAAGCAGAAAAACATGAACTTTTAGAATTTTCATTTTTTGACCAAAACGACAGCCCCGGGGGTTATTAACATGTTGATATGGTTGTGATTTTTTTTCTGACTGCGGTTTCAAAACCATGCACCAGAATCCACTTCTTTCAACTCAGTAATACATTTTGGATGTGTACCTAGAGTTTAAAGCAGAGAAACATGAACTTTTAGAATTTTCATTTTTCGACCAAAACGACAGCCCCGGGGGTTATAAACATGTTGATATGGATGTGATTTTTTTTCTGACTGCGGTTTCAAAACCATGCACCAGAATCCACTTCTTTCAACTCAGTAATACATTTTGGATGTGTACCTAGAGTTTAAAGCAGAAAAAACTGAACTTTTAGAATTTTCATTTTTTGACCAAAACGACAGCCCCGGGGGTTATAAACATGTTGATATGGTTGTGATTTTTTTTCTGACTGCGGTTTCAAAACCATGCACCAGAATCCACTTCTTTCAACTCAGTAATACCTTTTGGTTGTGTACCTAGAGTTTAAAGCAGAAAAAACTGAACTTTTAGAATTTTCAGTTTTTTGACCAAAACGACAGCCCCGGGGGTTATAAACATGTTGATATGGTTGTGATTTTTTTAATGACTGCGGTTTCAAAACCATGCACCAGAATCCACTTCTTTCAACTCAGTAATACATTTTGGATGTGTACCTAGAGTTTAAAGCAGAAAAAACGGAACTTTTAGAATTTTCATTTTTTGACCAAAACGACAGCCCCGGGGGTTATAAACATGTTGATATGGTTGTGATTTTTTTTCTGACTGCGGTTTCAAAACCATGCACCAGAATCCACTTCTTTCAACTCAGTAATACATTTTGGATGTGTACCTAGAGTTTAAAGCAGAAAAAACGGAACTTTTAGAATTTTCATTTTTTGACCAAAACGACAGCCCCGGGGGTTATAAACATGTTGATATGGTTGTGATTTTTTTTCTGACTGCGGTTTCAAAACCATGCACCAGAATCCACTTCTTTCAACTCAGTAATACATTTTGGATGTGTACCTAGAGTTTAAAGCAGAAAAAACTGAACTTTTAGAATTTTCATTTTTTGACCAAAACGACAGCCCCGGGGGTTATAAACATGTTGATATGGTTGTGATTTTTTTAATGACTGCGGTTTCAAAACCATGCACCAGAATCCACTTCTTTCAACTCAGTAATACATTTTGGTTGTGTACCTAGAGTTTAAAGCAGAAAAAACTGAACTTTTAGAATTTTCAGTTTTTTGACCAAAACGACAGCCCCGGGGGTTATAAACATGTTGATATGGTTGTGATTTTTTTAATGACTGCGGTTTCAAAACCATGCACCAGAATCCACTTCTTTCAACTCAGTAATACATTTTGGATGTGTACCTAGAGTTTAAAGCAGAAAAAACGGAACTTTTAGAATTTTCATTTTTTGACCAAAACGACAGCCCCGGGGGTTATAAACATGTTGATATGGTTGTGATTTTTTTTCTGACTGCGGTTTCAAAACCATGCACCAGAATCCACTTCTTTCAACTCAGTAATACATTTTGGATGTGTACCTAGAGTTTAAAGCAGAAAAAACGGAACTTTTAGAATTTTCATTTTTTGACCAAAACGACAGCCCCGGGGGTTATAAACATGTTGATATGGTTGTGATTTTTTTTCTGACTGCGGTTTCAAAACCATGCACCAGAATCCACTTCTTTCAACTCAGTAATACATTTTGGATGTGTACCTAGAGTTTAAAGCAGAAAAAACGGAACTTTTAGAATTTTCATTTTTTGACCAAAACGACAGCCCCGGGGATTATAAACATGTTGATATGGTTGTGATTTTTTTTCTGACTGCGGTTTCAAAACCATGCACCAGAATCCACTTCTTTCAACTCAGTAATACATTTTGGATGTGTACCTAGAGTTTAAAGCAGAAAAAACGGAACGTTTAGCATTTTCATTTTTTGACCAAAACGACAGCCCCGGGGGTTATAAACATGTTGATATGGTTGTGATTTTTTTTCTGACTGCGGTTTCAAAACCATGCACCAGAATCCACTTCTTTCAACTCAGTAATACATTTTGGATGTGTACCTAGAGTTTAAAGCAGAAAAAACGGAACTTTTAGAATTTTCATTTTTTGACCAAAACGACAGCCCCGGGGGTTATAAACATGTTGATATGGTTGTGATTTTTTTTCTGACTGTGGTTTCAAAACCATGCACCAGAATCCACTTCTTTCAACTCAGTAATACATTTTGGATGTGTACCTAGAGTTTAAAGCAGAAAAACATGAACTTTTAGAATTTTCATTTTTTGACCAAAACGACAGCCCCAGGGGTTATAAACATGTTGATATGGATGTGATTTTTTTTCTGACTGCGGTTTCAAAACCATGCACCAGAATCCACTTCTTTCAACTCAGTAATACATTTTGGATGTGTACCTAGAGTTTAAAGCAGAAAAAACGGAACTTTTAGAATTTTCATTTTTTGACCAAAACGACAGCCCCGGGGGTTATAAACATGTTGATATGGTTGTGATTTTTTTTCTGACTGCGGTTTCAAAACCATGCACCAGAATCCACTTCTTTCAACTCAGTAATACATTTTGGATGTGTACCTAGAGTTTAAAGCAGAAAAAACGGAACTTTTAGAATTTTCATTTTTTGACCAAAACGACAGCCCCGGGGGTTATAAACATGTTGATATGGTTGTGATTTTTTTTTCTGACTGTGGTTTCAAAACCATGCACCAGAATCCACTTCTTTCAACTCAGTAATACATTTTGGATGTGTACCTAGAGTTTAAAGCAGAAAAAACTGAACTTTTAGAATTTTCATTTTTTGACCAAAACGACAGCCCCGGGGGTTATAAACATGTTGATATGGTTGTGATTTTTTTTCTGACTGCGGTTTCAAAACCATGCACCAGAATCCACTTCTTTCAACTCAGTAATACATTTTGGATGTGTACCTAGAGTTTAAAGCAGAAAAACATGAACTTTTAGAATTTTCATTTTTTGACCAAAACGACAGCCCCGGGGGTTATAAACATGTTGATATGGTTGTGATTTTTTTCTGACTGCGGTTTCAAAACCATGCACCAGAATCCACTTCTTTCAACTCAGTAATACATTTTGGATGTGTACCTAGAGTTTAAAGCAGAAAAAACGGAACTTTTAGAATTTTCATTTTTTGACCAAAACGACAGCCCCGGGGGTTATAAACATGTTGATATGGTTGTGATTTTTTTTCTGACTGCGGTTTCAAAACCATGCACCAGAATCCACTTCTTTCAACTCAGTAATACATTTTGGATGTGTACCTAGAGTTTAAAGCAGAAAAAACTGAACTTTTAGAATTTTCAGTTTTTGACCAAAATGACAGCACCGGGGGTTATAAACATATTGATATGGATGTGATTTTTTTTCTGACTGCGGTTTCAAAACCATGCACCAGATTCCACTTCTTTCAACTCAGTAATACATTTTGGATGTGTACCTAGAGTTTAAAGCAGAAAAAACGGAACTTTTAGAATTTTCATTTTTTGACCAAAACGACAGCCCCGGGGGTTATAAACATGTTGATATGGTTGTGATTTTTTTTCTGACTGCGGTTTCAAAACCATGCACCAGAATCCACTTCTTTCAACTCAGTAATACATTTTGGATGTGTACCTAGAGTTTAAAGCAGAAAAAACGGAACTTTTAGAATTTTCATTTTTTGACCAAAACGACAGCCCCGGGGGTTATAAACATGTTGATATGGTTGTGATTTTTTTTCTGACTGCGGTTTCAAAACCATGCACCAGAATCCACTTCTTTCAACTCAGTAATACATTTTGGATGTGTACCTAGAGTTTAAAGCAGAAAAAAATGAACTTTTAGAATTTTCAGTTTTTGACCAAAACGACAGCCCCGGGGGTTATAAACATGTTGATATGGTTGTGATTTTTTTTCTGACTGCGGTTTCAAAACCATGCACCAGAATCCACTTCTTTCAACTTAGTAATACATTTTGGATGTGTACCTAGAGTTTAAAGCAGAAAAAACGGAACTTTTAGAATTTTCTTTTTTTGACCAAAACGACAGCCCCGGGGGTTATAAACATGTTGATATGGTTGTGATTTTTTTTCTGACTGCGGTTTCAAAACCATGCACCAGAATCCACTTCTTTCAACTCAGTAATACATTTTGGATGTGTACCTAGAGTTTAAAGCAGAAAAAACAGAACTTTTAGAATTTTAATTTTTTTAACCAAAACGACAGCCCCGGGGGTTATAAACATGTTGATATGGTTGTGATTTTTTTTCTGACTGCGGTTTCAAAACCATGCACCAGAATCCACTTCTTTCAACTCAGTAATACATTTTGGATGTGTACCTAGAGTTTAAAGCAGAAAAACATGAACTTTTAGAATTTTCATTTTTTGACCAAAACGACAGCCCCGGGGGTTATTAACATGTTGATATGGTTGTGATTTTTTTTCTGACTGCGGTTTCAAAACCATGCACCAGAATCCACTTCTTTCAACTCAGTAATACATTTTGGATGTGTACCTAGAGTTTAAAGCAGAAAAAACGGAACTTTTAGAATTTTCATTTTTTGACCAAAACGACAGCCCCGGGGGTTATTAACATGTTGATATGGTTGTGATTTTTTTTCTGACTGCGGTTTCAAAACCATGCACCAGAATCCACTTCTTTCAACTCAGTAATACATTTTGGATGTGTACCTAGAGTTTAAAGCAGAGAAACATGAACTTTTAGAATTTTCATTTTTCGACCAAAACGACAGCCCCGGGGGTTATAAACATGTTGATATGGTTGTGATTTTTTTTCTGACTGCGGTTTCAAAACCATGCACCAGAATCCACTTCTTTCAACTCAGTAATACATTTTGGATGTGTACCTAGAGTTTAAAGCAGAAAAAACGGAACTTTTAGAATTTTCATTTTTTGACCAAAACGACAGCCCCGGGGGTTATAAACATGTTGATATGGTTGTGATTTTTTTTCTGACTGCGGTTTCAAAACCATGCACCAGAATCCACTTCTTTCAACTCAGTAATACCTTTTGGTTGTGTACCTAGAGTTTAAAGCAGAAAAAACTGAACTTTTAGAATTTTCAGTTTTTTGACCAAAACGACAGCCCCGGGGGTTATAAACATGTTGATATGGTTGTGATTTTTTTAATGACTGCGGTTTCAAAACCATGCACCAGAATCCACTTCTTTCAACTCAGTAATACATTTTGGATGTGTACCTAGAGTTTAAAGCAGAAAAAACGGAACTTTTAGAATTTTCATTTTTTGACCAAAACGACAGCCCCGGGGGTTATAAACATGTTGATATGGTTGTGATTTTTTTTCTGACTGCGGTTTCAAAACCATGCACCAGAATCCACTTCTTTCAACTCAGTAATACATTTTGGATGTGTACCTAGAGTTTAAAGCAGAAAAAACTGAACTTTTAGAATTTTCATTTTTTGACCAAAACGACAGCCCCGGGGGTTATTAACATGTTGATATGGTTGTGATTTTTTTTCTGACTGCGGTTTCAAAACCATGCACCAGATTCCACTTCTTTCAACTCAGTAATACATTTTGGATGTGTACCTAGAGTTTAAAGCAGAAAAAACGGAACTTTTAGAATTTTCATTTTTTGACCAAAACGACAGCCCCGGGGGTTATAAACATGTTGATATTGTTGTGATTTTTTTTCTGACTGCGGTTTCAAAACCATGCACCAGAATCCACTTCTTTCAACTCAGTAATACATTTTGGATGTGTACCTAGAGTTTAAAGCAGAAAAAACTGAACTTTTAGAATTTTCATTTTTTGACCAAAACGAAAGCCCCGGGGGTTATAAAGATGTTGATATGGTTGTGATTTTTTTTCTGACTGCGGTTTCAAAACCATGCACCAGAATCCACTTCTTTCAACTCAGTAATACATTTTGGATGTGTACCTAGAGTTTAAAGCAGAAAAAACTGAACTTTTAGAATTTTCAGTTTTTGACCAAAATGACAGCACCGGGGGTTATAAACATATTGATATGTTTGTGATTTTTTTTCTGACTGCGGTTTCAAAACCATGCACCAGATTCCACTTCTTTCAACTCAGTAATACATTTTGGATGTGTACCTAGAGTTTAAAGCAGAAAAAAATGAACTTTTAGAATTTTCATTTTTTGACCAAAACGACAGCCCCGGGGGTTATAAACATGTTGATATGGTTGTGATTTTTTTTCTGACTGCGGTTTCAAAACCATGCACCAGAATCCACTTCTTTCAACTCAGTAATACATTTTGGATGTGTACCTAGAGTTTAAAGCAGAAAAAACTGAACTTTTAGAATTTTCAGTTTTTGACCAAAACGACAGCCCCGGGGGTTATAAACATGTTGATATGGTTGTGATTTTTTTTCTGACTGCGGTTTCAAAACCATGCACCAGAATCCACTTCTTTCAACTCAGTAATACATTTTGGATGTGTACCTAGAGTTTAAAGCAGAAAAAACAGAACTTTTAGAATTTTCATTTTTTTAACCAAAACGACAGCCCCGGGGGTTATAAACATGTTGATATGGTTGTGATTTTTTTTCTGACTGCGGTTTCAAAACCATGCACCAGAATCCACTTCTTTCAACTCAGTAATACATTTTGGATGTGTACCTAGAGTTTAAAGCAGAAAAACATGAACTTTTAGAATTTTAATTTTTTGACCAAAACGACAGCCCCGGGGGTTATTAACATGTTGATATGGTTGTGATTTTTTTTCTGACTGCGGTTTCAAAACCATGCACCAGAATCCACTTCTTTCAACTCAGTAATACATTTTGGATGTGTACCTAGAGTTTAAAGCAGAAAAAATGGAACTTTTAGAGTTTTCATTTTTTGACCAAAACGACAGCCCCGGGGGTTATTAACATGTTGATATGGTTGTGATTTTTTTTCTGACTGCGGTTTCAAAACCATGCACCAGAATCCACTTCTTTCAACTTAGTAATACATTTTGGATGTGTACCTAGAGTTTAAAGCAGAGAAACATGAACTTTTAGAATTTTCATTTTTCGACCAAAACGACAGCCCCGGGGGTTATAAACATGTTGATATGGATGTGATTTTTTTTCTGACTGCGGTTTCAAAACCATGCACCAGAATCCACTTCTTTCAACTCAGTAATACATTTTGGATGTGTACCTAGAGTTTAAAGCAGAAAAAACGGAACTTTTAGAATTTTCATTTTTTGACCAAAACGACAGCCCCGGGGGTTATAAACATGTTGATATGGTTGTGATTTTTTTTCTGACTGCGGTTTCAAAACCATGCACCAGAATCCACTTCTTTCAACTCAGTAATACCTTTTGGTTGTGTACCTAGAGTTTAAAGCAGAAAAAACTGAACTTTTAGAATTTTCAGTTTTTTGACCAAAACGACAGCCCCGGGGGTTATAAACATGTTGATATGGTTGTGATTTTTTTTCTGACTGCGGTTTCAAAACCATGCACCAGAATCCACTTCTTTCAACTCAGTAATACATTTTGGATGTGTACCTAGAGTTTAAAGCAGAAAAAACGGAACTTTTAGAATTTTCATTTTTTGACCAAAACGACAGCCCCGGGGGTTATAAACATGTTGATATGGTTGTAATTTTTTTTCTGACTGCGGTTTCAAAACCATGCACCAGAATCCACTTCTTTCAACTCAGTAATACATTTTGGATGTGTACCTAGAGTTTAAAGCAGAAAAAACGGAACTTTTAGAATTTTCATTTTTTGACCAAAACGACAGCCCCGGGGGTTATAAACATGTTGATATGGTTGTGATTTTTTTTCTGACTGCGGTTTCAAAACCATGCACCAGAATCCACTTCTTTCAACTCAGTAATACATTTTGGATGTGTACCTAGAGTTTAAAGCAGAAAAAACTGAACTTTTAGAATTTTCATTTTTTGACCAAAACGACAGCCCCGGGGGTTATTAACATGTTGATATGGTTGTGATTTTTTTTCTGACTGCGGTTTCAAAACCATGCACCAGAATCCACTTCTTTCAACTCAGTAATACATTTTGGATGTGTACCTAGAGTTTAAAGCAGAAAAAAACGGAACTTTTAGAATTTTCATTTTTCGACCAAAACGACAGCCCCGGGGGTTATAAACATGTTGATATGGATGTGATTTTTTTTCTGACTGCGGTTTCAAAACCATGCACCAGAATCCACTTCTTTCAACTCAGTAATACATTTTGGATGTGTACCTAGAGTTTAAAGCAGAAAAAACGGAACTTTTAGAATTTTCATTTTTTGACCAAAACGACAGCCCCGGGGGTTATAAACATGTTGATATGGTTGTGATTTTTTTTCTGACTGCAGTTTCAAAACCATGCACCAGAATCCACTTCTTTCAACTCAGTAATACCTTTTGGTTGTGTACCTAGAGTTTAAAGCAGAAAAAACGGAACTTTTAGAATTTTCATTTTTTGACCAAAACGACAGCCCCGGGGGTTATAAACATGTTGATATGGTTGTGATTTTTTTCTGACTGCGGTTTCAAAACCATGCACCAGAATCCACTTCTTTCAACTCAGTAATACATTTTGGATGTGTACCTAGAGTTTAAAGCAGAAAAAACGGAACTTTTAGAATTTTCATTTTTTGACCAAAACGACAGCCCCGGGGGTTATAAACATGTTGATATGGTTGTGATTTTTTTTCTGACTGCAGTTTCAAAACCATGCACCAGAATCCACTTCTTTCAACTCAGTAATACCTTTTGGTTGTGTACCTAGAGTTTAAAGCAGAAAAAACGGAACTTTTAGAATTTTCATTTTTTGACCAAAACGACAGCCCCGGGGGTTATAAACATGTTGATATGGTTGTGATTTTTTTTCTGACTGCGGTTTCAAAACCATGCACCAGAATCCACTTCTTTCAACTCAGTAATACATTTTGGATGTGTACCTAGAGTTTAAAGCAGAAAAAACGGAACTTTTAGAATTTTAATTTTTCGACCAAAACGACAGCCCCGGGGGTTATAAACATGTTGATATGGATGTGATTTTTTTTCTGACTGCGGTTTCAAAACCATGCACCAGAATCCACTTCTTTCAACTCAGTAATACATTTTGGATGTGTACCTAGAGTTTAAAGCAGAAAAAACGGAACTTTTAGAATTTTCATTTTTTGACCAAAACGACAGCCCCGGGGGTTATAAACATGTTGATATGGTTGTGATTTTTTTTCTGACTGCAGTTTCAAAACCATGCACCAGAATCCACTTCTTTCAACTCAGTAATACCTTTTGGTTGTGTACCTAGAGTTTAAAGCAGAAAAAACGGAACTTTTAGCATTTTCATTTTTTGACCAAAACGACAGCCCCGGGGGTTATAAACATGTTGATATGGTTGTGATTTTTTTCTGACTGCGGTTTCAAAACCATGCACCAGAATCCACTTCTTTCAACTCAGTAATACATTTTGGATGTGTACCTAGAGTTTAAAGCAGAAAAAACGGAACTTTTAGAATTTTCATTTTTTGACCAAAACGACAGCCCCGGGGGTTATTAACATGTTGATATGGTTGTGATTTTTTTTCTGACTGCGGTTTCAAAACCATGCACCAGAATCCACTTCTTTCAACTCAGTAATACATTTTGGATGTGTACCTAGAGTTTAAAGCAGAAAAAACGGAACTTTTAGAATTTTCATTTTTTGACCAAAACGACAGCCCCGGGGGTTATAAACATGTTGATATGGTTGTGATTTTTTTTCTGACTGCAGTTTCAAAACCATGCACCAGAATCCACTTCTTTCAACTCAGTAATACCTTTTGGTTGTGTACCTAGAGTTTAAAGCAGAAAAAACGGAACTTTTAGAATTTTCATTTTTTGACCAAAACGACAGCCCCGGGGGTTATAAACATGTTGATATGGTTGTGATTTTTTTTCTGACTGCGGTTTCAAAACCATGCACCAGAATCCACTTCTTTCAACTCAGTAATACATTTTGGATGTGTACCTAGAGTTTAAAGCAGAAAAAACGGAACTTTTAGAATTTTCATTTTTCGACCAAAACGACAGCCCCGGGGGTTATAAACATGTTGATATGGTTGTGATTTTTTTTCTGACTGCGGTTTCAAAACCATGCACCAGAATCCACTTCTTTCAACTCAGTAATACATTTTGGATGTGTACCTAGAGTTTAAAGCAGAAAAAATGGAACTTTTAGAGTTTTCATTTTTTGACCAAAACGACAGCCCCGGGGGTTATTAACATGTTGATATGGTTGTGATTTTTTTTCTGACTGCGGTTTCAAAACCATGCACCAGAATCCACTTCTTTCAACTCAGTAATACATTTTGGATGTGTACCTAGAGTTTAAAGCAGAGAAACATGAACTTTTAGAATTTTCATTTTTCGACCAAAACGACAGCCCCAGGGGTTATAAACATGTTGATATGGATGTGATTTTTTTTCTGACTGCGGTTTCAAAACCATGCACCAGAATCCACTTCTTTCAACTCAGTAATACATTTTGGATGTGTACCTAGAGTTTAAAGCAGAAAAAACGGAACTTTTAGAATTTTCATTTTTTGACCAAAACGACAGCCCCGGGGGTTATAAACATGTTGATATGGTTGTGATTTTTTTTCTGACTGCGGTTTCAAAACCATGCACCAGAATCCACTTCTTTCAACTCAGTAATACCTTTTGGTTGTGTACCTAGAGTTTAAAGCAGAAAAAACTGAACTTTTAGAATTTTCAGTTTTTTGACCAAAACGACAGCCCCGGGGGTTATAAACATGTTGATATGGTTGTGATTTTTTTTCTGACTGCGGTTTCAAAACCATGCACCAGAATCCACTTCTTTCAACTCAGTAATACATTTTGGATGTGTACCTAGAGTTTAAAGCAGAAAAAACGGAACTTTTAGAATTTTCATTTTTTGACCAAAACGACAGCCCCGGGGGTTATAAACATGTTGATATGGTTGTAATTTTTTTTCTGACTGCGGTTTCAAAACCATGCACCAGAATCCACTTCTTTCAACTCAGTAATACATTTTGGATGTGTACCTAGAGTTTAAAGCAGAAAAAACGGAACTTTTAGAATTTTCATTTGTTGACCAAAACGACAGCCCCGGGGGTTATAAACATGTTGATATGGTTGTGATTTTTTTTCTGACTGCGGTTTCAAAACCATGCACCAGAATCCACTTCTTTCAACTCAGTAATACATTTTGGATGTGTACCTAGAGTTTAAAGCAGAAAAAACTGAACTTTTAGAATTTTCATTTTTTGACCAAAACGACAGCCCCGGGGGTTATTAACATGTTGATATGGTTGTGATTTTTTTTCTGACTGCGGTTTCAAAACCATGCACCAGAATCCACTTCTTTCAACTCAGTAATACATTTTGGATGTGTACCTAGAGTTTAAAGCAGAAAAAAACGGAACTTTTAGAATTTTCATTTTTCGACCAAAACGACAGCCCCGGGGGTTATAAACATGTTGATATGGATGTGATTTTTTTTCTGACTGCGGTTTCAAAACCATGCACCAGAATCCACTTCTTTCAACTCAGTAATACATTTTGGATGTGTACCTAGAGTTTAAAGCAGAAAAAACGGAACTTTTAGAATTTTCATTTTTTGACCAAAACGACAGCCCCGGGGGTTATAAACATGTTGATATGGTTGTGATTTTTTTTCTGACTGCAGTTTCAAAACCATGCACCAGAATCCACTTCTTTCAACTCAGTAATACCTTTTGGTTGTGTACCTAGAGTTTAAAGCAGAAAAAACGGAACTTTTAGAATTTTCATTTTTTGACCAAAACGACAGCCCCGGGGGTTATAAACATGTTGATATGGTTGTGATTTTTTTCTGACTGCGGTTTCAAAACCATGCACCAGAATCCACTTCTTTCAACTCAGTAATACATTTTGGATGTGTACCTAGAGTTTAAAGCAGAAAAAACGGAACTTTTAGAATTTTCATTTTTTGACCAAAACGACAGCCCCGGGGGTTATAAACATGTTGATATGGTTGTGATTTTTTTTCTGACTGCAATTTCAAAACCATGCACCAGAATCCACTTCTTTCAACTCAGTAATACCTTTTGGTTGTGTACCTAGAGTTTAAAGCAGAAAAAACGGAACTTTTAGAATTTTCATTTTTTGACCAAAACGACAGCCCCGGGGGTTATAAACATGTTGATATGGTTGTGATTTTTTTTCTGACTGCGGTTTCAAAACCATGCACCAGAATCCACTTCTTTCAACTCAGTAATACATTTTGGATGTGTACCTAGAGTTTAAAGCAGAAAAAACGGAACTTTTAGAATTTTAATTTTTCGACCAAAACGACAGCCCCGGGGGTTATAAACATGTTGATATGGATGTGATTTTTTTTCTGACTGCGGTTTCAAAACCATGCACCAGAATCCACTTCTTTCAACTCAGTAATACATTTTGGATGTGTACCTAGAGTTTAAAGCAGAAAAAACGGAACTTTTAGAATTTTCATTTTTTGACCAAAACGACAGCCCCGGGGGTTATAAACATGTTGATATGGTTGTGATTTTTTTTCTGACTGCAGTTTCAAAACCATGCACCAGAATCCACTTCTTTCAACTCAGTAATACCTTTTGGTTGTGTACCTAGAGTTTAAAGCAGAAAAAACGGAACTTTTAGAATTTTCATTTTTTGACCAAAACGACAGCCCCGGGGGTTATAAACATGTTGATATGGTTGTGATTTTTTTCTGACTGCGGTTTCAAAACCATGCACCAGAATCCACTTCTTTCAACTCAGTAATACATTTTGGATGTGTACCTAGAGTTTAAAGCAGAAAAAACGGAACTTTTAGAATTTTCATTTTTTGACCAAAACGACAGCCCCGGGGGTTATTAACATGTTGATATGGTTGTGATTTTTTTTCTGACTGCGGTTTCAAAACCATGCACCAGAATCCACTTCTTTCAACTCAGTAATACATTTTGGATGTGTACCTAGAGTTTAAAGCAGAAAAAACGGAACTTTTAGAATTTTCATTTTTTGACCAAAACGACAGCCCCGGGGGTTATAAACATGTTGATATGGTTGTGATTTTTTTTCTGACTGCAGTTTCAAAACCATGCACCAGAATCCACTTCTTTCAACTCAGTAATACCTTTTGGTTGTGTACCTAGAGTTTAAAGCAGAAAAAACGGAACTTTTAGAATTTTCATTTTTTGACCAAAACGACAGCCCCGGGGGTTATAAACATGTTGATATGGTTGTGATTTTTTTTCTGACTGCGGTTTCAAAACCATGCACCAGAATCCACTTCTTTCAACTCAGTAATACATTTTGGATGTGTACCTAGAGTTTAAAGCAGAAAAAACGGAACTTTTAGAATTTTCATTTTTCGACCAAAACGACAGCCCCGGGGGTTATAAACATGTTGATATGGATGTGATTTTTTTTCTGACTGCGGTTTCAAAACCATGCACCAGAATCCACTTCTTTCAACTCAGTAATACATTTTGGATGTGTACCTAGAGTTTAAAGCAGAAAAAACGGAACTTTTAGAATTTTCATTTTTTGACCAAAACGACAGCCCCGGGGGTTATAAACATGTTGATATGGTTGTGATTTTTTTTCTGACTGCGGTTTCAAAACCATGCACCAGAATCCACTTCTTTCAACTCAGTAATACATTTTGGATGTGTACCTAGAGTTTAAAGCAGAAAAAACGGAACTTTTAGAATTTTCATTTTTCGACCAAAACGACAGCCCCGGGGGTTATAAACATGTTGATATGGATGTGATTTTTTTTCTGACTGCGGTTTCAAAACCATGCACCAGAATCCACTTCTTTCAACTCAGTAATACATTTTGGATGTGTACCTAGAGTTTAAAGCAGAAAAAACGGAACTTTTAGAATTTTCATTTTTTGACCAAAACGACAGCCCCGGGGGTTATAAACATGTTGATATGGTTGTGATTTTTTTTCTGACTGCAGTTTCAAAACCATGCACCAGAATCCACTTCTTTCAACTCAGTAATACCTTTTGGTTGTGTACCTAGAGTTTAAAGCAGAAAAAACGGAACTTTTAGAATTTTCATTTTTTGACCAAAACGACAGCCCCGGGGGTTATAAACATGTTGATATGGTTGTGATTTTTTTTCTGACTGCGGTTTCAAAACCATGCACCAGAATCCACTTCTTTCAACTCAGTATTACATTTTGGATGTGTACCTAGAGTTTAAAGCAGAAAAAACGGAACTTTTAGAATTTTCATTTTTTGACCAAAACGACAGCCCCGGGGGTTATAAACATGTTGATATGGTTGTGATTTTTTTTCTGACTGCGGTTTCAAAACCATGCACCAGAATCCACTTCTTTCAACTCAGTAATACATTTTGGATGTGTACCTAGAGTTTAAAGCAGAAAAAACTGAACTTTTAGAATTTTCAGTTTTTGACCAAAACGACAGCCCCGGGGGTTATAAACATGTTGATATGGTTGTGATTTTTTTTCTGACTGCGGTTTCAAAACCATGCACCAGAATCCACTTCTTTCAACTTAGTAATACATTTTGGATGTGTACCTAGAGTTTAAAGCAGAAAAAACGGAACTTTTAGAATTTTCTTTTTTTGACCAAAACGACAGCCCCGGGGGTTATAAACATGTTGATATGGTTGTGATTTTTTTTCTGACTGCGGTTTCAAAACCATGCACCAGAATCCACTTCTTTCAACTCAGTAATACATTTTGGATGTGTACCTAGAGTTTAAAGCATAAAAAACAGAACTTTTAGAATTTTAATTTTTTTAACCAAAACGACAGCCCCGGGGGTTATAAACATGTTGATATGGTTGTGATTTTTTTTCTGACTGCGGTTTCAAAACCATGCACCAGAATCCACTTCTTTCAACTCAGTAATACATTTTGGATGTGTACCTAAAGTTTAAAGCAGAAAAACATGAACTTTTAGAATTTTCATTTTTTGACCAAAACGACAGCCCCGGGGGTTATTAACATGTTGATATGGTTGTGATTTTTTTTCTGACTGCGGTTTCAAAACCATGCACCAGAATCCACTTCTTTCAACTCAGTAATACATTTTGGATGTGTACCTAGAGTTTAAAGCAGAAAAAACGGAACTTTTAGAATTTTCATTTTTTGACCAAAACGACAGCCCCGGGGGTTATTAACATGTTGATATGGTTGTGATTTTTTTTCTGACTGCGGTTTCAAAACCATGCACCAGAATCCACTTCTTTCAACTCAGTAATACATTTTGGATGTGTACCTAGAGTTTAAAGCAGAGAAACATGAACTTTTAGAATTTTCATTTTTCGACCAAAACGACAGCCCCGGGGGTTATAAACATGTTGATATGGATGTGATTTTTTTTCTGACTGCGGTTTCAAAACCATGCACCAGAATCCACTTCTTTCAACTCAGTAATACATTTTGGATGTGTACCTAGAGTTTAAAGCAGAAAAAACGGAACTTTTAGAATTTTCATTTTTTGACCAAAACGACAGCCCCGGGGGTTATAAACATGTTGATATGGTTGTGATTTTTTTTCTGACTGCGGTTTCAAAACCATGCACCAGAATCCACTTCTTTCAACTCAGTAATACCTTTTGGTTGTGTACCTAGAGTTTAAAGCAGAAAAAACTGAACTTTTAGAATTTTCAGTTTTTTGACCAAAACGACAGCCCCGGGGGTTATAAACATGTTGATATGGTTGTGATTTTTTTAATGACTGCGGTTTCAAAACCATGCACCAGAATCCACTTCTTTCAACTCAGTAATACATTTTGGATGTGTACCTAGAGTTTAAAGCAGAAAAAACGGAACTTTTAGAATTTTCATTTTTTGACCAAAACGACAGCCCCGGGGGTTATAAACATGTTGATATGGTTGTAATTTTTTTTCTGACTGCGGTTTCAAAACCATGCACCAGAATCCACTTCTTTCAACTCAGTAATACATTTTGGATGTGTACCTAGAGTTTAAAGCAGAAAAAACGGAACTTTTAGAATTTTCATTTTTTGACCAAAACGACAGCCCCGGGGGTTATAAACATGTTGATATGGTTGTGATTTTTTTTCTGACTGCGGTTTCAAAACCATGCACCAGAATCCACTTCTTTCAACTCAGTAATACATTTTGGATGTGTACCTAGAGTTTAAAGCAGAAAAAACTGAACTTTTAGAATTTTCATTTTTTGACCAAAACGACAGCCCCGGGGGTTATTAACATGTTGATATGGTTGTGATTTTTTTTCTGACTGCGGTTTCAAAACCATGCACCAGATTCCACTTCTTTCAACTCAGTAATACATTTTGGATGTGTACCTAGAGTTTAAAGCAGAAAAAACGGAACTTTTAGAATTTTCATTTTTTGACCAAAACGACAGCCCCGGGGGTTATAAACATGTTGATATGGTTGTGATTTTTTTCTGACTGCGGTTTCAAAACCATGCACCAGAATCCACTTCTTTCAACTCAGTAATACATTTTGGATGTGTACCTAGAGTTTAAAGCAGAAAAAACTGAACTTTTAGAATTTTCATTTTTTGACCAAAACGAAAGCCCCGGGGGTTATAAAGATGTTGATATGGTTGTGATTTTTTTTCTGACTGCGGTTTCAAAACCATGCACCAGAATCCACTTCTTTCAACTCAGTAATACATTTTGGATGTGTACCTAGAGTTTAAAGCAGAAAAAACTGAACTTTTAGAATTTTCAGTTTTTGACCAAAATGACAGCACCGGGGGTTATAAACATATTGATATGTTTGTGATTTTTTTTCTGACTGCGGTTTCAAAACCATGCACCAGATTCCACTTCTTTCAACTCAGTAATACATTTTGGATGTGTACCTAGAGTTTAAAGCAGAAAAAAATGAACTTTTAGAATTTTCATTTTTTGACCAAAACGACAGCCCCGGGGGTTATAAACATGTTGATATGGTTGTGATTTTTTTTCTGACTGCGGTTTCAAAACCATGCACCAGAATCCACTTCTTTCAACTCAGTAATACATTTTGGATGTGTACCTAGAGTTTAAAGCAGAAAAAACGGAACTTTTAGAATTTTCATTTTTTGACCAAAACGACAGCCCCGGGGGTTATAAACATGTTGATATGGTTGTGATTTTTTTTCTGACTGCGGTTTCAAAACCATGCACCAGAATCCACTTCTTTCAACTCAGTAATACATTTTGGATGTGTACCTAGAGTTTAAAGCAGAAAAAACTGAACTTTTAGAATTTTCTTTTTTTGACCAAAACGACAGCCCCGGGGGTTATAAACATGTTGATATGGTTGTGATTTTTTTTCTGACTGCGGTTTCAAAACCATGCACCAGAATCCACTTCTTTCAACTCAGTAATACATTTTGGATGTGTACCTAGAGTTTAAAGCAGAAAAAACAGAACTTTTAGAATTTTCATTTTTTTAACCAAAACGACAGCCCCGGGGGTTATAAACATGTTGATATGGTTGTGATTTTTTTTCTGACTGCGGTTTCAAAACCATGCACCAGAATCCACTTCTTTCAACTCAGTAATACATTTTGGATGTGTACCTAGAGTTTAAAGCAGAAAAACATGAACTTTTAGAATTTTAATTTTTTGACCAAAACGACAGCCCCGGGGGTTATTAACATGTTGATATGGTTGTGATTTTTTTTCTGACTGCGGTTTCAAAACCATGCACCAGAATCCACTTATTTCAACTCAGTAATACATTTTGGATGTGTACCTAGAGTTTAAAGCAGAAAAAATGGAACTTTTAGAGTTTTCATTTTTTGACCAAAACGACAGCCCCGGGGGTTATTAACATGTTGATATGGTTGTGATTTTTTTTCTGACTGCGGTTTCAAAACCATGCACCAGAATCCACTTCTTTCAACTCAGTAATACATTTTGGATGTGTACCTAGAGTTTAAAGCAGAGAAACATGAACTTTTAGAATTTTCATTTTTCGACCAAAACGACAGCCCCGGGGGTTATAAACATGTTGATATGGATGTGATTTTTTTTCTGACTGCGGTTTCAAAACCATGCACCAGAATCCACTTCTTTCAACTCAGTAATACCTTTTGGTTGTGTACCTAGAGTTTAAAGCAGAAAAAACTGAACTTTTAGAATTTTCAGTTTTTTGACCAAAACGACAGCCCCGGGGGTTATAAACATGTTGATATGGTTGTGATTTTTTTCTTCACTGCGGTTTCAAAACCATGCACCAGAATCCACTTCTTTCAACTCAGTAATACATTTTGGATGTGTACCTAGAGTTTAAAGCAGAAAAAACGGAACTTTTAGAATTTTCATTTTCTGACCAAAACGACAGCCCCGGGGGTTATAAACATGTTGATATGGTTGTGATTTTTTTTCTGACTGCGGTTTCAAAACCATGCACCAGAATCCACTTCTTTCAACTCAGTAATACATTTTGGATGTGTACCTAGAGTTTAAAGCAGAAAAAACGGAACTTTTAGAATTTTCAGTTTTTGACCAAAACGACAGCCCCGGGGGTTATAAACATGTTGATATGGTTGTGATTTTTTTTCTGACTGCGGTTTCAAAACCATGCACCAGAATCCACTTCTTTCTACTCAGTAATACATTTTGGATGTGTACCTAGAGTTTAAAGCAGAAAAAACTGAACTTTTAGAATTTTCATTTTTTGACCAAAACGACAGCCCCGGGGGTTATAAACATGTTGATATGGTTGTAATTTTTTTTCTGACTGCGGTTTCAAAACCATGCACCAGAATCCACTTCTTTCAACTCAGTAATACATTTTGGATGTGTACCTAGAGTTTAAAGCAGAAAAAACTGAACTTTTAGAATTTACATTTTTTGACCAAAACGACAGCCCCGGGGGTTATAAACATGTTGATATGGTTGTGATTTTTTTTCTGACTGCGGTTTCAAAACCATGCACCAGAATCCACTTCTTTCAACTCAGTAATACATTTTGGATGTGTACCTAGAGTTTAAAGCAGAAAAAACTGAACTTTTAGAATTTTCATTTTTTGACCAAAACGACAGCCCCGGGGGTTATTAACATGTTGATATGGTTGTGATTTTTTTTCTGACTGCGGTTTCAAAACCATGCACCAGAATCCACTTCTTTCAACTCAGTAATACATTTTGGATGTGTACCTAGAGTTTAAAGCAGAAAAAACGGAACTTTTAGAATTTTCATTTTTTGACCAAAACGACAGCCCCGGGGGTTATTAACATGTTGATATGGTTGTGAATTTTTTTCTGACTGCGGTTTCAAAACCATGCACCAGAATCCACTTCTTTCAACTCAGTAATACATTTTGGATGTGTACCTAGAGTTTAAAGCAGAGAAACATGAACTTTTAGAATTTTCATTTTTCGACCAAAACGACAACCCCGGGGGTTATAAACATGTTGATATGGATGTGATTTTTTTTCTGACTGCGGTTTCAAAACCATGCACCAGAATCCACTTCTTTCAACTCAGTAATACATTTTGGATGTGTACCTAGAGTTTAAAGCAGAAAAAACGGAACTTTTAGAATTTTCATTTTTTGACCAAAACGACAGCCCCGGGGGTTATAAACATGTTGATATGGTTGTGATTTTTTTTTTTCTGACTGCGGTTTCAAAACCATGCACCAGAATCCACTTCTTTCAACTCAGTAATACCTTTTGGTTGTGTACCTAGAGTTTAAAGCAGAAAAAACTGAACTTTTCGAATTTTCATTTTTTGACCAAAACGACAGCCCCAGGGGTTATAAACATGTTTATATGGTTGTGATTTTTTTCTGACTGCGGTTTCAAAACCATGCACCAGAACCCACTTCTTTCAACTCAGTAATACATTTTGGATGTGTACCTAGAGTTTAAAGCAGAAAAAACTGAACATTTAGAATTTTCATTTTTTGACCAAAACAACAGCCCCGGGGGTTATAAACATGTTGATATGGTTGTGATTTTTTTTCTGACTGCGGTTTCAAAACCATGCACCAGAATCCACTTCTTTCAACTCAGTAATACATTTTGGATGTGTACCTAGAGTTTAAAGCAGAAAAAACTGAACATTTAGAATTTTCATTTTTTGACCAAAACAACAGCCCCGGGGGTTATAAACATGTTGATATGGTTGTGATTTTTTTTCTGACTGCGGTTTCAAAACCATGCACCAGAATCCACTTCTTTCAACTCAGTAATACATTTTGGATGTGTACCTAGAGTTTAAAGCAGGAAAAAAGGAACTTTTAGAATTTTCATTTTTTGACCAAAACGACAGCCCCGGGGGTTATAAACATGTTGATATGGTTGTGATTTTTTTCTGACTGCGGTTTCAAAACCATGCACCAGAACCCACTTCTTTCAACTCAGTAATACATTTTGGATGTGTACCTAGAGTTTAAAGCAGAAAAAACGAAACTTTTAGAATTTTCATTTTTTGACCAAAACGACAGCCCCGGGGGTTATAAACATGTTGATATGGTTGTGATTTTTTTTCTGACTGCGGTTTCAAAACCATGCACCAGAATCCACTTCTTTCAACTCAGTAATACATTTTGGATGTGTACCTAGAGTTTAAAGCAGAAAAAACAGAACTTTTAGAATTTTCATTTTTTGACCAAAACGACAGCCCCGGGGGTTATAAACATGTTGATATGGTTGTGATTTTTTTTCTGACTGCGGTTTCAAAACCATGCACCAGAATCCACTTCTTTCAACTCAGTAATACATTTTGGATGTGTACCTAGAGTTTAAAGCAGGAAAAACGGAACTTTTAGAATTTTCATTTTTTGACCAAAACGACAGCCCCGGGGGTTATAAACATGTTGATATGGTTGTGATTTTTTTTCTGACTGCGGTTTCAAAACCATGCACCAGAATCCACTTCTTTCAACTCAGTAATACATTTTGGATGTGTACCTAGAGTTTAAAGCAGGAAAAAAGGAACTTTTAGAATTTTCATTTTTTGACCAAAACGACAGCCCCGGGGGTTATAAACATGTTGATATGGTTGTGATTTTTTTCTGACTGCGGTTTCAAAACCATGCACCAGAACCCACTTCTTTCAACTCAGTAATACATTTTGGATGTGTACCTAGAGTTTAAAGCAGAAAAAACGGAACTTTTAGAATTTTCATTTTTTGACCAAAACGACAGCCCCGGGGGTTATAAACATGTTGATATGGTTGTGATTTTTTTTCTGACTGCGGTTTCAAAACCATGCACCAGAATCCACTTCTTTCAACTCAGTAATACATTTTGGATGTGTACCTAGAGTTTAAAGCAGAAAAAACGGAACTTTTAGAATTTTCATTTTATGACCAAAACGACAGCCCCGGGGGTTATAAACATGTTGATATGGTTGTGATTTTTTTTCTGACTGCGGTTTCAAAACCATGCACCAGAATCCACTTCTTTCAACTCAGTAATACATTTTGGATGTGTACCTAGAGTTTAAAGCAGAAAAACATGAACT
Source organism: Crinia signifera (assembly GCF_055691185.1). Taxonomy (NCBI): domain Eukaryota; kingdom Metazoa; phylum Chordata; class Amphibia; order Anura; family Myobatrachidae; genus Crinia; species Crinia signifera. The sequence continues at coordinate 23,013,588 of NC_139228.1, read as the reverse complement.
TTTAGAATTTTCATTTTTTGACCAAAACGACAGCCCCGGGGGTTATAAACATGTTGATATGGATGTGATTTTTTTTCTGACTGCGGTTTCAAAATCATGCACCAGAATCCACTTCTTTCAACTCAGTAATACATTTTGGATGTGTACCTAGAGTTTAAAGCAGAAAAAACGGAACTTTTAGAATTTTCATTTTTTGACCAAAACGACAGCCCCGGGGGTTATAAACATGTTGATATGGTTGTGATTTTTTTTTTCTGACTGCGGTTTCAAAACCATGCACCAGAATCCACTTCTTTCAACTCAGTAATACATTTTGGATGTGTACCTAGAGTTTAAAGCAGAAAAAACTGAACATTTAGAATTTTCATTTTTTGACCAAAACAACAGCCCCGGGGGTTATAAACATGTTGATATGGTTGTGATTTTTTTTCTGACTGCGGTTTCAAAACCATGCACCAGAATCCACTTCTTTCAACTCAGTAATACATTTTGGATGTGTACCTAGAGTTTAAAGCAGAAAAAACTGAACATTTAGAATTTTCATTTTTTGACCAATACAACAGCCCCGGGGGTTATAAACATGTTGATATGGTTGTGATTTTTTTTCTGACTGCGGTTTCAAAACCATGCACCAGAATCCACTTCTTTCAACTCAGTAATACATTTTGGATGTTTACCTAGAGTTTAAAGCAGGAAAAAAGGAACTTTTAGAATTTTCATTTTTTGACCAAAACGACAGCCCCGGGGGTTATAAACATGTTGATATGGTTGTGATTTTTTTCTGACTGCGGTTTCAAAACCATGCACCAGAACCCACTTCTTTCAACTCAGTAATACATTTTGGATGTGTACCTAGAGTTTAAAGCAGAAAAACGAAACTTTTAGAATTTTCATTTTTTGACCAAAACGACAGCCCCGGGGGTTATAAACATGTTGATATGGTTGTGATTTTTTTTCTGACTGCGGTTTCAAAACCATGCACCAGAATCCACTTCTTTCAACTCAGTAATACATTTTGGATGTGTACCTAGAGTTTAAAGCAGAAAAAACGGAACTTTTAGAATTTTCATTTTTTGACCAAAACGACAGCCCCGGGGGTTATAAACATGTTGATATGGTTGTGATTTTTTTTCTGACTGCGGTTTCAAAACCATGCACCAGAATCCACTTCTTTCAACTCAGTAATACATTTTGGATGTGTACCTAGAGTTTAAAGCAGAAAAAACGGAACTTTTAGAATTTTCATTTTTTGACCAAAACGACAGCCCCGGGGGTTATAAACATGTTGATATGGTTGTGATTTTTTTTCTGACTGCGGTTTCAAAACCATGCACCAGAATCCACTTCTTTCAACTCAGTAATACATTTTGGATGTGTACCTAGAGTTTAAAGCAGAAAAACATGAACTTTTAGAATTTTCATTTTTTGACCAAAACGACAGCCCCGGGGGTTATAAACATGTTGATATGGATGTGATTTTTTTTCTGACTGCGGTTTCAAAACCATGCACCAGAATCCACTTCTTTCAACTCAGTAATACATTTTGGATGTGTACCTAGAGTTTAAAGCAGAAAAAACGGAACTTTTAGAATTTTCATTTTTTGACCAAAACGACAGCCCCGGGGGTTATAAACATGTTCATATGGTTGTGATTTTTTTTCTGACTGCGGTTTCAAAACCATGCACCAGAATCCACTTCTTTCAACTCAGTAATACATTTTGGATGTGTACCTAGAGTTTAAAGCAGAAAAAACGGAACTCTTAGAATTTTCATTTTTTGACCAAAACGACAGCCCCGGGGATTATAAACATGTTGATATGGTTGTGATTATTTTTCTGACTGCGGTTTCAAAACCATGCACCAGAATCCACTTATTTCAACTCAGTAATACAATTTGTATGTGTACCTACAGTTTAAAGCAGAAAAAACTGAACTTTTAGAATTTTCATTTTTTGACCAAAACGACAGCCCCGGGGGTTATAAACATGTTAATATGGTTGTGATTTTTTTTCTGACTGCGGTTTCAAAACCATGCACCAGAATCCACTTCTTTCAACTCAGTAATACATTTTGGATGTGTACCTAGAGTTTAAAGCAGAAAAAACGGAACTTTTAGAATTTTCATTTTTTGACCAAAACGACAGCCCCGGGGGTTATAAACATGTTGATATGGTTGTGATTTTTTTTCTGACTGCGGTTTCAAAACCATGCACCAGAATCCACTTCTTTCAACTCAGTAATACATTTTGGATGTGTACCTAGAGTTTAAAGCAGAAAAAACGGAACTTTTAGAATTTTCATTTTTTGACCAAAACGACAGCCCCGGGGGTTATAAACATGTTGATATGGTTGTGATTTTTTTTCTGACTGCGGTTTCAAAACCATGCACCAGAATCCACTTCTTTCAACTCAGTAATACATTTTGGATGTGTACCTAGAGTTTAAAGCAGAAAAAACGGAACTTTTAGAATTTTCATTTTTTGACCAAAACGACAGCCCCGGGGGTTATAAACATGTTGATATGGTTGTGATTTTTTTTCTGACTGCGGTTTCAAAACCATGCACCAGAATCCACTTCTTTCAACTCAGTAATACATTTTGGATGTGTACCTAGAGTTTAAAGCAGAAAAACATGAACTTTTAGAATTTTCATTTTTTGACCAAAACGACAGCCCCGGGGGTTATAAACATGTTGATATGGATGTGATTTTTTTTCTGACTGCGGTTTCAAAACCATGCACCAGAATCCACTTCTTTCAACTCAGTAATACATTTTGGATGTGTACCTAGAGTTTAAAGCAGAAAAAACGGAACTTTTAGAATTTTCATTTTTTGACCAAAACGACAGCCCCGGGGGTTATAAACATGTTCATATGGTTGTGATTTTTTTTCTGACTGCGGTTTCAAAACCATGCACCAGAATCCACTTCTTTCAACTCAGTAATACATTTTGGATGTGTACCTAGAGTTTAAAGCAGAAAAAACGGAACTCTTAGAATTTTCATTTTTTGACCAAAACGACAGCCCCGGGGATTATAAACATGTTGATATGGTTGTGATTATTTTTCTGACTGCGGTTTCAAAACCATGCACCAGAATCCACTTATTTCAACTCAGTAATACAATTTGTATGTGTACCTACAGTTTAAAGCAGAAAAAACTGAACTTTTAGAATTTTCATTTTTTGACCAAAACGACAGCCCCGGGGGTTATAAACATGTTGATATGGTTGTGATTTTTTTTCTGACTGCGGTTTCAAAACCATGCACCAGAATCCACTTCTTTCAACTCAGTAATACATTTTGGATGTGTACCTAGAGTTTAAAGCAGAAAAAACGGAACTTTTAGAATTTTCAGTTTTTGACCAAAACGACAGCCCCGGGGGTTATAAACATGTTGATATGGTTGTGATTTTTTTTCTGACTGCGGTTTCAAAACCATGCACCAGAATCCACTTCTTTCAACTCAGTAATACATTTTGGATGTGTACCTAGAGTTTAAAGCAGAAAAAACTGAACTTTTAGAATTTTCATTTTTTGACCAAAACGACAGCCCCGGGGGTTATAAACATGTTGATATGGTTGTAAATTTTTTTCTGACTGCGGTTTCAAAACCATGCACCAGAATCCACTTCTTTCAACTCAGTAATACATTTTGGATGTGTACCTAGAGTTTAAAGCAGAAAAAACTGAACTTTTAGAATTTACATTTTTTGACCAAAACGACAGCCCCGGGGGTTATAAACATGTTGATATGGTTGTGATTTTTTTTCTGACTGCGGTTTCAAAACCATGCACCAGAATCCACTTCTTTCAACTCAGTAATACATTTTGGATGTGTACCTAGAGTTTAAAGCAGAAAAAACTGAACTTTTAGAATTTTCATTTTTTGACTAAAACGACAGCCCCGGGGGTTATTAACATGTTGATATGGTTGTGATTTTTTTTCTGACTGCGGTTTCAAAACCATGCACCAGAATCCACTTCTTTCAACTCAGTAATACATTTTGGATGTGTACCTAGAGTTTAAAGCAGAAAAAACGGAACTTTTAGAATTTTCATTTTTTGACCAAAACGACAGCCCCGGGGGTTATAAACATGTTGATATGGTTGTGATTTTTTTCTGACTGCGGTTTCAAAACCATGCACCAGAATCCACTTCTTTCAACTTAGTAATACATTTTGGATGTGTACCTAGAGTTTAAAGCAGAAAAAACGGAACTTTTAGAATTTTCATTTTTTGACCAAAACGACAGCCCCGGGGGTTATAAACATGTTGATATGGTTGTGTTTTTTTTTCTGACTGCGGTTTCAAAACCATGCACCAGAATCCACTTCTTTCAACTCAGTAATACATTTTGGATGTGTACCTAGAGTTTAAAGCAGAAAAAACTGAACTTTTAGAATTTTCATTTTTTGACCAAAAGGACAGCCCCGGGGGTTATAAACATGTTGATATGGTTGTGATTTTTTTTCTGACTGCGGTTTCAAAACCATGCACCAGAATCCACTTCTTTCAACTCAGTAATACATTTTGGATGTGTACCTAGAGTTTAAAGCAGAAAAAACTGAACTTTTAGAATTTTCATTTTTTGACCAAAACGACAGCCCCGGGGGTTATAAACATGTTGATATGGTTGTGATTTTTTTTCTGACTGCGGTTTCAAAACCATGCACCAGAATCCACTTCTTTCAACTCAGTAATACATTTTGGATGTGTACCTAGAGTTTAAAGCAGAAAAACATGAACTTTTAGAATTTTCATTTTTTGACCAAAACGACAGCCCCGGGGGTTATAAACATGTTGATATGGATGTGATTTTTTTTCTGACTGCGGTTTCAAAACCATGCACCAGAATCCACTTCTTTCAACTCAGTAATACATTTTGGATGTGTACCTAGAGTTTAAAGCAGAAAAAACGGAACTTTTAGAATTTTCATTTTTTGACCAAAACGACAGCCCCGGGGGTTATTAACATGTTGATATGGTTGTGATTTTTTTTCTGACTGCGGTTTCAAAACCATGCACCAGAATCCACTTCTTTCAACTCAGTAATACATTTTGGATGTGTACCTAGAGTTTAAAGCAGAAAAAACGGAACTTTTAGAATTTTCATTTTTTGACCAAAACGACAGCCCCGGGGGTTATTAACATGTTGATATGGTTGTGAATTTTTTTCTGACTGCGGTTTCAAAACCATGCACCAGAATCCACTTCTTTCAACTCAGTAATACATTTTGGATGTGTACCTAGAGTTTAAAGCAGAGAAACATGAACTTTTAGAATTTTCATTTTTCGACCAAAACGACAACCCCGGGGGTTATAAACATGTTGATATGGATGTGATTTTTTTTCTGACTGCGGTTTCAAAACCATGCACCAGAATCCACTTCTTTCAACTCAGTAATACATTTTGGATGTGTACCTAGAGTTTAAAGCAGAAAAAACGGAACTTTTAGAATTTTCATTTTTTGACCAAAACGACAGCCCCGGGGGTTATAAACATGTTGATATGGTTGTGATTTTTTTTTTCTGACTGCGGTTTCAAAACCATGCACCAGAATCCACTTCTTTCAACTCAGTAATACCTTTTGGTTGTGTACCTAGAGTTTAAAGCAGAAAAAACTGAACTTTTCGAATTTTCATTTTTTGACCAAAACGACAGCCCCGGGGGTTATAAACATGTTTATATGGTTGTGATTTTTTTCTGACTGCGGTTTCAAAACCATGCACCAGAACCCACTTCTTTCAACTCAGTAATACATTTTGAATGTGTACCTAGAGTTTAAAGCAGAAAAAACGGAACTTTTAGAATTTTCATTTTTTGACCAAAACGACAGCCCCGGGGGTTATAAACATGTTGATATGGTTGTGATTTTTTTTCTGACTGCGGTTTCAAAACCATGCACCAGAATCCACTTCTTTCAACTCAGTAATACATTTTGGATGTGTACCTAGAGTTTAAAGCAGAAAAAACGGAACTTTTAGAATTTTCATTTTTTGACCAAAACGACAGCCCCGGGGGTTATAAACATGTTGATATGGTTGTGATTTTTTTCTGACTGCGGTTTCAAAACCATGCACCAGAATCCACTTCTTTCAACTCAGTAATACATTTTGGATGTGTACCTAGAGTTTAAAGCAGAAAAAACGGAACTTTTAGAATTTTCATTTTTTGACCAAAACGACAGCCCCGGGGGTTATAAACATGTTGATATGGTTGTGATTTTTTTTCTGACTGCGGTTTCAAAACCATGCACCAGAATCCACTTCTTTCAACTCAGTAATACATTTTGGATGTGTACCTAGAGTTTAAAGCAGAAAAACATGAACTTTTAGAATTTTCATTTTTTGACCAAAACGACAGCCCCGGGGGTTATAAACATGTTGATATGGATGTGATTTTTTTTCTGACTGCGGTTTCAAAACCATGCACCAGAATCCACTTCTTTCAACTCAGTAATACATTTTGGATGTGTACCTAGAGTTTAAAGCAGAAAAAACGGAACTTTTAGAATTTTCATTTTTTTGACCAAAACGACAGCCCCGGGGGTTATAAACATGTTCATATGGTTGTGATTTTTTTTCTGACTGCGGTTTCAAAACCATGCACCAGAATCCACTTCTTTCAACTCAGTAATACATTTTGGATGTGTACCTAGAGTTTAAAGCAGAAAAAACGGAACTTTTAGAATTTTCAGTTTTTGACCAAAACGACAGCCCCGGGGGTTATAAACATGTTGATATGGTTGTGATTTTTTTTCTGACTGCGGTTTCAAAACCATGCACCAGAATCCACTTCTTTCAACTCAGTAATACATTTTGGATGTGTACCTAGAGTTTAAAGCAGAAAAAACTGAACTTTTAGAATTTTCATTTTTTGACCAAAACGACAGCCCCGGGGGTTATAAACATGTTGATATGGTTGTAAATTTTTTTCTGACTGCGGTTTCAAAACCATGCACCAGAATCCACTTCTTTCAACTCAGTAATACATTTTGGATGTGTACCTAGAGTTTAAAGCAGAAAAAACTGAACTTTTAGAATTTACATTTTTTGACCAAAACGACAGCCCCGGGGGTTATAAACATGTTGATATGGTTGTGATTTTTTTTCTGACTGCGGTTTCAAAACCATGCACCAGAATCCACTTCTTTCAACTCAGTAATACATTTTGGATGTGTACCTAGAGTTTAAAGCAGAAAAAACTGAACTTTTAGAATTTTCATTTTTTGACTAAAACGACAGCCCCGGGGGTTATTAACATGTTGATATGGTTGTGATTTTTTTTCTGACTGCGGTTTCAAAACCATGCACCAGAATCCACTTCTTTCAACTCAGTAATACATTTTGGATGTGTACCTAGAGTTTAAAGCAGAAAAAACGGAACTTTTAGAATTTTCATTTTTTGACCAAAACGACAGCCCCGGGGGTTATAAACATGTTGATATGGTTGTGTTTTTTTTTCTGACTGCGGTTTCAAAACCATGCACCAGAATCCACTTCTTTCAACTCAGTAATACATTTTGGATGTGTACCTAGAGTTTAAAGCAGAAAAAACTGAACTTTTAGAATTTTCATTTTTTGACCAAAAGGACAGCCCCGGGGGTTATAAACATGTTGATATGGTTGTGATTTTTTTTCTGACTGCGGTTTCAAAACCATGCACCAGAATCCACTTCTTTCAACTCAGTAATACATTTTGGATGTGTACCTAGAGTTTAAAGCAGAAAAAACTGAACTTTTAGAATTTTCATTTTTTGACCAAAACGACAGCCCCGGGGGTTATAAACATGTTGATATGGTTGTGATTTTTTTTCTGACTGCGGTTTCAAAACCATGCACCAGAATCCACTTCTTTCAACTCAGTAATACATTTTGGATGTGTACCTAGAGTTTAAAGCAGAAAAACATGAACTTTTAGAATTTTCATTTTTCGACCAAAACGACAGCCCCGGGGGTTATAAACATGTTGATATGGATGTGATTTTTTTTCTGACTGCGGTTTCAAAACCATGCACCAGAATCCACTTCTTTCAACTCAGTAATACATTTTGGATGTGTACCTAGAGTTTAAAGCATAAAAAACAGAACTTTTAGAATTTTAATTTTTTTTACCAAAACGACAGCCCCGGGGGTTATAAACATGTTGATATGGTTGTGATTTTTTTTCTGACTGCGGTTTCAAAACCATGCACCAGAATCCACTTCTTTCAACTCAGTAATACATTTTGGATGTGTACCTAAAGTTTAAAGCAGAAAAACATGAACTTTTAGAATTTTCATTTTTTGACCAAAACGACAGCCCCGGGGGTTATTAACATGTTGATATGGTTGTGATTTTTTTTCTGACTGCGGTTTCAAAACCATGCACCAGAATCCACTTCTTTCAACTCAGTAATACATTTTGGATGTGTACCTAGAGTTTAAAGCAGAAAAAACGGAACTTTTAGAATTTTCATTTTTTGACCAAAACGACAGCCCCGGGGGTTATTAACATGTTGATATGGTTGTGATTTTTTTTCTGACTGCGGTTTCAAAACCATGCACCAGAATCCACTTCTTTCAACTCAGTAATACATTTTGGATGTGTACCTAGAGTTTAAAGCAGAGAAACATGAACTTTTAGAATTTTCATTTTTCGACCAAAACGACAGCCCCGGGGGTTATAAACATGTTGATATGGATGTGATTTTTTTTCTGACTGCGGTTTCAAAACCATGCACCAGAATCCACTTCTTTCAACTCAGTAATACATTTTGGATGTGTACCTAGAGTTTAAAGCAGAAAAAACGGAACTTTTAGAATTTTCATTTTTTGACCAAAACGACAGCCCCGGGGGTTATAAACATGTTGATATGGTTGTGATTTTTTTTCTGACTGCGGTTTCAAAACCATGCACCAGAATCCACTTCTTTCAACTCAGTAATACCTTTTGGTTGTGTACCTAGAGTTTAAAGCAGAAAAAACTGAACTTTTAGAATTTTCAGTTTTTTGACCAAAACGACAGCCCCGGGGGTTATAAACATGTTGATATGGTTGTGATTTTTTTAATGACTGCGGTTTCAAAACCATGCACCAGAATCCACTTCTTTCAACTCAGTAATACATTTTGGATGTGTACCTAGAGTTTAAAGCAGAAAAAACGGAACTTTTAGAATTTTCATTTTTTGACCAAAACGACAGCCCCGGGGGTTATAAACATGTTGATATGGTTGTAATTTTTTTTCTGACTGCGGTTTCAAAACCATGCACCAGAATCCACTTCTTTCAACTCAGTAATACATTTTGGATGTGTACCTAGAGTTTAAAGCAGAAAAAACGGAACTTTTAGAATTTTCATTTTTTGACCAAAACGACAGCCCCGGGGGTTATAAACATGTTGATATGGTTGTGATTTTTTTTCTGACTGCGGTTTCAAAACCATGCACCAGAATCCACTTCTTTCAACTCAGTAATACATTTTGGATGTGTACCTAGAGTTTAAAGCAGAAAAAACTGAACTTTTAGAATTTTCATTTTTTGACCAAAACGACAGCCCCGGGGGTTATTAACATGTTGATATGGTTGTGATTTTTTTTCTGACTGCGGTTTCAAAACCATGCACCAGATTCCACTTCTTTCAACTCAGTAATACATTTTGGATGTGTACCTAGAGTTTAAAGCAGAAAAAACGGAACTTTTAGAATTTTCATTTTTTGACCAAAACGACAGCCCCGGGGGTTATAAACATGTTGATATGGTTGTGATTTTTTTCTGACTGCGGTTTCAAAACCATGCACCAGAATCCACTTCTTTCAACTCAGTAATACATTTTGGATGTGTACCTAGAGTTTAAAGCAGAAAAAACTGAACTTTTAGAATTTTCATTTTTTGACCAAAACGAAAGCCCCGGGGGTTATAAAGATGTTGATATGGTTGTGATTTTTTTTCTGACTGCGGTTTCAAAACCATGCACCAGAATCCACTTCTTTCAACTCAGTAATACATTTTGGATGTGTACCTAGAGTTTAAAGCAGAAAAAACTGAACTTTTAGAATTTTCAGTTTTTGACCAAAATGACAGCACCGGGGGTTATAAACATATTGATATGTTTGTGATTTTTTTTCTGACTGCGGTTTCAAAACCATGCACCAGATTCCACTTCTTTCAACTCAGTAATACATTTTGGATGTGTACCTAGAGTTTAAAGCAGAAAAAAATGAACTTTTAGAATTTTCATTTTTTGACCAAAACGACAGCCCCGGGGGTTATAAACATGTTGATATGGTTGTGATTTTTTTTCTGACTGCGGTTTCAAAACCATGCACCAGAATCCACTTCTTTCAACTCAGTAATACATTTTGGATGTGTACCTAGAGTTTAAAGCAGAAAAAACGGAACTTTTAGAATTTTCATTTTTTGACCAAAACGACAGCCCCGGGGGTTATAAACATGTTGATATGGTTGTGATTTTTTTTCTGACTGCGGTTTCAAAACCATGCACCAGAATCCACTTCTTTCAACTCAGTAATACATTTTGGATGTGTACCTAGAGTTTAAAGCAGAAAAAACTGAACTTTTAGAATTTTCTTTTTTTGACCAAAACGACAGCCCCGGGGGTTATAAACATGTTGATATGGTTGTGATTTTTTTTCTGACTGCGGTTTCAAAACCATGCACCAGAATCCACTTCTTTCAACTCAGTAATACATTTTGGATGTGTACCTAGAGTTTAAAGCAGAAAAAACAGAACTTTTAGAATTTTCATTTTTTTAACCAAAACGACAGCCCCGGGGGTTATAAACATGTTGATATGGTTGTGATTTTTTTTCTGACTGCGGTTTCAAAACCATGCACCAGAATCCACTTCTTTCAACTCAGTAATACATTTTGGATGTGTACCTAGAGTTTAAAGCAGAAAAACATGAACTTTTAGAATTTTAATTTTTTGACCAAAACGACAGCCCCGGGGGTTATTAACATGTTGATATGGTTGTGATTTTTTTTCTGACTGCGGTTTCAAAACCATGCACCAGAATCCACTTATTTCAACTCAGTAATACATTTTGGATGTGTACCTAGAGTTTAAAGCAGAAAAAATGGAACTTTTAGAGTTTTCATTTTTTGACCAAAACGACAGCCCCGGGGGTTATTAACATGTTGATATGGTTGTGATTTTTTTTCTGACTGCGGTTTCAAAACCATGCACCAGAATCCACTTCTTTCAACTCAGTAATACATTTTGGATGTGTACCTAGAGTTTAAAGCAGAGAAACATGAACTTTTAGAATTTTCATTTTTCGACCAAAACGACAGCCCCGGGGGTTATAAACATGTTGATATGGATGTGATTTTTTTTCTGACTGCGGTTTCAAAACCATGCACCAGAATCCACTTCTTTCAACTCAGTAATACCTTTTGGTTGTGTACCTAGAGTTTAAAGCAGAAAAAACTGAACTTTTAGAATTTTCAGTTTTTTGACCAAAACGACAGCCCCGGGGGTTATAAACATGTTGATATGGTTGTGATTTTTTTCTTCACTGCGGTTTCAAAACCATGCACCAGAATCCACTTCTTTCAACTCAGTAATACATTTTGGATGTGTACCTAGAGTTTAAAGCAGAAAAAACGGAACTTTTAGAATTTTCATTTTCTGACCAAAACGACAGCCCCGGGGGTTATAAACATGTTGATATGGTTGTGATTTTTTTTCTGACTGCGGTTTCAAAACCATGCACCAGAATCCACTTCTTTCAACTCAGTAATACATTTTGGATGTGTACCTAGAGTTTAAAGCAGAAAAAACGGAACTTTTAGAATTTTCAGTTTTTGACCAAAACGACAGCCCCGGGGGTTATAAACATGTTGATATGGTTGTGATTTTTTTTCTGACTGCGGTTTCAAAACCATGCACCAGAATCCACTTCTTTCTACTCAGTAATACATTTTGGATGTGTACCTAGAGTTTAAAGCAGAAAAAACTGAACTTTTAGAATTTTCATTTTTTGACCAAAACGACAGCCCCGGGGGTTATAAACATGTTGATATGGTTGTAATTTTTTTTCTGACTGCGGTTTCAAAACCATGCACCAGAATCCACTTCTTTCAACTCAGTAATACATTTTGGATGTGTACCTAGAGTTTAAAGCAGAAAAAACTGAACTTTTAGAATTTACATTTTTTGACCAAAACGACAGCCCCGGGGGTTATAAACATGTTGATATGGTTGTGATTTTTTTTCTGACTGCGGTTTCAAAACCATGCACCAGAATCCACTTCTTTCAACTCAGTAATACATTTTGGATGTGTACCTAGAGTTTAAAGCAGAAAAAACTGAACTTTTAGAATTTTCATTTTTTGACCAAAACGACAGCCCCGGGGGTTATTAACATGTTGATATGGTTGTGATTTTTTTTCTGACTGCGGTTTCAAAACCATGCACCAGAATCCACTTCTTTCAACTCAGTAATACATTTTGGATGTGTACCTAGAGTTTAAAGCAGAAAAAACGGAACTTTTAGAATTTTCATTTTTTGACCAAAACGACAGCCCCGGGGGTTATTAACATGTTGATATGGTTGTGAATTTTTTTCTGACTGCGGTTTCAAAACCATGCACCAGAATCCACTTCTTTCAACTCAGTAATACATTTTGGATGTGTACCTAGAGTTTAAAGCAGAGAAACATGAACTTTTAGAATTTTCATTTTTCGACCAAAACGACAACCCCGGGGGTTATAAACATGTTGATATGGATGTGATTTTTTTTCTGACTGCGGTTTCAAAACCATGCACCAGAATCCACTTCTTTCAACTCAGTAATACATTTTGGATGTGTACCTAGAGTTTAAAGCAGAAAAAACGGAACTTTTAGAATTTTCATTTTTTGACCAAAACGACAGCCCCGGGGGTTATAAACATGTTGATATGGTTGTGATTTTTTTTTTCTGACTGCGGTTTCAAAACCATGCACCAGAATCCACTTCTTTCAACTCAGTAATACCTTTTGGTTGTGTACCTAGAGTTTAAAGCAGAAAAAACTGAACTTTTCGAATTTTCATTTTTTGACCAAAACGACAGCCCCAGGGGTTATAAACATGTTTATATGGTTGTGATTTTTTTCTGACTGCGGTTTCAAAACCATGCACCAGAACCCACTTCTTTCAACTCAGTAATACATTTTGGATGTGTACCTAGAGTTTAAAGCAGAAAAAACTGAACATTTAGAATTTTCATTTTTTGACCAAAACAACAGCCCCGGGGGTTATAAACATGTTGATATGGTTGTGATTTTTTTTCTGACTGCGGTTTCAAAACCATGCACCAGAATCCACTTCTTTCAACTCAGTAATACATTTTGGATGTGTACCTAGAGTTTAAAGCAGAAAAAACTGAACATTTAGAATTTTCATTTTTTGACCAAAACAACAGCCCCGGGGGTTATAAACATGTTGATATGGTTGTGATTTTTTTTCTGACTGCGGTTTCAAAACCATGCACCAGAATCCACTTCTTTCAACTCAGTAATACATTTTGGATGTGTACCTAGAGTTTAAAGCAGGAAAAAAGGAACTTTTAGAATTTTCATTTTTTGACCAAAACGACAGCCCCGGGGGTTATAAACATGTTGATATGGTTGTGATTTTTTTCTGACTGCGGTTTCAAAACCATGCACCAGAACCCACTTCTTTCAACTCAGTAATACATTTTGGATGTGTACCTAGAGTTTAAAGCAGAAAAAACGAAACTTTTAGAATTTTCATTTTTTGACCAAAACGACAGCCCCGGGGGTTATAAACATGTTGATATGGTTGTGATTTTTTTTCTGACTGCGGTTTCAAAACCATGCACCAGAATCCACTTCTTTCAACTCAGTAATACATTTTGGATGTGTACCTAGAGTTTAAAGCAGAAAAAACAGAACTTTTAGAATTTTCATTTTTTGACCAAAACGACAGCCCCGGGGGTTATAAACATGTTGATATGGTTGTGATTTTTTTTCTGACTGCGGTTTCAAAACCATGCACCAGAATCCACTTCTTTCAACTCAGTAATACATTTTGGATGTGTACCTAGAGTTTAAAGCAGGAAAAACGGAACTTTTAGAATTTTCATTTTTTGACCAAAACGACAGCCCCGGGGGTTATAAACATGTTGATATGGTTGTGATTTTTTTTCTGACTGCGGTTTCAAAACCATGCACCAGAATCCACTTCTTTCAACTCAGTAATACATTTTGGATGTGTACCTAGAGTTTAAAGCAGGAAAAAAGGAACTTTTAGAATTTTCATTTTTTGACCAAAACGACAGCCCCGGGGGTTATAAACATGTTGATATGGTTGTGATTTTTTTCTGACTGCGGTTTCAAAACCATGCACCAGAACCCACTTCTTTCAACTCAGTAATACATTTTGGATGTGTACCTAGAGTTTAAAGCAGAAAAAACGGAACTTTTAGAATTTTCATTTTTTGACCAAAACGACAGCCCCGGGGGTTATAAACATGTTGATATGGTTGTGATTTTTTTTCTGACTGCGGTTTCAAAACCATGCACCAGAATCCACTTCTTTCAACTCAGTAATACATTTTGGATGTGTACCTAGAGTTTAAAGCAGAAAAAACGGAACTTTTAGAATTTTCATTTTATGACCAAAACGACAGCCCCGGGGGTTATAAACATGTTGATATGGTTGTGATTTTTTTTCTGACTGCGGTTTCAAAACCATGCACCAGAATCCACTTCTTTCAACTCAGTAATACATTTTGGATGTGTACCTAGAGTTTAAAGCAGAAAAACATGAACTTTTAGAATTTTCATTTTTTGACCAAAACGACAGCCCCGGGGGTTATAAACATGTTGATATGGATGTGATTTTTTTTCTGACTGCGGTTTCAAAATCATGCACCAGAATCCACTTCTTTCAACTCAGTAATACATTTTGGATGTGTACCTAGAGTTTAAAGCAGAAAAAACGGAACTTTTAGAATTTTCATTTTTTGACCAAAACGACAGCCCCGGGGGTTATAAACATGTTGATATGGTTGTGATTTTTTTTTTCTGACTGCGGTTTCAAAACCATGCACCAGAATCCACTTCTTTCAACTCAGTAATACATTTTGGATGTGTACCTAGAGTTTAAAGCAGAAAAAACTGAACATTTAGAATTTTCATTTTTTGACCAAAACAACAGCCCCGGGGGTTATAAACATGTTGATATGGTTGTGATTTTTTTTCTGACTGCGGTTTCAAAACCATGCACCAGAATCCACTTCTTTCAACTCAGTAATACATTTTGGATGTGTACCTAGAGTTTAAAGCAGAAAAAACTGAACATTTAGAATTTTCATTTTTTGACCAATACAACAGCCCCGGGGGTTATAAACATGTTGATATGGTTGTGATTTTTTTTCTGACTGCGGTTTCAAAACCATGCACCAGAATCCACTTCTTTCAACTCAGTAATACATTTTGGATGTTTACCTAGAGTTTAAAGCAGGAAAAAAGGAACTTTTAGAATTTTCATTTTTTGACCAAAACGACAGCCCCGGGGGTTATAAACATGTTGATATGGTTGTGATTTTTTTCTGACTGCGGTTTCAAAACCATGCACCAGAACCCACTTCTTTCAACTCAGTAATACATTTTGGATGTGTACCTAGAGTTTAAAGCAGAAAAACGAAACTTTTAGAATTTTCATTTTTTGACCAAAACGACAGCCCCGGGGGTTATAAACATGTTGATATGGTTGTGATTTTTTTTCTGACTGCGGTTTCAAAACCATGCACCAGAATCCACTTCTTTCAACTCAGTAATACATTTTGGATGTGTACCTAGAGTTTAAAGCAGAAAAAACGGAACTTTTAGAATTTTCATTTTTTGACCAAAACGACAGCCCCGGGGGTTATAAACATGTTGATATGGTTGTGATTTTTTTTCTGACTGCGGTTTCAAAACCATGCACCAGAATCCACTTCTTTCAACTCAGTAATACATTTTGGATGTGTACCTAGAGTTTAAAGCAGAAAAAACGGAACTTTTAGAATTTTCATTTTTTGACCAAAACGACAGCCCCGGGGGTTATAAACATGTTGATATGGTTGTGATTTTTTTTCTGACTGCGGTTTCAAAACCATGCACCAGAATCCACTTCTTTCAACTCAGTAATACATTTTGGATGTGTACCTAGAGTTTAAAGCAGAAAAACATGAACTTTTAGAATTTTCATTTTTTGACCA
Organism: Crinia signifera; assembly: GCF_055691185.1. NCBI lineage: Eukaryota > Metazoa > Chordata > Amphibia > Anura > Myobatrachidae > Crinia > Crinia signifera. Next base: position 22,997,370 of record NC_139228.1, on the reverse strand, counting down.
AAACGACAGCCCCGGGGGTTATAAACATGTTGATATGGATGTGATTTTTTTTCTGACTGCGGTTTCAAAACCATGCACCAGAATCCACTTCTTTCAACTCAGTAATACATTTTGGATGTGTACCTAGAGTTTAAAGCAGAAAAAACGGAACTTTTAGAATTTTCATTTTTTGACCAAAACGACAGCCCCGGGGGTTATAAACATGTTCATATGGTTGTGATTTTTTTTCTGACTGCGGTTTCAAAACCATGCACCAGAATCCACTTCTTTCAACTCAGTAATACATTTTGGATGTGTACCTAGAGTTTAAAGCAGAAAAAACGGAACTCTTAGAATTTTCATTTTTTGACCAAAACGACAGCCCCGGGGATTATAAACATGTTGATATGGTTGTGATTATTTTTCTGACTGCGGTTTCAAAACCATGCACCAGAATCCACTTATTTCAACTCAGTAATACAATTTGTATGTGTACCTACAGTTTAAAGCAGAAAAAACTGAACTTTTAGAATTTTCATTTTTTGACCAAAACGACAGCCCCGGGGGTTATAAACATGTTAATATGGTTGTGATTTTTTTTCTGACTGCGGTTTCAAAACCATGCACCAGAATCCACTTCTTTCAACTCAGTAATACATTTTGGATGTGTACCTAGAGTTTAAAGCAGAAAAAACGGAACTTTTAGAATTTTCATTTTTTGACCAAAACGACAGCCCCGGGGGTTATAAACATGTTGATATGGTTGTGATTTTTTTTCTGACTGCGGTTTCAAAACCATGCACCAGAATCCACTTCTTTCAACTCAGTAATACATTTTGGATGTGTACCTAGAGTTTAAAGCAGAAAAAACGGAACTTTTAGAATTTTCATTTTTTGACCAAAACGACAGCCCCGGGGGTTATAAACATGTTGATATGGTTGTGATTTTTTTTCTGACTGCGGTTTCAAAACCATGCACCAGAATCCACTTCTTTCAACTCAGTAATACATTTTGGATGTGTACCTAGAGTTTAAAGCAGAAAAAACGGAACTTTTAGAATTTTCATTTTTTGACCAAAACGACAGCCCCGGGGGTTATAAACATGTTGATATGGTTGTGATTTTTTTTCTGACTGCGGTTTCAAAACCATGCACCAGAATCCACTTCTTTCAACTCAGTAATACATTTTGGATGTGTACCTAGAGTTTAAAGCAGAAAAACATGAACTTTTAGAATTTTCATTTTTTGACCAAAACGACAGCCCCGGGGGTTATAAACATGTTGATATGGATGTGATTTTTTTTCTGACTGCGGTTTCAAAACCATGCACCAGAATCCACTTCTTTCAACTCAGTAATACATTTTGGATGTGTACCTAGAGTTTAAAGCAGAAAAAACGGAACTTTTAGAATTTTCATTTTTTGACCAAAACGACAGCCCCGGGGGTTATAAACATGTTCATATGGTTGTGATTTTTTTTCTGACTGCGGTTTCAAAACCATGCACCAGAATCCACTTCTTTCAACTCAGTAATACATTTTGGATGTGTACCTAGAGTTTAAAGCAGAAAAAACGGAACTCTTAGAATTTTCATTTTTTGACCAAAACGACAGCCCCGGGGATTATAAACATGTTGATATGGTTGTGATTATTTTTCTGACTGCGGTTTCAAAACCATGCACCAGAATCCACTTATTTCAACTCAGTAATACAATTTGTATGTGTACCTACAGTTTAAAGCAGAAAAAACTGAACTTTTAGAATTTTCATTTTTTGACCAAAACGACAGCCCCGGGGGTTATAAACATGTTGATATGGTTGTGATTTTTTTTCTGACTGCGGTTTCAAAACCATGCACCAGAATCCACTTCTTTCAACTCAGTAATACATTTTGGATGTGTACCTAGAGTTTAAAGCAGAAAAAACGGAACTTTTAGAATTTTCAGTTTTTGACCAAAACGACAGCCCCGGGGGTTATAAACATGTTGATATGGTTGTGATTTTTTTTCTGACTGCGGTTTCAAAACCATGCACCAGAATCCACTTCTTTCAACTCAGTAATACATTTTGGATGTGTACCTAGAGTTTAAAGCAGAAAAAACTGAACTTTTAGAATTTTCATTTTTTGACCAAAACGACAGCCCCGGGGGTTATAAACATGTTGATATGGTTGTAAATTTTTTTCTGACTGCGGTTTCAAAACCATGCACCAGAATCCACTTCTTTCAACTCAGTAATACATTTTGGATGTGTACCTAGAGTTTAAAGCAGAAAAAACTGAACTTTTAGAATTTACATTTTTTGACCAAAACGACAGCCCCGGGGGTTATAAACATGTTGATATGGTTGTGATTTTTTTTCTGACTGCGGTTTCAAAACCATGCACCAGAATCCACTTCTTTCAACTCAGTAATACATTTTGGATGTGTACCTAGAGTTTAAAGCAGAAAAAACTGAACTTTTAGAATTTTCATTTTTTGACTAAAACGACAGCCCCGGGGGTTATTAACATGTTGATATGGTTGTGATTTTTTTTCTGACTGCGGTTTCAAAACCATGCACCAGAATCCACTTCTTTCAACTCAGTAATACATTTTGGATGTGTACCTAGAGTTTAAAGCAGAAAAAACGGAACTTTTAGAATTTTCATTTTTTGACCAAAACGACAGCCCCGGGGGTTATAAACATGTTGATATGGTTGTGATTTTTTTCTGACTGCGGTTTCAAAACCATGCACCAGAATCCACTTCTTTCAACTTAGTAATACATTTTGGATGTGTACCTAGAGTTTAAAGCAGAAAAAACGGAACTTTTAGAATTTTCATTTTTTGACCAAAACGACAGCCCCGGGGGTTATAAACATGTTGATATGGTTGTGTTTTTTTTTCTGACTGCGGTTTCAAAACCATGCACCAGAATCCACTTCTTTCAACTCAGTAATACATTTTGGATGTGTACCTAGAGTTTAAAGCAGAAAAAACTGAACTTTTAGAATTTTCATTTTTTGACCAAAAGGACAGCCCCGGGGGTTATAAACATGTTGATATGGTTGTGATTTTTTTTCTGACTGCGGTTTCAAAACCATGCACCAGAATCCACTTCTTTCAACTCAGTAATACATTTTGGATGTGTACCTAGGGTTTAAAGCAGAAAAAACTGAACTTTTAGAATTTTCATTTTTTGACCAAAACGACAGCCCCGGGGGTTATAAACATGTTGATATGGTTGTGATTTTTTTTCTGACTGCGGTTTCAAAACCATGCACCAGAATCCACTTCTTTCAACTCAGTAATACATTTTGGATGTGTACCTAGAGTTTAAAGCAGAAAAACATGAACTTTTAGAATTTTCATTTTTTGACCAAAACGACAGCCCCGGGGGTTATAAACATGTTGATATGGATGTGATTTTTTTTCTGACTGCGGTTTCAAAACCATGCACCAGAATCCACTTCTTTCAACTCAGTAATACATTTTGGATGTGTACCTAGAGTTTAAAGCAGAAAAAACGGAACTTTTAGAATTTTCATTTTTTGACCAAAACGACAGCCCCGGGGGTTATTAACATGTTGATATGGTTGTGATTTTTTTTCTGACTGCGGTTTCAAAACCATGCACCAGAATCCACTTCTTTCAACTCAGTAATACATTTTGGATGTGTACCTAGAGTTTAAAGCAGAAAAAACGGAACTTTTAGAATTTTCATTTTTTGACCAAAACGACAGCCCCGGGGGTTATTAACATGTTGATATGGTTGTGAATTTTTTTCTGACTGCGGTTTCAAAACCATGCACCAGAATCCACTTCTTTCAACTCAGTAATACATTTTGGATGTGTACCTAGAGTTTAAAGCAGAGAAACATGAACTTTTAGAATTTTCATTTTTCGACCAAAACGACAACCCCGGGGGTTATAAACATGTTGATATGGATGTGATTTTTTTTCTGACTGCGGTTTCAAAACCATGCACCAGAATCCACTTCTTTCAACTCAGTAATACATTTTGGATGTGTACCTAGAGTTTAAAGCAGAAAAAACGGAACTTTTAGAATTTTCATTTTTTGACCAAAACGACAGCCCCGGGGGTTATAAACATGTTGATATGGTTGTGATTTTTTTTTTCTGACTGCGGTTTCAAAACCATGCACCAGAATCCACTTCTTTCAACTCAGTAATACCTTTTGGTTGTGTACCTAGAGTTTAAAGCAGAAAAAACTGAACTTTTCGAATTTTCATTTTTTGACCAAAACGACAGCCCCGGGGGTTATAAACATGTTTATATGGTTGTGATTTTTTTCTGACTGCGGTTTCAAAACCATGCACCAGAACCCACTTCTTTCAACTCAGTAATACATTTTGAATGTGTACCTAGAGTTTAAAGCAGAAAAAACGGAACTTTTAGAATTTTCATTTTTTGACCAAAACGACAGCCCCGGGGGTTATAAACATGTTGATATGGTTGTGATTTTTTTTCTGACTGCGGTTTCAAAACCATGCACCAGAATCCACTTCTTTCAACTCAGTAATACATTTTGGATGTGTACCTAGAGTTTAAAGCAGAAAAAACGGAACTTTTAGAATTTTCATTTTTTGACCAAAACGACAGCCCCGGGGGTTATAAACATGTTGATATGGTTGTGATTTTTTTCTGACTGCGGTTTCAAAACCATGCACCAGAATCCACTTCTTTCAACTCAGTAATACATTTTGGATGTGTACCTAGAGTTTAAAGCAGAAAAAACGGAACTTTTAGAATTTTCATTTTTTGACCAAAACGACAGCCCCGGGGGTTATAAACATGTTGATATGGTTGTGATTTTTTTTCTGACTGCGGTTTCAAAACCATGCACCAGAATCCACTTCTTTCAACTCAGTAATACATTTTGGATGTGTACCTAGAGTTTAAAGCAGAAAAACATGAACTTTTAGAATTTTCATTTTTTGACCAAAACGACAGCCCCGGGGGTTATAAACATGTTGATATGGATGTGATTTTTTTTCTGACTGCGGTTTCAAAACCATGCACCAGAATCCACTTCTTTCAACTCAGTAATACATTTTGGATGTGTACCTAGAGTTTAAAGCAGAAAAAACGGAACTTTTAGAATTTTCATTTTTTGACCAAAACGACAGCCCCGGGGGTTATAAACATGTTCATATGGTTGTGATTTTTTTTCTGACTGCGGTTTCAAAACCATGCACCAGAATCCACTTCTTTCAACTCAGTAATACATTTTGGATGTGTACCTAGAGTTTAAAGCAGAAAAAACGGAACTCTTAGAATTTTCATTTTTTGACCAAAACGACAGCCCCGGGGATTATAAACATGTTGATATGGTTGTGATTTTTTTTCTGACTGCGGTTTCAAAACCATGCACCAGAATCCACTTCTTTCAACTCAGTAATACAATTTGTATGTGTACCTACAGTTTAAAGCAGAAAAAACTGAACTTTTAGAATTTTCATTTTTTGACCAAAACGACAGCCCCGGGGGTTATAAACATGTTGATATGGTTGTGATTTTTTTTCTGACTGCGGTTTCAAAACCATGCACCAGAATCCACTTCTTTCAACTCAGTAATACATTTTGGATGTGTACCTAGAGTTTAAAGCAGAAAAAACGGAACTTTTAGAATTTTCAGTTTTTGACCAAAACGACAGCCCCGGGGGTTATAAACATGTTGATATGGTTGTGATTTTTTTTCTGACTGCGGTTTCAAAACCATGCACCAGAATCCACTTCTTTCAACTCAGTAATACATTTTGGATGTGTACCTAGAGTTTAAAGCAGAAAAAACTGAACTTTTAGAATTTTCATTTTTTGACCAAAACGACAGCCCCGGGGGTTATAAACATGTTGATATGGTTGTAAATTTTTTTCTGACTGCGGTTTCAAAACCATGCACCAGAATCCACTTCTTTCAACTCAGTAATACATTTTGGATGTGTACCTAGAGTTTAAAGCAGAAAAAACTGAACTTTTAGAATTTACATTTTTTGACCAAAACGACAGCCCCGGGGGTTATAAACATGTTGATATGGTTGTGATTTTTTTTCTGACTGCGGTTTCAAAACCATGCACCAGAATCCACTTCTTTCAACTCAGTAATACATTTTGGATGTGTACCTAGAGTTTAAAGCAGAAAAAACTGAACTTTTAGAATTTTCATTTTTTGACTAAAACGACAGCCCCGGGGGTTATTAACATGTTGATATGGTTGTGATTTTTTTTCTGACTGCGGTTTCAAAACCATGCACCAGAATCCACTTCTTTCAACTCAGTAATACATTTTGGATGTGTACCTAGAGTTTAAAGCAGAAAAAACGGAACTTTTAGAATTTTCATTTTTTGACCAAAACGACAGCCCCGGGGGTTATAAACATGTTGATATGGTTGTGTTTTTTTTTCTGACTGCGGTTTCAAAACCATGCACCAGAATCCACTTCTTTCAACTCAGTAATACATTTTGGATGTGTACCTAGAGTTTAAAGCAGAAAAAACTGAACTTTTAGAATTTTCATTTTTTGACCAAAAGGACAGCCCCGGGGGTTATAAACATGTTGATATGGTTGTGATTTTTTTTCTGACTGCGGTTTCAAAACCATGCACCAGAATCCACTTCTTTCAACTCAGTAATACATTTTGGATGTGTACCTAGAGTTTAAAGCAGAAAAAACTGAACTTTTAGAATTTTCATTTTTTGACCAAAACGACAGCCCCGGGGGTTATAAACATGTTGATATGGTTGTGATTTTTTTTCTGACTGCGGTTTCAAAACCATGCACCAGAATCCACTTCTTTCAACTCAGTAATACATTTTGGATGTGTACCTAGAGTTTAAAGCAGAAAAACATGAACTTTTAGAATTTTCATTTTTCGACCAAAACGACAGCCCCGGGGGTTATAAACATGTTGATATGGATGTGATTTTTTTTCTGACTGCGGTTTCAAAACCATGCACCAGAATCCACTTCTTTCAACTCAGTAATACATTTTGGATGTGTACCTAGAGTTTAAAGCAGAAAAAACGGAACTTTTAGAATTTTCATTTTTTGACCAAAACGACAGCCCCGGGGGTTATAAACATGTTGATATGGTTGTGATTTTTTTTTTCTGACTGCGGTTTCAAAACCATGCACCAGAATCCACTTCTTTCAACTCAGTAATACCTTTTGGTTGTGTACCTAGAGTTTAAAGCAGAAAAAACTGAACTTTTCGAATTTTCATTTTTTGACCAAAACGACAGCCCCGGGGGTTATAAACATGTTTATATGGTTGTGATTTTTTTCTGACTGCGGTTTCAAAACCATGCACCAGAACCCACTTCTTTCAACTCAGTAATACATTTTGAATGTGTACCTAGAGTTTAAAGCAGAAAAAACGGAACTTTTAGAATTTTCATTTTTTGACCAAAACGACAGCCCCGGGGGTTATAAACATGTTGATATGGTTGTGATTTTTTTTCTGACTGCGGTTTCAAAACCATGCACCAGAATCCACTTCTTTCAACTAAGTAATACATTTTGGATGTGTACCTAGAGTTTAAAGCAGAAAAAACTGAACATTTAGAATTTCCATTTTTTGACCAAAACAACAGCCCCGGGGGTTATAAACATGTTGATATGGTTGTGATTTTTTTTCTGACTGCGGTTTCAAAACCATGCACCAGAATCCACTTCTTTCAACTCAGTAATACATTTTGGATGTGTACCTAGAGTTTAAAGCAGGAAAAAAGGAACTTTTAGAATTTTCATTTTTTGACCAAAACGACAGCCCCGGGGGTTATAAACATGTTGATATGGTTGTGATTTTTTTCTGACTGCGGTTTCAAAACCATGCACCAGAACCCACTTCTTTCAACTCAGTAATACATTTTGGATGTGTACCTAGAGTTTAAAGCAGAAAAAACGAAACTTTTAGAATTTTCATTTTTTGACCAAAACGACAGCCCCGGGGGTTATAAACATGTTGATATGGTTGTGATTTTTTTTCTGACTGCGGTTTCAAAACCATGCACCAGAATCCACTTCTTTCAACTCAGTAATACATTTTGGATGTGTACCTAGAGTTTAAAGCAGAAAAAACAGAACTTTTAGAATTTTCATTTTTTGACCAAAACGACAGCCCCGGGGGTTATAAACATGTTGATATGGTTGTGATTTTTTTTCTGACTGCGGTTTCAAAACCATGCACCAGAATCCACTTATTTCAACTCAATAATACATTTTGGATGTGTACCTAGAGTTTAAAGCAGAAAAAATGGAACTTTTAGAGTTTTCATTTTTTGACCAAAACGACAGCCCCGGGGGTTATTAACATGTTGATATGGTTGTGATTTTTTTTCTGACTGCGGTTTCAAAACCATGCACCAGAATCCACTTCTTTCAACTCAGTAATACATTTTGGATGTGTACCTAGAGTTTAAAGCAGAGAAACATGAACTTTTAGAATTTTCATTTTTCGACCAAAACGACAGCCCCGGGGGTTATAAACATGTTGATATGGATGTGATTTTTTTTCTGACTGCGGTTTCAAAACCATGCACCAGAATCCACTTCTTTCAACTCAGTAATACCTTTTGGTTGTGTACCTAGAGTTTAAAGCAGAAAAAACTGAACTTTTAGAATTTTCAGTTTTTTGACCAAAACGACAGCCCCGGGGGTTATAAACATGTTGATATGGTTGTGATTTTTTTCTTCACTGCGGTTTCAAAACCATGCACCAGAATCCACTTCTTTCAACTCAGTAATACATTTTGGATGTGTACCTAGAGTTTAAAGCAGAAAAAACGGAACTTTTAGAATTTTCATTTTCTGACCAAAACGACAGCCCCGGGGGTTATAAACATGTTGATATGGTTGTGATTTTTTTTCTGACTGCGGTTTCAAAACCATGCACCAGAATCCACTTCTTTCAACTCAGTAATACATTTTGGATGTGTACCTAGAGTTTAAAGCAGAAAAAACGGAACTTTTAGAATTTTCAGTTTTTGACCAAAACGACAGCCCCGGGGGTTATAAACATGTTGATATGGTTGTGATTTTTTTTCTGACTGCGGTTTCAAAACCATGCACCAGAATCCACTTCTTTCTACTCAGTAATACATTTTGGATGTGTACCTAGAGTTTAAAGCAGAAAAAACTGAACTTTTAGAATTTTCATTTTTTGACCAAAACGACAGCCCCGGGGGTTATAAACATGTTGATATGGTTGTAATTTTTTTTCTGACTGCGGTTTCAAAACCATGCACCAGAATCCACTTCTTTCAACTCAGTAATACATTTTGGATGTGTACCTAGAGTTTAAAGCAGAAAAAACTGAACTTTTAGAATTTACATTTCTTGACCAAAACGACAGCCCCGGGGGTTATAAACATGTTGATATGGTTGTGATTTTTTTTCTGACTGCGGTTTCAAAACCATGCACCAGAATCCACTTCTTTCAACTCAGTAATACATTTTGGATGTGTACCTAGAGTTTAAAGCAGAAAAAACTGAACTTTTAGAATTTTCATTTTTTGACCAAAACGACAGCCCCGGGGGTTATTAACATGTTGATATGGTTGTGATTTTTTTTCTGACTGCGGTTTCAAAACCATGCACCAGAATCCACTTCTTTCAACTCAGTAATACATTTTGGATGTGTACCTAGAGTTTAAAGCAGAAAAAACGGAACTTTTAGAATTTTCATTTTTTGACCAAAACGACAGCCCCGGGGGTTATTAACATGTTGATATGGTTGTGAATTTTTTTCTGACTGCGGTTTCAAAACCATGCACCAGAATCCACTTCTTTCAACTCAGTAATACATTTTGGATGTGTACCTAGAGTTTAAAGCAGAGAAACATGAACTTTTAGAATTTTCATTTTTCGACCAAAACGACAACCCCGGGGGTTATAAACATGTTGATATGGATGTGATTTTTTTTCTGACTGCGGTTTCAAAACCATGCACCAGAATCCACTTCTTTCAACTCAGTAATACATTTTGGATGTGTACCTAGAGTTTAAAGCAGAAAAAACGGAACTTTTAGAATTTTCATTTTTTGACCAAAACGACAGCCCCGGGGGTTATAAACATGTTGATATGGTTGTGATTTTTTTTTTCTGACTGCGGTTTCAAAACCATGCACCAGAATCCACTTCTTTCAACTCAGTAATACATTTTGGATGTGTACCTAGAGTTTAAAGCAGAAAAAACGGAACTTTTAGAATTTTCATTTTTTGACCAAAACGACAGCCCCAGGGGTTATAAACATGTTTATATGGTTGTGATTTTTTTCTGACTGCGGTTTCAAAACCATGCACCAGAACCCACTTCTTTCAACTCAGTAATACATTTTGGATGTGTACCTAGAGTTTAAAGCAGAAAAAACTGAACATTTAGAATTTTCATTTTTTGACCAAAACAACAGCCCCGGGGGTTATAAACATGTTGATATGGTTGTGATTTTTTTTCTGACTGCGGTTTCAAAACCATGCACCAGAATCCACTTCTTTCAACTCAGTAATACATTTTGGATGTGTACCTAGAGTTTAAAGCAGAAAAAACTGAACATTTAGAATTTTCATTTTTTGACCAAAACAACAGCCCCGGGGGTTATAAACATGTTGATATGGTTGTGATTTTTTTTCTGACTGCGGTTTCAAAACCATGCACCAGAATCCACTTCTTTCAACTCAGTAATACATTTTGGATGTGTACCTAGAGTTTAAAGCAGGAAAAAAGGAACTTTTAGAATTTTCATTTTTTGACCAAAACGACAGCCCCGGGGGTTATAAACATGTTGATATGGTTGTGATTTTTTTCTGACTGCGGTTTCAAAACCATGCACCAGAACCCACTTCTTTCAACTCAGTAATACATTTTGGATGTGTACCTAGAGTTTAAAGCAGAAAAAACGAAACTTTTAGAATTTTCATTTTTTGACCAAAACGACAGCCCCGGGGGTTATAAACATGTTGATATGGTTGTGATTTTTTTTCTGACTGCGGTTTCAAAACCATGCACCAGAATCCACTTCTTTCAACTCAGTAATACATTTTGGATGTGTACCTAGAGTTTAAAGCAGAAAAAACAGAACTTTTAGAATTTTCATTTTTTGACCAAAACGACAGCCCCGGGGGTTATAAACATGTTGATATGGTTGTGATTTTTTTTCTGACTGCGGTTTCAAAACCATGCACCAGAATCCACTTCTTTCAACTCAGTAATACATTTTGGATGTGTACCTAGAGTTTAAAGCAGGAAAAACGGAACTTTTAGAATTTTCATTTTTTGACCAAAACGACAGCCCCGGGGGTTATAAACATGTTGATATGGTTGTGATTTTTTTTCTGACTGCGGTTTCAAAACCATGCACCAGAATCCACTTCTTTCAACTCAGTAATACATTTTGGATGTGTACCTAGAGTTTAAAGCAGGAAAAAAGGAACTTTTAGAATTTTCATTTTTTGACCAAAACGACAGCCCCGGGGGTTATAAACATGTTGATATGGTTGTGATTTTTTTCTGACTGCGGTTTCAAAACCATGCACCAGAACCCACTTCTTTCAACTCAGTAATACATTTTGGATGTGTACCTAGAGTTTAAAGCAGAAAAAACGGAACTTTTAGAATTTTCATTTTTTGACCAAAACGACAGCCCCGGGGGTTATAAACATGTTGATATGGTTGTGATTTTTTTTCTGACTGCGGTTTCAAAACCATGCACCAGAATCCACTTCTTTCAACTCAGTAATACATTTTGGATGTGTACCTAGAGTTTAAAGCAGAAAAAACGGAACTTTTAGAATTTTCATTTTATGACCAAAACGACAGCCCCGGGGGTTATAAACATGTTGATATGGTTGTGATTTTTTTTCTGACTGCGGTTTCAAAACCATGCACCAGAATCCACTTCTTTCAACTCAGTAATACATTTTGGATGTGTACCTAGAGTTTAAAGCAGAAAAACATGAACTTTTAGAATTTTCATTTTTTGACCAAAACGACAGCCCCGGGGGTTATAAACATGTTGATATGGATGTGATTTTTTTTCTGACTGCGGTTTCAAAATCATGCACCAGAATCCACTTCTTTCAACTCAGTAATACATTTTGGATGTGTACCTAGAGTTTAAAGCAGAAAAAACTGAACATTTAGAATTTTCATTTTTTGACCAAAACAACAGCCCCGGGGGTTATAAACATGTTGATATGGTTGTGATTTTTTTTCTGACTGCGGTTTCAAAACCATGCACCAGAATCCACTTCTTTCAACTCAGTAATACATTTTGGATGTGTACCTAGAGTTTAAAGCAGAAAAAACTGAACATTTAGAATTTTCATTTTTTGACCAATACAACAGCCCCGGGGGTTATAAACATGTTGATATGGTTGTGATTTTTTTTCTGACTGCGGTTTCAAAACCATGCACCAGAATCCACTTCTTTCAACTCAGTAATACATTTTGGATGTTTACCTAGAGTTTAAAGCAGGAAAAAAGGAACTTTTAGAATTTTCATTTTTTGACCAAAACGACAGCCCCGGGGGTTATAAACATGTTGATATGGTTGTGATTTTTTTCTGACTGCGGTTTCAAAACCATGCACCAGAACCCACTTCTTTCAACTCAGTAATACATTTTGGATGTGTACCTAGAGTTTAAAGCAGAAAAACGAAACTTTTAGAATTTTCATTTTTTGACCAAAACGACAGCCCCGGGGGTTATAAACATGTTGATATGGTTGTGATTTTTTTTCTGACTGCGGTTTCAAAACCATGCACCAGAATCCACTTCTTTCAACTCAGTAATACATTTTGGATGTGTACCTAGAGTTTAAAGCAGAAAAAACGGAACTTTTAGAATTTTCATTTTTTGACCAAAACGACAGCCCCGGGGGTTATAAACATGTTGATATGGTTGTGATTTTTTTTCTGACTGCGGTTTCAAAACCATGCACCAGAATCCACTTCTTTCAACTCAGTAATACATTTTGGATGTGTACCTAGAGTTTAAAGCAGAAAAAACGGAACTTTTAGAATTTTCATTTTTTGACCAAAACGACAGCCCCGGGGGTTATAAACATGTTGATATGGTTGTGATTTTTTTTCTGACTGCGGTTTCAAAACCATGCACCAGAATCCACTTCTTTCAACTCAGTAATACATTTTGGATGTGTACCTAGAGTTTAAAGCAGAAAAACATGAACTTTTAGAATTTTCATTTTTTGACCAAAACGACAGCCCCGGGGGTTATAAACATGTTGATATGGATGTGATTTTTTTTCTGACTGCGGTTTCAAAACCATGCACCAGAATCCACTTCTTTCAACTCAGTAATACATTTTGGATGTGTACCTAGAGTTTAAAGCAGAAAAAACGGAACTTTTAGAATTTTCATTTTTTGACCAAAACGACAGCCCCGGGGGTTATAAACATGTTCATATGGTTGTGATTTTTTTTCTGACTGCGGTTTCAAAACCATGCACCAGAATCCACTTCTTTCAACTCAGTAATACATTTTGGATGTGTACCTAGAGTTTAAAGCAGAAAAAACGGAACTCTTAGAATTTTCATTTTTTGACCAAAACGACAGCCCCGGGGATTATAAACATGTTGATATGGTTGTGATTATTTTTCTGACTGCGGTTTCAAAACCATGCACCAGAATCCACTTATTTCAACTCAGTAATACAATTTGTATGTGTACCTACAGTTTAAAGCAGAAAAAACTGAACTTTTAGAATTTTCATTTTTTGACCAAAACGACAGCCCCGGGGGTTATAAACATGTTGATATGGTTGTGATTTTTTTTCTGACTGCGGTTTCAAAACCATGCACCAGAATCCACTTCTTTCAACTCAGTAATACATTTTGGATGTGTACCTAGAGTTTAAAGCAGAAAAAACGGAACTTTTAGAATTTTCATTTTTTGACCAAAACGACAGCCCCGGGGGTTATAAACATGTTGATATGGTTGTGATTTTTTTTCTGACTGCGGTTTCAAAACCATGCACCAGAATCCACTTCTTTCAACTCAGTAATACATTTTGGATGTGTACCTAGAGTTTAAAGCAGAAAAAACGGAACTTTTAGAATTTTCATTTTTTGACCAAAACGACAGCCCCGGGGGTTATAAACATGTTGATATGGTTGTGATTTTTTTTCTGACTGCGGTTTCAAAACCATGCACCAGAATCCACTTCTTTCAACTCAGTAATACATTTTGGATGTGTACCTAGAGTTTAAAGCAGAAAAAACGGAACTTTTAGAATTTTCATTTTTTGACCAAAACGACAGCCCCGGGGGTTATAAACATGTTGATATGGTTGTGATTTTTTTTCTGACTGCGGTTTCAAAACCATGCACCAGAATCCACTTCTTTCAACTCAGTAATACATTTTGGATGTGTACCTAGAGTTTAAAGCAGAAAAACATGAACTTTTAGAATTTTCATTTTTTGACCAAAACGACAGCCCCGGGGGTTATAAACATGTTGATATGGATGTGATTTTTTTTCTGACTGCGGTTTCAAAACCATGCACCAGAATCCACTTCTTTCAACTCAGTAATACATTTTGGATGTGTACCTAGAGTTTAAAGCAGAAAAAACGGAACTTTTAGAATTTTCATTTTTTGACCAAAACGACAGCCCCGGGGGTTATAAACATGTTCATATGGTTGTGATTTTTTTTCTGACTGCGGTTTCAAAACCATGCACCAGAATCCACTTCTTTCAACTCAGTAATACATTTTGGATGTGTACCTAGAGTTTAAAGCAGAAAAAACGGAACTCTTAGAATTTTCATTTTTTGACCAAAACGACAGCCCCGGGGATTATAAACATGTTGATATGGTTGTGATTATTTTTCTGACTGCGGTTTCAAAACCATGCACCAGAATCCACTTATTTCAACTCAGTAATACAATTTGTATGTGTACCTACAGTTTAAAGCAGAAAAAACTGAACTTTTAGAATTTTCATTTTTTGACCAAAACGACAGCCCCGGGGGTTATAAACATGTTGATATGGTTGTGATTTTTTTTCTGACTGCGGTTTCAAAACCATGCACCAGAATCCACTTCTTTCAACTCAGTAATACATTTTGGATGTGTACCTAGAGTTTAAAGCAGAAAAAACGGAACTTTTAGAATTTTCAGTTTTTGACCAAAACGACAGCCCCGGGGGTTATAAACATGTTGATATGGTTGTGATTTTTTTCTGACTGCGGTTTCAAAACCATGCACCAGAATCCACTTCTTTCAACTCAGTAATACATTTTGGATGTGTACCTAGAGTTTAAAGCAGAAAAAACTGAACTTTTAGAATTTTCATTTTTTGACCAAAACGACAGCCCCGGGGGTTATAAACATGTTGATATGGTTGTAAATTTTTTTCTGACTGCGGTTTCAAAACCATGCACCAGAATCCACTTCTTTCAACTCAGTAATACATTTTGGATGTGTACCTAGAGTTTAAAGCAGAAAAAACTGAACTTTTAGAATTTACATTTTTTGACCAAAACGACAGCCCCGGGGGTTATAAACATGTTGATATGGTTGTGATTTTTTTTCTGACTGCGGTTTCAAAACCATGCACCAGAATCCACTTCTTTCAACTCAGTAATACATTTTGGATGTGTACCTAGAGTTTAAAGCAGAAAAAACTGAACTTTTAGAATTTTCATTTTTTGACTAAAACGACAGCCCCGGGGGTTATTAACATGTTGATATGGTTGTGATTTTTTTTCTGACTGCGGTTTCAAAACCATGCACCAGAATCCACTTCTTTCAACTCAGTAATACATTTTGGATGTGTACCTAGAGTTTAAAGCAGAAAAAACGGAACTTTTAGAATTTTCATTTTTTGACCAAAACGACAGCCCCGGGGGTTATAAACATGTTGATATGGTTGTGATTTTTTTCTGACTGCGGTTTCAAAACCATGCACCAGAATCCACTTCTTTCAACTTAGTAATACATTTTGGATGTGTACCTAGAGTTTAAAGCAGAAAAAACGGAACTTTTAGAATTTTCATTTTTTGACCAAAACGACAGCCCCGGGGGTTATAAACATGTTGATATGGTTGTGTTTTTTTTTCTGACTGCGGTTTCAAAACCATGCACCAGAATCCACTTCTTTCAACTCAGTAATACATTTTGGATGTGTACCTAGAGTTTAAAGCAGAAAAAACTGAACTTTTAGAATTTTCATTTTTTGACCAAAAGGACAGCCCCGGGGGTTATAAACATGTTGATATGGTTGTGATTTTTTTTCTGACTGCGGTTTCAAAACCATGCACCAGAATCCACTTCTTTCAACTTAGTAATACATTTTGGATGTGTACCTAGAGTTTAAAGCAGAAAAAACTGAACTTTTAGAATTTTCATTTTTTGACCAAAACGACAGCCCCGGGGGTTATAAACATGTTGATATGGTTGTGATTTTTTTTCTGACTGCGGTTTCAAAACCATGCACCAGAATCCACTTCTTTCAACTCAGTAATACATTTTGGATGTGTACCTAGAGTTTAAAGCAGAAAAACATGAACTTTTAGAATTTTCATTTTTTGACCAAAACGACAGCCCCGGGGGTTATAAACATGTTGATATGGATGTGATTTTTTTTCTGACTGCGGTTTCAAAACCATGCACCAGAATCCACTTCTTTCAACTCAGTAATACATTTTGGATGTGTACCTAGAGTTTAAAGCAGAAAAAACGGAACTTTTAGAATTTTCATTTTTTGACCAAAACGACAGCCCCGGGGGTTATTAACATGTTGATATGGTTGTGATTTTTTTTCTGACTGCGGTTTCAAAACCATGCACCAGAATCCACTTCTTTCAACTCAGTAATACATTTTGGATGTGTACCTAGAGTTTAAAGCAGAAAAAACGGAACTTTTAGAATTTTCATTTTTTGACCAAAACGACAGCCCCGGGGGTTATTAACATGTTGATATGGTTGTGAATTTTTTTCTGACTGCGGTTTCAAAACCATGCACCAGAATCCACTTCTTTCAACTCAGTAATACATTTTGGATGTGTACCTAGAGTTTAAAGCAGAGAAACATGAACTTTTAGAATTTTCATTTTTCGACCAAAACGACAACCCCGGGGGTTATAAACATGTTGATATGGATGTGATTTTTTTTCTGACTGCGGTTTCAAAACCATGCACCAGAATCCACTTCTTTCAACTCAGTAATACATTTTGGATGTGTACCTAGAGTTTAAAGCAGAAAAAACGGAACTTTTAGAATTTTCATTTTTTGACCAAAACGACAGCCCCGGGGGTTATAAACATGTTGATATGGTTGTGATTTTTTTTTTCTGACTGCGGTTTCAAAACCATGCACCAGAATCCACTTCTTTCAACTCAGTAATACCTTTTGGTTGTGTACCTAGAGTTTAAAGCAGAAAAAACTGAACTTTTCGAATTTTCATTTTTTGACCAAAACGACAGCCCCGGGGGTTATAAACATGTTTATATGGTTGTGATTTTTTTCTGACTGCGGTTTCAAAACCATGCACCAGAACCCACTTCTTTCAACTCAGTAATACATTTTGAATGTGTACCTAGAGTTTAAAGCAGAAAAAACGGAACTTTTAGAATTTTCATTTTTTGACCAAAACGACAGCCCCGGGGGTTATAAACATGTTGATATGGTTGTGATTTTTTTTCTGACTGCGGTTTCAAAACCATGCACCAGAATCCACTTCTTTCAACTCAGTAATACATTTTGGATGTGTACCTAGAGTTTAAAGCAGAAAAAACGGAACTTTTAGAATTTTCATTTTTTGACCAAAACGACAGCCCCGGGGGTTATAAACATGTTGATATGGTTGTGATTTTTTTCTGACTGCGGTTTCAAAACCATGCACCAGAATCCACTTCTTTCAACTCAGTAATACATTTTGGATGTGTACCTAGAGTTTAAAGCAGAAAAAACAGAACTTTTAGAATTTTCATTTTTTGACCAAAACGACAGCCCCGGGGGTTATAAACATGTTGATATGGTTGTGATTTTTTTTCTGACTGCGGTTTCAAAACCATGCACCAGAATCCACTTCTTTCAACTCAGTAATACATTTTGGATGTGTACCTAGAGTTTAAAGCAGAAAAACATGAACTTTTAGAATTTTCATTTTTTGACCAAAACGACAGCCCCGGGGGTTATAAACATGTTGATATGGATGTGATTTTTTTTCTGACTGCGGTTTCAAAACCATGCACCAGAATCCACTTCTTTCAACTCAGTAATACATTTTGGATGTGTACCTAGAGTTTAAAGCAGAAAAAACGGAACTTTTAGAATTTTCATTTTTTGACCAAAACGACAGCCCCGGGGGTTATAAACATGTTCATATGGTTGTGATTTTTTTTCTGACTGCGGTTTCAAAACCATGCACCAGAATCCACTTCTTTCAACTCAGTAATACATTTTGGATGTGTACCTAGAGTTTAAAGCAGAAAAAACGGAACTCTTAGAATTTTCATTTTTTGACCAAAACGACAGCCCCGGGGATTATAAACATGTTGATATGGTTGTGATTTTTTTTCTGACTGCGGTTTCAAAACCATGCACCAGAATCCACTTCTTTCAACTCAGTAATACAATTTGTATGTGTACCTACAGTTTAAAGCAGAAAAAACTGAACTTTTAGAATTTTCATTTTTTGACCAAAACGACAGCCCCGGGGGTTATAAACATGTTGATATGGTTGTGATTTTTTTTCTGACTGCGGTTTCAAAACCATGCACCAGAATCCACTTCTTTCAACTCAGTAATACATTTTGGATGTGTACCTAGAGTTTAAAGCAGAAAAAACGGAACTTTTAGAATTTTCAGTTTTTGACCAAAACGACAGCCCCGGGGGTTATAAACATGTTGATATGGTTGTGATTTTTTTTCTGACTGCGGTTTCAAAACCATGCACCAGAATCCACTTCTTTCAACTCAGTAATACATTTTGGATGTGTACCTAGAGTTTAAAGCAGAAAAAACGGAACTTTTAGAATTTTCATTTTTTGACCAAAACGACAGCCCCGGGGGTTATAAACATGTTGATATGGTTGTGATTTTTTTCTGACTGCGGTTTCAAAACCATGCACCAGAATCCACTTCTTTCAACTTAGTAATACATTTTGGATGTGTACCTAGAGTTTAAAGCAGAAAAAACGGAACTTTTAGAATTTTCATTTTTTGACCAAAACGACAGCCCCGGGGGTTATAAACATGTTGATATGGTTGTGTTTTTTTTTCTGACTGCGGTTTCAAAACCATGCACCAGAATCCACTTCTTTCAACTCAGTAATACATTTTGGATGTGTACCTAGAGTTTAAAGCAGAAAAAACTGAACTTTTAGAATTTTCATTTTTTGACCAAAAGGACAGCCCCGGGGGTTATAAACATGTTGATATGGTTGTGATTTTTTTTCTGACTGCGGTTTCAAAACCATGCACCAGAATCCACTTCTTTCAACTCAGTAATACATTTTGGATGTGTACCTAGAGTTTAAAGCAGAAAAAACTGAACTTTTAGAATTTTCATTTTTTGACCAAAACGACAGCCCCGGGGGTTATAAACATGTTGATATGGTTGTGATTTTTTTTCTGACTGCGGTTTCAAAACCATGCACCAGAATCCACTTCTTTCAACTCAGTAATACATTTTGGATGTGTACCTAGAGTTTAAAGCAGAAAAACATGAACTTTTAGAATTTTCATTTTTCGACCAAAACGACAGCCCCGGGGGTTATAAACATGTTGATATGGATGTGATTTTTTTTCTGACTGCGGTTTCAAAACCATGCACCAGAATCCACTTCTTTCAACTCAGTAATACATTTTGGATGTGTACCTAGAGTTTAAAGCAGAAAAAACGGAACTTTTAGAATTTTCATTTTTTGACCAAAACGACAGCCCCGGGGGTTATAAACATGTTGATATGGTTGTGATTTTTTTTTTCTGACTGCGGTTTCAAAACCATGCACCAGAATCCACTTCTTTCAACTCAGTAATACCTTTTGGTTGTGTACCTAGAGTTTAAAGCAGAAAAAACTGAACTTTTCGAATTTTCATTTTTTGACCAAAACGACAGCCCCGGGGGTTATAAACATGTTTATATGGTTGTGATTTTTTTCTGACTGCGGTTTCAAAACCATGCACCAGAACCCACTTCTTTCAACTCAGTAATACATTTTGAATGTGTACCTAGAGTTTAAAGCAGAAAAAACGGAACTTTTAGAATTTTCATTTTTTGACCAAAACGACAGCCCCGGGGGTTATAAACATGTTGATATGGTTGTGATTTTTTTTCTGACTGCGGTTTCAAAACCATGCACCAGAATCCACTTCTTTCAACTAAGTAATACATTTTGGATGTGTACCTAGAGTTTAAAGCAGAAAAAACTGAACATTTAGAATTTCCATTTTTTGACCAAAACAACAGCCCCGGGGGTTATAAACATGTTGATATGGTTGTGATTTTTTTTCTGACTGCGGTTTCAAAACCATGCACCAGAATCCACTTCTTTCAACTCAGTAATACATTTTGGATGTGTACCTAGAGTTTAAAGCAGAAAAAACGAAACTTTTAGAATTTTCATTTTTTGACCAAAACGACAGCCCCGGGGGTTATAAACATGTTGATATGGTTGTGATTTTTTTTCTGACTGCGGTTTCAAAACCATGCACCAGAATCCACTTCTTTCAACTCAGTAATACATTTTGGATGTGTACCTAGAGTTTAAAGCAGAAAAAACAGAACTTTTAGAATTTTCATTTTTTGACCAAAACGACAGCCCCGGGGGTTATAAACATGTTGATATGGTTGTGATTTTTTTTCTGACTGCGGTTTCAAAACCATGCACCAGAATCCACTTCTTTCAACTCAGTAATACATTTTGGATGTGTACCTAGAGTTTAAAGCAGAAAAAACGGAACTTTTAGAATTTTCATTTTTTGACCAAAACGACAGCCCCGGGGGTTATAAACATGTTGATATGGTTGTGATTTTTTTTCTGACTGCGGTTTCAAAACCATGCACCAGAATCCACTTCTTTCAACTCAGTAATACATTTTGGATGTGTACCTAGAGTTTAAAGCAGGAAAAAAGGAACTTTTAGAATTTTCATTTTTTGACCAAAACGACAGCCCCGGGGGTTATAAACATGTTGATATGGTTGTGATTTTTTTCTGACTGCGGTTTCAAAACCATGCACCAGAACCCACTTCTTTCAACTCAGTAATACATTTTGGATGTGTACCTAGAGTTTAAAGCAGAAAAAACGGAACTTTTAGAATTTTCATTTTTTGACCAAAACGACAGCCCCGGGGGTTATAAACATGTTGATATGGTTGTGATTTTTTTTCTGACTGCGGTTTCAAAACCATGCACCAGAATCCACTTCTTTCAACTCAGTAATACATTTTGGATGTGTACCTAGAGTTTAAAGCAGAAAAAACGGAACTTTTAGAATTTTCATTTTTTGACCAAAATGACAGCCCCGGGGGTTATAAACATGTTGATATGGTTGTGATTTTTTTTCTGACTGCGGTTTCAAAACCATGCACCAGAATCCACTTCTTTCAACTCAGTAATACATTTTGGATGTGTACCTAGAGTTTAAAGCAGAAAAACATGAACTTTTAGAATTTTCATTTTTTGACCAAAACGACAGCCCCGGGGGTTATAAACATGTTGATATGGATGTGATTTTTTTTCTGACTGCGGTTTCAAAACCATGCACCAGAATCCACTTCTTTCAACTCAGTAATACATTTTGGATGTGTACCTAGAGTTTAAAGCAGAAAAAACGGAACTTTTAGAATTTTCATTTTTTGACCAAAACAACAGCCCCGGGGGTTATAAACATGTTGATATGGTTGTGATTTTTTTTTCTGACTGCGGTTTCAAAACCATGCACCAGAATCCACTTCTTTCAACTCAGTAATACATTTTGGATGTGTACCTAGAGTTTAAAGCAGAAAAAACTGAACATTTAGAATTTTCATTTTTTGACCAAAACAACAGCCCCGGGGGTTATAAACATGTTGATATGGTTGTGATTTTTTTTCTGACTGCGGTTTCAAAACCATGCACCAGAATCCACTTCTTTCAACTCAGTAATACATTTTGGATGTGTACCTAGAGTTTAAAGCAGAAAAAACTGAACTTTTAGAATTTTCATTTTTTGACCAAAACGACAGCCCCGGGGGTTATAAACATGTTGATATGGTTGTGATTTTTTTTCTGACTGCGGTTTCAAAACCATGCACCAGAATCCACTTCTTTCAACTCAGTAATACATTTTGGATGTGTACCTAGAGTTTAAAGCAGAAAAAACTGAACTTTTAGAATTTTCATTTTTTGACCAAAACGACAGCCCCGGGGGTTATAAAGATGTTGATATGGTTGTGATTTTTTTTCTGACTGCGGTTTAAAAACCATGCACCAGAATCCACTTCTTTCAACTCAGTAATACATTTTGGATGTGTACCTAGAGTTTAAAGCAGAAAAAACGGAACTTTTAGAATTTTCATTTTTTGACCAAAACGACAGCCCCGAGGGCTATAAACATGTTGATATGGTTGTGATTTTTTTTCTGACTGCGGTTTCAAAACCATGCACCAGAATCCACTTCTTTCAACTCAGTAATACATTTTGGATGTGTACCTAGAGTTTAAAGCAGAAAAAAACGGAACTTTTAGAATTTTCATTTTTTGACCAAAACGACAGCCCCGGGGGTTATAAACATGTTGATATGGTTGTGATTTTTTTTCTGACTGCGGTTTCAAAACCATGCACCAGAATCCACTTCTTTCAACTCAGTAATACATTTTGGATGTGTACCTAGAGTTTAAAGCAGAAAAAACTGAACTTTTAGAATTTTCAGTTTTTGACCAAAACGACAGCCCCGGGGGTTATAAACATGTTGATATGGTTGTGATTTTTTTTTCTGACTGCGGTTTCAAAACCATGCACCAGAATCCACTTCTTTCAACTCAGTAATACATTTTGGATGTGTACCTAGAGTTTAAAGCAGAAAAAACGGAACTTTTAGAATTTTCATTTTTTGACCAAAACGACAGCCCCGGGGGTTATAAACATGTTGATATGGTTGTGATTTTTTTTCTGACTGCGGTTTCAAAACCATGCACCAGAATCCACTTCTTTCAACTCAGTAATACATTTTGGATGTGTACCTAGAGTTTAAAGCAGAAAAACATGAACTTTTAGAATTTTCATTTTTTGACCAAAACGACAGCCCCGGGGGTTATAAACATGTTGATATGGATGTGATTTTTTTTCTGACTGCGGTTTCAAAACCATGCACCAGAATCCACTTCTTTCAACTCAGTAATACATTTTGGATGTGTACCTAGAGTTTAAAGCAGAAAAAACGGAACTTTTAGAATTTTAATTTTTTGACCAAAACGACAGCCCCGGGGGTTATAAACATGTTGATATGGTTGTGATTTTTTTTCTGACTGCGGTTTCAAAACCATGCACCAGAATCAACTTCTTTCAACTCAGTAATACATTTTGGATGTGTACCTAGAGTTTAAAGCAGAAAAAACGGAACTTTTAGAATTTTCATTTTTTGACCAAAACGACAGCCCCGGGGGTTATAAACATGTTGATATGGTTGTGATTTTTTTTCTGACTGCGGTTTCAAAACCATGCACCAGAATCCACTTCTTTCAACTCAGTAATACATTTTGGATGTGTACCTAGAGTTTAAAGCAGAAAAAACGGAACTTTTAGAATTTTCATTTTTTGACCAAAACGACAGCCCCGGGGGTTATAAACATGTTGATATGGTTGTGATTTTTTTCTGACTGCGGTTTCAAAACCATGCACCAGAACCCACTTCTTTCAACTCAGTAATACATTTTGAATGTGTACCTAGAGTTTAAAGCAGAAAAAACGGAACTTTTAGAATTTTCATTTTTTGACCAAAACGACAGCCCCGGGGGTTATAAACATGTTGATATGGTTGTGATTTTTTTTCTGACTGCGGTTTCAAAACCATGCACCAGAATCCACTTCTTTCAACTCAGTAATACATTTTGGATGTGTACCTAGAGTTTAAAGCAGAAAAAACAGAACTTTTAGAATTTTCATTTTTTGACCAAAACGTCAGCCCCGGGGGTTATAAACATGTTGATATGGTTGTGATTTTTTTTCTGACTGCGGTTTCAAAACCATGCACCAGAATCCACTTCTTTCAACTCAGTAATACATTTTGGATGTGTACCTAGAGTTTAAAGCAGAAAAAACTGAACTTTTAGAATTTTCAGTTTTTGACCAAAACGACAGCCCCGGGGGTTATAAACATGTTGATATGGTTGTGATTTTTTTTTCTGACTGCGGTTTCAAAACCATGCACCAGAATCCACTTCTTTCAACTCAGTAATACATTTTGGATGTGTACCTAGAGTTTAAAGCAGAAAAAACGGAACTTTTAGAATTTTCATTTTTTGACCAAAACGACAGCCCCGGGGGTTATAAACATGTTGATATGGTTGTGATTTTTTTTCTGACTGCGGTTTCAAAACCATGCACCAGAATCCACTTCTTTCAACTCAGTAATACATTTTGGATGTGTACCTAGAGTTTAAAGCAGAAAAACATGAACTTTTAGAATTTTCATTTTTTGACCAAAACGACAGCCCCGGGGGTTATAAACATGTTGATATGGATGTGATTTTTTTTCTGACTGCGGTTTCAAAACCATGCACCAGAATCCACTTCTTTCAACTCAGTAATACATTTTGGATGTGTACCTAGAGTTTAAAGCAGAAAAAACGGAACTTTTAGAATTTTAATTTTTTGACCAAAACGACAGCCCCGGGGGTTATAAACATGTTGATATGGTTGTGATTTTTTTTCTGACTGCGGTTTCAAAACCATGCACCAGAATCAACTTCTTTCAACTCAGTAATACATTTTGGATGTGTACCTAGAGTTTAAAGCAGAAAAAACGGAACTTTTAGAATTTTCATTTTTTGACCAAAACGACAGCCCCGGGGGTTATAAACATGTTGATATGGTTGTGATTTTTTTTCTGACTGCGGTTTCAAAACCATGCACCAGAATCCACTTCTTTCAACTCAGTAATACATTTTGGATGTGTACCTAGAGTTTAAAGCAGAAAAAACGGAACTTTTAGAATTTTCATTTTTTGACCAAAACGACAGCCCCGGGGGTTATAAACATGTTGATATGGTTGTGATTTTTTTCTGACTGCGGTTTCAAAACCATGCACCAGAACCCACTTCTTTCAACTCAGTAATACATTTTGAATGTGTACCTAGAGTTTAAAGCAGAAAAAACGGAACTTTTAGAATTTTCATTTTTTGACCAAAACGACAGCCCCGGGGGTTATAAACATGTTGATATGGTTGTGATTTTTTTTCTGACTGCGGTTTCAAAACCATGCACCAGAATCCACTTCTTTCAACTCAGTAATACATTTTGGATGTGTACCTAGAGTTTAAAGCAGAAAAAACAGAACTTTTAGAATTTTCATTTTTTGACCAAAACGTCAGCCCCGGGGGTTATAAACATGTTGATATGGTTGTGATTTTTTTTCTGACTGCGGTTTCAAAACCATGCACCAGAATCCACTTCTTTCAACTCAGTAATACATTTTGGATGTGTACCTAGAGTTTAAAGCAGAAAAAACGGAACTTTTAGAATTTTCATTTTTTGACCAAAACGACAGCCCCGGGGGTTATAAACATGTTGATATGGTTGTGATTTTTTTTCTGACTGCGGTTTCAAAACCATGCACCAGAATCCACTTCTTTCAACTCAGTAATACATTTTGGATGTGTACCTAGAGTTTAAAGCAGAAAAAACGGAACTTTTAGAATTTTCATTTTTTTACCAAAACGACAGCCCCGGGGGTTATAAACATGTTGATATGGTTGTGATTTTTTTTCTGACTGCGGTTTCAAAACCATGCACCAGAATCCACTTCTTTCAACTCAGTAATACATTTTGGATGTGTACCTAGAGTTTAAAGCAGAAAAAACGGAACTTTTAGAATTTTCATTTTTTGACCAAAACGACAGCCCCGGGGGTTATAAACATGTTGATATGGTTGTGATTTTTTTTCTGACTGCGGTTTCAAAACCATGCACCAGAATCCACTTCTTTCAACTCAGTAATACATTTTGGATGTGTACCTAGAGTTTAAAGCAGAAAAAACTGAACTTTTAGAATTTTCATTTTTTGACCAAAACGACAGCCCCGGGGGTTATAAAGATGTTGATATGGTTGTGATTTTTTTTCTGACTACGGTTTCAAAACCATGCACCAGAATCCACTTCTTTCAACTCAGTAATACATTTTGGATGTGTACCTAGAGTTTAAAGCAGAAAAAACGGAACTTTTAGAATTTTCATTTTTTGACCAAAACGACAGCCCCGGGGGTTATAAACATGTTGATATGGTTGTGATTTTTTTTCTGACTGCGGTTTCAAAACCATGCACCAGAATCCACTTCTTTCAACTCAGTAATACATTTTGGATGTGTACCTAGAGTTTAAAGCAGAAAAAAACGGAACTTTTAGAATTTTCATTTTTTGACCAAAACGACAGCCCCGGGGGTTATAAACATGTTGATATGGTTGTGATTTTTTTTCTGACTGCGGTTTCAAAACCATGCACCAGAATCCACTTCTTTCAACTCAGTAATACATTTTGGATGTGTACCTAGAGTTTAAAGCAGAAAAAACTGAACTTTTAGAATTTTCAGTTTTTGACCAAAACGACAGCCCCGGGGGTTATAAACATGTTGATATGGTTGTGATTTTTTTTCTGACTGCGGTTTCAAAACCATGCACCAGAATCCACTTCTTTCAACTCAGTAATACATTTTGGATGTGTACCTAGAGTTTAAAGCAGAAAAACATGAACTTTTAGAATTTTCATTTTTTGACCAAAACGACAGCCCCGGGGGTTATAAACATGTTGATATGGATGTGATTTTTTTTCTGACTGTGGTTTCAAAACCATGCACCAGAATCCACTTCTTTCAACTCAGTAATACATTTTGGATGTGTACCTAGAGTTTAACCCCTTCCTGACAGAGCTAGTTTTTGCGTTCCTGACAGAGCCATTTTTTTCAAATCTGACATGTCTCACTTAAGAGGGGATAACTTTTTTTTGCTTTTACTTATCCCAGTGATTTTGAGATTGTTTTTTCGTGACACATTGTACTTCAAATTAGTGGTAAATTTGGGTCGATACAGTCTGTGTTTTTTTGTGAAAAATACCAAAATGTCGTGAAAAAATGGAAAATTTAGCGATTTGCAAAATGTTAAATTTTCTGCTTGTGAGACAAATAATCATACCACTCAAAATAGTTAATAACTAACATAGACCATATGTCTACTTTATGTTGCCATCATTATTTCAACTTCCTTTTCATTTTTTTGGACACTAGGAGGCGTAAAATATGAATAGCAAATTCTCAAATTTTCAAGAAAATTTCAAACACTGATTTTTTTAGGGACCAGTTCAGTTCTGATGTGACTTTGAGGGACTTGTATGTGAGACACCCCCATAAATGATGCCATTTCAAAAACTGCACCCCTCACAGTATTCAAAACAGCATTTTGGAAGTTTGTTAACCCTTTAGGTGTTTCACAGGAATTAAAACAAAGTGTAGGTGAAATTTCAAAATTTCATTTTTTTTGCAGAGTTTCAATTTTAATACATTTTTCTAACGAATACAGTAGATTTTACTAGAGAAATGTGACTAAAAATTGATTCCCCCAATTCTTTTGTTTTCATAAATATCCTATATGTGGCCCTAGTGTGCACGGTGACCAAACCACAGGCTTCATAATAGAAGGAGCACCTACTTGATTTTGGAGCCTCCTTTTTATGAGATTATTTTTTAGGCACCATGTAGGTTTCTAGGCACCATAAGATGCTAAAAGTTAGGAACCCCCCCACAAGTGACCCCATTTTGCAAACTACACCCTTCAGGTAATTCATCTAGGGGTATAGTGTACATTTCAAACCCCCAGGGGTTTCACCAATTGTGGTACAACTGGGCAGTGAAAATAAAAAAAATTAATTTTTCATTTTCACAGCTCAGTTGTATCAAAATTGGTGAAACCCCGGGGGGTTTGAAATGTACACTATACCCCTTGATGAATTCCCTGAAGGGTGTAGTTTGCAAAATGGGGTCACTTGTGGGGGGGGTTCCACTGTATGGGTGTTTCGGGGGTCATTCAACCAGAATCTGTGCTGCAAAATCCAAAAATCACTCCTTCCCTTCTGAGTCCTGCCATGCACCCAACTGGTATTTTTTGGTCACACATGAGGCATTGCCGTACTCGGGAGAAATTGGGGCACAGATTTTGGGGTGCTTTGTCTCCTTCATTCCTTGTTAAAATGAAAAATTTTGAGCCAGATCTGCATTTTTGTGTAAAAAAAATGTAATTTTTTACACAAAAATGCAGTTCTGGCTCAAAATTTTTTATTTTCACAAGGAATGAAGGAGACAAAGCACCCCAAAATCTGTGCCCCAATTTCTCCCGAGTACGGCAATGCCTCACGTGTGACCAAAAAATACCAGTTGGGTGCATGGCAGGACTCAGAAGGGAAGGAGTGATTTTTGGTGGCGGAATGAATGGTGGGTGCTATGTCGCATTAGCAAGACCCCCGAAGCACCAATACAGTGGAACCCCCCCACAAGTGACCCCATTTTAGTCACCAGCTTTGGGAGGGGGGCTGGCGCTGCGGCTGGCGGGGGGGTGGGAGGGGTGCTGGCGCTGCGGCAGCCGGGTGGGTGGGAGGGAGGGGGGCTGCCGGGTGGGAGGGGGGGGGGGCTGGCGATCGGTGGGGTATATACACACACACACACACACACACACATATATATATATATATATATATATATGTGTGTATATATGTATATATATATATATATATTTATATATATACATATATATACACACACACATATATATATATATATATATATATGTGTTTGTGTATGTATATATATATATATATATATATATACATATATTTTCAGTGCATATATTTTATTGTACACCTTTTTCAGCAGCTTGATGCTGCTGCTGCTGCTGCGGGGGGAGGGGGGAGGAGGGCAGCGCTGCGTGCGCTCCAGACGCTCCGGGGGAGCCGTTGGAGCCGCTGCTGCTGCCGGGTGAGTGCCCGGCGGGTGCGAGGGGTGGGCTGCACATCGGTGGTGATCGGTGCTGTACCTGACAGCACCGATCACCACCGATCCCTGTGTTACCGAGCGGCTTAGCCGCCGGTAACACAGGAAACGCTGTGAATGGCTGTTCAGATTTGAACAGCCAATCACAGCGATCGCCGACCGGGGGGGGCACCCCTGCCCCCCCTTTGCGGCGAGGGGGGATGTCTGCTGTCAGGGACAGCAGACATCACCTAACTGTCACTGCGTCTCTAGACGCAGTGACAGTTAGAAGTCATGACGTACATGTACGTCAAATGTCGGGAAGTACTTCCCGACCATGACGTACATGTACGTCAAATGTCGGGAAGGGGTTAAAGCAGAAACAACGGAACTTTTAGAATTTTCATTTTTTGACCAAAACGACAGCCCCGGGGGTTATAAACATGTTGATATGGTTGTGATTTTTTTTCTGACTGCGGTTTCAAAACCATGCACCAGAATCCACTTCTTTCAACTCAGTAATACATTTTGGATGTGTACCTAGAGTTTAAAGCAGAAAAAACGGAACTTTTAGAATTTTCATTTTTTGACCAAAACGACAGCCCCGGGGGTTATAAACATGTTGATATGGTTGTGATTTTTTTTCTGACTGCGGTTTCAAAACCATGCACCAGAATCCACTTCTTTCAACTCAGTAATACATTTTGGATGTGTACCTACAGTTTAAAGCAGAAAAAAAATGAACTTTTAGAATTTTCATTTTTTTACCAAAACGACAGCCCCGGGGGTTATGAACATGTTGATATGGTTGTGATTTTTTTCTGACTGCGGTTTCAAAACCATGCACCAGAATCCACTTCTTTCAACTCAGTAATACATTTTGGATGTGTACCTACAGTTTAAAGCAGAAAAAAATGAACTTTTAGAATTTTCATTTTTTGACCTAAACGACAGCCCCGGGGGTTATAAACATGTTGATATGGTTGTGATTTTTTTCTGACTGCGGTTTCAAAACCATGCACCAGAATCCACTTCTTTCAACTCAGTAATACATTTTGGATGTGTACCTAGAGTTTAAAGCAGAAAAAACGGAACTTTTAGAATTTTCATTTTTTGACCAAAACGACAGCCCCGGGGGTTATAAACATGTTGATATGGTTGTGATTTTTTTTCTGACTGCGGTTTCAAAACCATGCACCAGAATCCACTTCTTTCAACTCAGTAATACATTTTGGATGTATACCTAGAGTTTAAAGCAGAAAAAACGGAACTTTTAGAGTTTTCATTTTTTGACCAAAACGACAGCCCCGGGGGTTATAAACATGTTGATATGGTTGTGTTTTTTTTTCTGACTGCGGTTTCAAAACCATGCACCAGAATCCGCTTCTTTCAACTCAGTAATACATTTTGGATGTGTACCTAGAGTTTAAAGCAGAAAAAACTGAACTTTTAGAATTTTCATTTTTTGACCAAAACGACAGCCCCGGGGGTTATAAACATGTTGATATGGTTGTGATTTTTTTTCTGACTGCGGTTTCAAAACCATGCACCAGAATCCACTTCTTTCAACTCAGTAATACATTTTGGATGTGTACCTAGAGTTTAAAGCAGAAAAAACGGAACTTTTAGAATTTTCATTTTTTGACCAAAACGACAGCCCCGGGGGTTATAAACATGTTGATATGGTTGTGATTTTTTTTCTGACTGCGGTTTCAAAACCATGCACCAGAATCCACTTCTTTCAACTCAGTAATACATTTTGGATGTGTACCTACAGTTTAAAGCAGAAAAAAATGAACTTTTAGAATTTTCATTTTTTTACCAAAACGACAGCCCCGGGGGTTATGAACATGTTGATATGGTTGTGATTTTTTTCTGACTGCGGTTTCAAAACCATGCACCAGAATCCACTTCTTTCAACTCAGTAATACATTTTGGATGTGTACCTACAGTTTAAAGCAGAAAAAAATGAACTTTTAGAATTTTCATTTTTTGACCAAAACGACAGCCCCGGGGGTTATAAACATGTTGATATGGTTGTGATTTTTTTCTGACTGCGGTTTCAAAACCATGCACCAGAATCCACTTCTTTCAACTCAGTAATACATTTTGGATGTGTACCTAGAGTTTAAAGCAGAAAAAACGGAACTTTTAGAATTTTCATTTTTTGACCAAAACGACAGCCCCGGGGGTTATAAACATGTTGATATGGTTGTGATTTTTTTTCTGACTGCGGTTTCAAAACCATGCACCAGAATCCACTTCTTTCAACTCAGTAATACATTTTGGATGTATACCTAGAGTTTAAAGCAGAAAAAACGGAACTTTTAGAATTTTCATTTTTTGACCAAAACGACAGCCCCGGGGGTTATAAACATGTTGATATGGTTGTGTTTTTTTTTCTGACTGCGGTTTCAAAACCATGCACCAGAATCCGCTTCTTTCAACTCAGTAATACATTTTGGATGTGTACCTAGAGTTTAAAGCAGAAAAAACTGAACTTTTAGAATTTTCATTTTTTGACCAAAACGACAGCCCCGGGGGTTATAAACATGTTGATATGGTTGTGATTTTTTTTCTGACTGCGGTTTCAAAACCATGCACCAGAATCCACTTCTTTCAACTCAGTAATACATTTTGGATGTGTACCTAGAGTTTAAAGCAGAAAAAACGGAACTTTTAGAATTTTCATTTTTTTGACCAAAACGACAGCCCCGGGGGTTATAAACATGTTGATATGGTTGTGATTTTTTTTCTGACTGCGGTTTCAAAACCATGCACCAGAATCCACTTCTTTCAACTCAGTAATACATTTTGGATGTGTACCTAGAGTTTAAAGCAGAAAAAACTGAACTTTTAGAATTTTCATTTTCTGACCAAAACGACAGCCCCGGGGGTTATAAACATGTTGATATGGTTGTGTTTTTTTTTCTGACTGCGGTTTCAAAACCATGCACCAGAATCCGCTTCTTTCAACTCAGTAATACATTTTGGATGTGTACCTAGAGTTTAAAGCAGAAAAAACTGAACTTTTAGAATTTTCATTTTTTGACCAAAACGACAGCCCCGGGGGTTATAAACATGTTGATATGGTTGTGATTTTTTTTCTGACTGCGGTTTCAAAACCATGCACCAGAATCCACTTCTTTCAACTCAGTAATACATTTTGGATGTGTACCTAGAGTTTAAAGCAGAAAAAACTGAACTTTTAGAATTTTCATTTTCTGACCAAAACGACAGCCCCGGGGGTTATAAACATGTTGATATGGTTGTGATTTTTTTTCTGACTGCGGTTTCAAAACCATGCACCAGAATCCACTTCTTTCAACTCAGTAATACATTTTGGATGTGTACCTAGAGTTTAAAGCAGAAAAAACTGAACTTTTAGAATTTTCATTTTCTGACCAAAACGACAGCCCCGGGGGTTATAAACATGTTGATATGGTTGTGATTTTTTTTCTGACTGCGGTTTCAAAACCATGCACCAGAATCCACTTCTTTCAACTCAGTAATACATTTTGGATGTGTACCTAGAGTTTAAAGCAGAAAAAACGGAACTTTTAGAATTTTCATTTTTTTGACCAAAACGACAGCCCCGGGGGTTATAAACATGTTGATATGGTTGTGATTTTTTTTCTGACTGCGGTTTCAAAACCATGCACCAGAATCCACTTCTTTCAACTCAGTAATACATTTTGGATGTGTACCTAGAGTTTAAAGCAGAAAAAACTGAACTTTTAGAATTTTCATTTTCTGACCAAAACGACAGCCCCGGGGGTTATAAACATGTTGATATGGTTGTGATTTTTTTTCTGACTGCGGTTTCAAAACCATGCACCAGAATCCACTTCTTTCAACTCAGTAATACATTTTGGATGTGTACCTAGAGTTTAAAGCAGAAAAAACTGAACTTTTAGAATTTTCATTTTTTGACCAAAACGACAGCCCCGGGGGTTATAAACATGTTGATATGGTTGTGATTTTTTTTCTGACTGCGGTATCAAAACCATGCACCAGAATCCACTTCTTTCAACTCAGTAATACATTTTGGATGTGTACCTAGAGTTTAAAGCAGAAAAACATGAACTTTTAGAATTTTCATTTTTTGACCAAAACGACAGCCCCGGGGGTTATAAACATGTTGATATGGATGTGATTTTTTTTCTGACTGCGGTTTCAAAACCATGCACTAGAATCCACTTCTTTCAACTCAGTAATACATTTTGGATGTGTACCTAGAGTTTAAAGCAGAGAAACATGAACTTTTAGAATTTTAATTTTTCGACCAAAACGACAGCCCCGGGGGTTATAAACATGTTGATATGGATGTGATTTTTTTTCTGACTGCGGTTTCAAAACCATGCACCAGAATCCACTTCTTTCAACTCAGTAATACATTTTGGATGTGTACCTAGAGTTTAAAGCAGAAAAAACTGAACTTTTAGAATTTTCATTTTTTGACCAAAACGACAGCCCCGGGGGTTATAAACATGTTGATATGGTTGTGATTTTTTTTCTGACTGCGGTTTCAAAACCATGCACCAGAATCCACTTCTTTCAACTCAGTAATACATTTTGGATGTGTACCTAGAGTTTAAAGCAGAAAAAACGGAACTTTTAGAATTTTCATTTTTTGACCAAAACGACAGCCCCGGGGGTTATAAACATGTTGATATGGTTGTGATTTTTTTTTCTGACTGCGGTTTTAAAACCATGCACCAGAATCCACTTCTTTCAACTCAGTAATACATTTTGGATGTGTACCTAGAGTTTAAAGCAGAAAAAACGGAACCTTTAGAATTTTCATTTTTTGACCAAAACGACAGCCCCGGGGGTTATAAACATGTTGATATGGTTGTGATTTTTTTTCTGACTGCGGTATCAAAACCATGCACCAGAATCCACTTCTTTCAACTCAGTAATACATTTTGGATGTGTACCTAGAGTTTAAAGCAGAAAAAACTGAACTTTTAGAATTTTCATTTTTTGACCAAAACGACAGCCCCGGGGGTTATAAACATGTTGATATGGTTGTGATTTTTTTTCTGACTGCGGTTTCAAAACCATGCACCAGAATCCACTTCTTTCAACTCAGTAATACATTTTGGATGTGTACCTAGAGTTTAAAGCAGAAAAAACGGAACTTTTAGAATTTTCATTTTTTGACCAAAACGACAGCCCCGGGGGGTTATAAACATGTTGATATGGTTGTGATTTTTTTTCTGACTGCGGTTTCAAAACCATGCACCAGAATCCACTTCTTTCAACTCAGTAATACATTTTGGATGTGTACCTAGAGTTTAAAGCAGAAAAAACGGAACTTTTAGAATTTTCATTTTTTGACCAAAACGACAGCCCCGGGGGTTATAAACATGTTGATATGGTTGTGATTTTTTTTCTGACTGCGGTTTCAAAACCATGCACCAGAATCCACTTCTTTCAACTCAGTAATACATTTTGGATGTGTACCTAGAGTTTAAAGCAGAAAAAACGGAACTTTTAGAATTTTCATTTTTTGACCAAAACGACAGCCCCGGGGGTTATAAACATGTTGATATGGTTGTGATTTTTTTTCTGACTGCGGTTTCAAAACCATGCACCAGAATCCACTTCTTTCAACTCAGTAATACATTTTGGATGTGTACCTACAGTTTAAAGCAGAAAAAAATGAACTTTTAGAATTTTCATTTTTTTACCAAAACGACAGCCCCGGGGGTTATGAACATGTTGATATGGTTGTGATTTTTTTCTGACTGCGGTTTCAAAACCATGCACCAGAATCCACTTCTTTCAACTCAGTAATACATTTTGGATGTGTACCTACAGTTTAAAGCAGAAAAAAATGAACTTTTAGAATTTTCATTTTTTGACCAAAACGACAGCCCCGGGGGTTATAAACATGTTGATATGGTTGTGATTTTTTTCTGACTGCGGTTTCAAAACCATGCACCAGAATCCACTTCTTTCAACTCAGTAATACATTTTGGATGTGTACCTAGAGTTTAAAGCAGAAAAAACGGAACTTTTAGAATTTTCATTTTTTGACCAAAACGACAGCCCCGGGGGTTATAAACATGTTGATATGGTTGTGATTTTTTTTCTGACTGCGGTTTCAAAACCATGCACCAGAATCCACTTCTTTCAACTCAGTAATACATTTTGGATGTATACCTAGAGTTTAAAGCAGAAAAAACGGAACTTTTAGAATTTTCATTTTTTGACCAAAACGACAGCCCCGGGGGTTATAAACATGTTGATATGGTTGTGTTTTTTTTTCTGACTGCGGTTTCAAAACCATGCACCAGAATCCGCTTCTTTCAACTCAGTAATACATTTTGGATGTGTACCTAGAGTTTAAAGCAGAAAAAACTGAACTTTTAGAATTTTCATTTTTTGACCAAAACGACAGCCCCGGGGGTTATAAACATGTTGATATGGTTGTGATTTTTTTTTCTGACTGCGGTTTTAAAACCATGCACCAGAATCCACTTCTTTCAACTCAGTAATACATTTTGGATGTGTACCTAGAGTTTAAAGCAGAAAAAACGGAACCTTTAGAATTTTCATTTTTTGACCAAAACGACAGCCCCGGGGGTTATAAACATGTTGATATGGTTGTGATTTTTTTTCTGACTGCGGTATCAAAACCATGCACCAGAATCCACTTCTTTCAACTCAGTAATACATTTTGGATGTGTACCTAGAGTTTAAAGCAGAAAAAACTGAACTTTTAGAATTTTCATTTTTTGACCAAAACGACAGCCCCGGGGGTTATAAACATGTTGATATGGTTGTGATTTTTTTTCTGACTGCGGTTTCAAAACCATGCACCAGAATCCACTTCTTTCAACTCAGTAATACATTTTGGATGTGTACCTAGAGTTTAAAGCAGAAAAAACGGAACTTTTAGAATTTTCATTTTTTGACCAAAACGACAGCCCCGGGGGTTATAAACATGTTGATATGGTTGTGATTTTTTTTCTGACTGCGGTTTCAAAACCATGCACCAGAATCCACTTCTTTCAACTCAGTAATACATTTTGGATGTGTACCTAGAGTTTAAAGCAGAAAAAACGGAACTTTTAGAATTTTCATTTTTTGACCAAAACGACAGCCCCGGGGGTTATAAACATGTTGATATGGTTGTGATTTTTTTTCTGACTGCGGTTTCAAAACCATGCACCAGAATCCACTTCTTTCAACTCAGTAATACATTTTGGATGTGTACCTAGAGTTTAAAGCAGAAAAAACGGAACTTTTAGAATTTTCATTTTTTGACCAAAACGACAGCCCCGGGGGTTATAAACATGTTGATATGGTTGTGATTTTTTTTCTGACTGCGGTTTCAAAACCATGCACCAGAATCCACTTCTTTCAACTCAGTAATACATTTTGGATGTGTACCTACAGTTTAAAGCAGAAAAAAATGAACTTTTAGAATTTTCATTTTTTTACCAAAACGACAGCCCCGGGGGTTATGAACATGTTGATATGGTTGTGATTTTTTTCTGACTGCGGTTTCAAAACCATGCACCAGAATCCACTTCTTTCAACTCAGTAATACATTTTGGATGTGTACCTACAGTTTAAAGCAGAAAAAAATGAACTTTTAGAATTTTCATTTTTTGACCAAAACGACAGCCCCGGGGGTTATAAACATGTTGATATGGTTGTGATTTTTTTCTGACTGCGGTTTCAAAACCATGCACCAGAATCCACTTCTTTCAACTCAGTAATACATTTTGGATGTGTACCTAGAGTTTAAAGCAGAAAAAACGGAACTTTTAGAATTTTCATTTTTTGACCAAAACGACAGCCCCGGGGGTTATAAACATGTTGATATGGTTGTGATTTTTTTTCTGACTGCGGTTTCAAAACCATGCACCAGAATCCACTTCTTTCAACTCAGTAATACATTTTGGATGTATACCTAGAGTTTAAAGCAGAAAAAACGGAACTTTTAGAATTTTCATTTTTTGACCAAAACGACAGCCCCGGGGGTTATAAACATGTTGATATGGTTGTGTTTTTTTTTCTGACTGCGGTTTCAAAACCATGCACCAGAATCCGCTTCTTTCAACTCAGTAATACATTTTGGATGTGTACCTAGAGTTTAAAGCAGAAAAAACTGAACTTTTAGAATTTTCATTTTTTGACCAAAACGACAGCCCCGGGGGTTATAAACATGTTGATATGGTTGTGATTTTTTTTCTGACTGCGGTTTCAAAACCATGCACCAGAATCCACTTCTTTCAACTCAGTAATACATTTTGGATGTGTACCTAGAGTTTAAAGCAGAAAAAACGGAACTTTTAGAATTTTCATTTTTTTGACCAAAACGACAGCCCCGGGGGTTATAAACATGTTGATATGGTTGTGATTTTTTTTCTGACTGCGGTTTCAAAACCATGCACCAGAATCCACTTCTTTCAACTCAGTAATACATTTTGGATGTGTACCTAGAGTTTAAAGCAGAAAAAACTGAACTTTTAGAATTTTCATTTTCTGACCAAAACGACAGCCCCGGGGGTTATAAACATGTTGATATGGTTGTGTTTTTTTTTCTGACTGCGGTTTCAAAACCATGCACCAGAATCCGCTTCTTTCAACTCAGTAATACATTTTGGATGTGTACCTAGAGTTTAAAGCAGAAAAAACTGAACTTTTAGAATTTTCATTTTTTGACCAAAACGACAGCCCCGGGGGTTATAAACATGTTGATATGGTTGTGATTTTTTTTCTGACTGCGGTTTCAAAACCATGCACCAGAATCCACTTCTTTCAACTCAGTAATACATTTTGGATGTGTACCTAGAGTTTAAAGCAGAAAAAACTGAACTTTTAGAATTTTCATTTTCTGACCAAAACGACAGCCCCGGGGGTTATAAACATGTTGATATGGTTGTGATTTTTTTTCTGACTGCGGTTTCAAAACCATGCACCAGAATCCACTTCTTTCAACTCAGTAATACATTTTGGATGTGTACCTAGAGTTTAAAGCAGAAAAAACTGAACTTTTAGAATTTTCATTTTCTGACCAAAACGACAGCCCCGGGGGTTATAAACATGTTGATATGGTTGTGATTTTTTTTCTGACTGCGGTTTCAAAACCATGCACCAGAATCCACTTCGTTCAACTCAGTAATACATTTTGGATGTGTACCTAGAGTTTAAAGCAGAAAAAACGGAACTTTTAGAATTTTCATTTTTTTGACCAAAACGACAGCCCCGGGGGTTATAAACATGTTGATATGGTTGTGATTTTTTTTCTGACTGCGGTTTCAAAACCATGCACCAGAATCCACTTCTTTCAACTCAGTAATACATTTTGGATGTGTACCTAGAGTTTAAAGCAGAAAAAACTGAACTTTTAGAATTTTCATTTTCTGACCAAAACGACAGCCCCGGGGGTTATAAACATGTTGATATGGTTGTGATTTTTTTTCTGACTGCGGTTTCAAAACCATGCACCAGAATCCACTTCTTTCAACTCAGTAATACATTTTGGATGTGTACCTAGAGTTTAAAGCAGAAAAAACTGAACTTTTAGAATTTTCATTTTTTGACCAAAACGACAGCCCCGGGGGTTATAAACATGTTGATATGGTTGTGATTTTTTTTCTGACTGCGGTATCAAAACCATGCACCAGAATCCACTTCTTTCAACTCAGTAATACATTTTGGATGTGTACCTAGAGTTTAAAGCAGAAAAACATGAACTTTTAGAATTTTCATTTTTTGACCAAAACGACAGCCCCGGGGGTTATAAACATGTTGATATGGATGTGATTTTTTTTCTGACTGCGGTTTCAAAACCATGCACTAGAATCCACTTCTTTCAACTCAGTAATACATTTTGGATGTGTACCTAGAGTTTAAAGCAGAGAAACATGAACTTTTAGAATTTTAATTTTTCGACCAAAACGACAGCCCCGGGGGTTATAAACATGTTGATATGGATGTGATTTTTTTTCTGACTGCGGTTTCAAAACCATGCACCAGAATCCACTTCTTTCAACTCAGTAATACATTTTGGATGTGTACCTAGAGTTTAAAGCAGAAAAAACGGAACTTTTAGAATTTTCATTTTTTGACCAAAACGACAGCCCCGGGGGTTATAAACATGTTGATATGGTTGTGATTTTTTTTCTGACTGCGGTTTCAAAACCATGCACCAGAATCCACTTCTTTCAACTCAGTAATACATTTTGGATGTGTACCTAGAGTTTAAAGCAGAAAAAACGGAACTTTTAGAATTTTCATTTTTTGACCAAAACGACAGCCCCGGGGGTTATAAACATGTTGATATGGTTGTGATTTTTTTTCTGACTGCGGTTTTAAAACCATGCACCAGAATCCACTTCTTTCAACTCAGTAATACATTTTGGATGTGTACCTAGAGTTTAAAGCAGAAAAAACGGAACCTTTAGAATTTTCATTTTTTGACCAAAACGACAGCCCCGGGGGTTATAAACATGTTGATATGGTTGTGATTTTTTTTCTGACTGCGGTATCAAAACCATGCACCAGAATCCACTTCTTTCAACTCAGTAATACATTTTGGATGTGTACCTAGAGTTTAAAGCAGAAAAAACTGAACTTTTAGAATTTTCATTTTTTGACCAAAACGACAGCCCCGGGGGTTATAAACATGTTGATATGGTTGTGATTTTTTTTCTGACTGCGGTTTCAAAACCATGCACCAGAATCCACTTCTTTCAACTCAGTAATACATTTTGGATGTGTACCTAGAGTTTAAAGCAGAAAAAACGGAACTTTTAGAATTTTCATTTTTTGACCAAAACGACAGCCCCGGGGGTTATAAACATGTTGATATGGTTGTGATTTTTTTTCTGACTGCGGTTTCAAAACCATGCACCAGAATCCACTTCTTTCAACTCAGTAATACATTTTGGATGTGTACCTAGAGTTTAAAGCAGAAAAAACGGAACTTTTAGAATTTTCATTTTTTGACCAAAACGACAGCCCCGGGGGTTATAAACATGTTGATATGGTTGTGATTTTTTTCCTGACTGCGGTTTCAAAACCATGCACCAGAATCCACTTCTTTCAACTCAGTAACACATTTTGGATGTGTACCTAGAGTTTAAAGCAGAAAAACATGAACTTTTAGAATTTTCATTTTTTGACCAAAACGACAGCCCCGGGGGTTATAAACATGTTGATATGGATGTGATTTTTTTTCTGACTGCGGTTTCAAAACCATGCACCAGAATCCACTTCTTTCAACTCAGTAATACATTTTGGATGTGTACCTAGAGTTTAAAGCAGAAAAAACGGAACTTTTAGAATTTTAATTTTTTGACCAAAACGACAGGCCCGGGGATTATAAACATGTTGATATGGTTATGATTTTTTTTTCTGACTGCGGTTTCAAAACCATGCACCAGAATCCACTTCTTTCAACTCAGTAATACATTTTGGATGTGTACCTAGAGTTTAAAGCAGAAAAAACGGAACTTTTAGAATTTTCATTTTTTGACCAAAACGACAGCCCCGGGGGTTATAAACATGTTGATATGGTTGTGATTTTTTTTCTGACTGCGGTTTCAAAACCATGCACCAGAATCCACTTCTTTCAACTCAGTAATACATTTTGGATGTGTACCTAGAGTTTAAAGCAGAAAAAACGGAACTTTTAGAATTTTCATTTTTTGACCAAAACGACAGCCCCGGGGGTTATTAACATGTTGATATGGTTGTGAATTTTTTTCTGACTGCGGTTTCAAAACCATGCACCAGAATCCACTTCTTTCAACTCAGTAATACATTTTGGATGTGTACCTAGAGTTTAAAGCAGAAAAAACGGAACTTTTAGAATTTTAATTTTTTGACCAAAACGACAGCCCCGGGTGTTATAAACATGTTGATATGGTTGTGATTTTTTTTCTGACTGCGGTTTCAAAACCATGCACCAGAATCCACTTCTTTCAACTCAGTAATACATTTTGGATGTATACCTAGAGTTTAAAGCAGAAAAAACGGAACTTTTAGAATTTTCATTTTTTGACCAAAACGACAGCCCCGGGGGTTATAAAAATGTTGATATGGTTGTGTTTTTTTTTCTGACTGCGGTTTCAAAACCATGCACCAGAATGCACTTCTTTCAACTCAGTAATACATTTTGGATGTGTACCTAGAGTTTAAAGCAGAAAAAACTGAACCTTTAGAATTTTCATTTTTTGACCAAAACGACAGCCCCGGGGATTATAAACATGTTGATATGGTTGTGATTTTTTTTCTGACTGCGGTTTCAAAACCATGCACCAGAATCCACTTCTTTCAACTCAGTAATACATTTTGGATGTGTACCTAGAGTTTAAAGCAGAAAAAATGGAACTTTTAGAATTTTCATTTTTTTGACCAAAACGACAGCCCCGGGGGTCATAAACATGTTGATATGGTTGTGATTTTTTTTCTGACTGCGGTTTCAAAACCATGCACCAGAATGCACTTCTTTCAACTCAGTAATACATTTTGGATGTGTACCTAGAGTTTAAAGCAGAAAAAACGGAACTTTTAGAATTTTCATTTTCTGACCAAAACGACAGCCCCGGGGGTTATAAACATGTTGATATGGTTGTGATTTTTTTCCTGACTGCGGTTTCAAAACCATGCACCAGAATCCACTTCTTTCAACTCAGTAATACATTTTGGATGTGTACCTAGAGTTTAAAGCAGAAAAAACTGAACTTTTAGAATTTTCATATTTTGACCAAAACGACAGCCCCGGGGGTTATAAACATGTTGATATGGTTGTGATTTTTTTTCTGACTGCGGTTTCAAAACCATGCACCAGAATCCACTTCTTTCAACTCAGTAATACATTTTGGATGTGTACCTAGAGTTTAAAGCAGAAAAACATGAACTTTTAGAATTTTCATTTTTTGACCAAAACGACAGCCCCGGGGGTTATAAACATGTTGATATGGATGTGATTTTTTTTCTGACTGCGGTTTCAAAACCATGCACCAGAATCCACTTCTTTCAACTCAGTAATACATTTTGGATGTGTACCTAGAGTTTAAAGCAGAGAAACATGAACTTTTAGAATTTTAATTTTTCGACCAAAACGACAGCCCCGGGGGTTATAAACATGTTGATATGGATGTGATTTTTTTTCTGACTGCGGTTTCAAAACCATGCACCAGAATCCACTTCTTTCAACTCAGTAATACATTTTGGATGTGTACCTAGAGTTTAAAGCAGAAAAAACGGAACTTTTAGAATTTTCATTTTTTGACCAAAACGACAGCCCCGGGGGTTATAAACATGTTGATATGGTTGCGATTTTTTTTCTGACTGCGGTTTCAAAACCATGCACCAGAATCCACTTCTTTCAACTCAGTAATACATTTTGGATGTGTACCTAGAGTTTAAAGCAGAAAAAACGGAACTTTTAGAATTTTAATTTTTTGACCAAAACGACAGCCCCGGGGGTTATAAACATGTTGATATGGTTGTGATTTTTTTTTCTGACTGCGGTTTCAAAACCATGCACCAGAATCCACTTCTTTCAACTCAGTAATACCTTTTGGTTGTGTACCTAGAGTTTAAAGCAGAAAAAACTGAACTTTTAGAAATTTCATTTATTGACCAAAACGACAGCCCCGGGGGTTATAAACATGTTGATATGGTTGTGATTTTTTTTCTGACTGCGGTTTCAAAACCATGCACCAGAATCCACTTCTTTCAACTCAGTAATACATTTTGGATGTGTACCTAGAGTTTAAAGCAGAAAAAACGGAACTTTTAGAATTTTCATTTTTTGACCAAAACGACAGCCCCGGGGGTTATAAACATGTTGATATGGATGTGATTTTTTTTCTGACTGCGGTTTCAAAACCATGCACCAGAATCCACTTCTTTCAACTCAGTAATACATTTTGGATGTGTACCTAGAGTTTAAAGCAGAAAAAACGGAACTTTTAGAATTTTAATTTTTTGACCAAAACGACAGGCCCGGGGATTATAAACATGTTGATATGGTTATGATTTTTTTTTCTGACTGCGGTTTCAAAACCATGCACCAGAATCCACTTCTTTCAACTCAGTAATACATTTTGGATGTGTACCTAGAGTTTAAAGCAGAAAAAACGGAACTTTTAG
The DNA here is from genome assembly GCF_055691185.1 of Crinia signifera. Lineage (NCBI taxonomy): Eukaryota > Metazoa > Chordata > Amphibia > Anura > Myobatrachidae > Crinia > Crinia signifera. The sequence goes on along the minus strand of NC_139228.1, from coordinate 22,954,077 downwards.
AATTTTCATTTTTTGACCAAAACGACAGCCCCGGGGGTTATAAACATGTTGATATGGTTGTGATTTTTTTTCTGACTGCGGTTTCAAAACCATGCACCAGAATCCACTTCTTTCAACTCAGTAATACATTTTGGATGTGTACCTAGAGTTTAAAGCAGAAAAAACGGAACTTTTAGAATTTTCATTTTTTGACCAAAACGACAGCCCCGGGGGTTATTAACATGTTGATATGGTTGTGAATTTTTTTCTGACTGCGGTTTCAAAACCATGCACCAGAATCCACTTCTTTCAACTCAGTAATACATTTTGGATGTGTACCTAGAGTTTAAAGCAGAAAAAACGGAACTTTTAGAATTTTAATTTTTTGACCAAAACGACAGCCCCGGGGGTTATAAACATGTTGATATGGTTGTGATTTTTTTTCTGACTGCGGTTTCAAAACCATGCACCAGAATCCACTTCTTTCAACTCAGTAATACATTTTGGATGTGTACCTAGAGTTTAAAGCAGAAAAAACGGAACTTTTAGAATTTTCATTTTTTGACCAAAACGACAGCCCCGGGGGTTATTAACATGTTGATATGGTTGTGAATTTTTTTCTGACTGCGGTTTCAAAACCATGCACCAGAATCCACTTCTTTCAACTCAGTAATACATTTTGGATGTGTACCTAGAGTTTAAAGCAGAAAAAACGGAACTTTTAGAATTTTCATTTTTTGACCAAAACGACAGCCCCGGGGGTTATAAAAATGTTGATATGGTTGTGTTTTTTTTTCTGACTGCGGTTTCAAAACCATGCACCAGAATGCACTTCTTTCAACTCAGTAATACATTTTGGATGTGTACCTAGAGTTTAAAGCAGAAAAAACTGAACTTTTAGAATTTTCATTTTTTGACCAAAACGACAGCCCCGGGGATTATAAACATGTTGATATGGTTGTGATTTTTTTTCTGACTGCGGTTTCAAAACCATGCACCAGAATCCACTTCTTTCAACTCAGTAATACATTTTGGATGTGTACCTAGAGTTTAAAGCAGAAAAAATGGAACTTTTAGAATTTTCATTTTTTTGACCAAAACGACAGCCCCGGGGGTCATAAACATGTTGATATGGTTGTGATTTTTTTTCTGACTGCGGTTTCAAAACCATGCACCAGAATGCACTTCTTTCAACTCAGTAATACATTTTGGATGTGTACCTAGAGTTTAAAGCAGAAAAAACGGAACTTTTAGAATTTTCATTTTCTGACCAAAACGACAGCCCCGGGGGTTATAAACATGTTGATATGGTTGTGATTTTTTTTCTGACTGCGGTTTCAAAACCATGCACCAGAATCCACTTCTTTCAACTCAGTAATACATTTTGGATGTGTACCTAGAGTTTAAAGCAGAAAAAACTGAACTTTTAGAATTTTCATATTTTGACCAAAACGACAGCCCCGGGGGTTATAAACATGTTGATATGGTTGTGATTTTTTTTCTGACTGCGGTTTCAAAACCATGCACCAGAATCCACTTCTTTCAACTCAGTAATACATTTTGGATGTGTACCTAGAGTTTAAAGCAGAAAAACATGAACTTTTAGAATTTTCATTTTTTGACCAAAACGACAGCCCCGGGGGTTATAAACATGTTGATATGGATGTGATTTTTTTTCTGACTGCGGTTTCAAAACCATGCACCAGAATCCACTTCTTTCAACTCAGTAATACATTTTGGATGTGTACCTAGAGTTTAAAGCAGAGAAACATGAACTTTAAGAATTTTAATTTTTCGACCAAAACGACAGCCCCGGGGGTTATAAACATGTTGATATGGATGTGATTTTTTTTCTGACTGCGGTTTCAAAACCATGCACCAGAATCCACTTCTTTCAACTCAGTAATACATTTTGGATGTGTACCTAGAGTTTAAAGCAGAAAAAACTGAACTTTTAGAATTTTCATTTTTTGACCAAAACGACAGCCCCGGGGGTTATAAACATGTTGATATGGTTGTGATTTTTTTTCTGACTGCGGTTTCAAAACCATGCACCAGAATCCACTTCTTTCAACTCAGTAATACATTTTGGATGTGTACCTAGAGTTTAAAGCAGAAAAAACGGAACTTTTAGAATTTTAATTTTTTGACCAAAACGACAGCCCCGGGGGTTATAAACATGTTGATATGGTTGTGATTTTTTTTTCTGACTGCGGTTTCAAAACCATGCACCAGAATCCACTTCTTTCAACTCAGTAATACATTTTGGATGTGTACCTAGAGTTTAAAGCAGAAAAAACGGAACTTTTAGAATTTTCATTTTTTGACCAAAACGACAGCCCCGGGGGTTATAAACATGTTGATATGGTTGTGATTTTTTTTCTGACTGCGGTTTTAAAACCATGCACCAGAATCCACTTCTTTCAACTCAGTAATACATTTTGGATGTGTACCTAGAGTTTAAAGCAGAAAAAACGGAACTTTTAGAATTTTCATTTTTTGACCAAAACGACAGCCCCGGGGGTTATAAACATGTTGATATGGTTGTGATTTTTTTTCTGACTGCGGTATCAAAACCATGCACCAGAATCCACTTCTTTCAACTCAGTAATACATTTTGGATGTGTACCTAGAGTTTAAAGCAGAAAAAACTGAACTTTTAGAATTTTCATTTTTTGACCAAAACGACAGCCCCGGGGGTTATAAACATGTTGATATGGTGGTGATTTTTTTTCTGACTGCGGTTTCAAAACCATGCACCAGAATCCACTTCTTTCAACTCAGTAATACATTTTGGATGTGTACCTAGAGTTTAAAGCAGAAAAAACGGAACTTTTAGAATTTTCATTTTTTGACCAAAACGACAGCCCCGGGGGTTATAAACATGTTGATATGGTTGTGATTTTTTTTCTGACTGCGGTTTCAAAACCATGCACCAGAATCCACTTCTTTCAACTCAGTAATACATTTTGGATGTGTACCTAGAGTTTAAAGCAGAAAAAACGGAACTTTTAGAATTTTCATTTTTTGACCAAAACGACAGCCCCGGGGGTTATAAACATGTTGATATGGTTGTGATTTTTTTTCTGACTGCGGTATCAAAACCATGCACCAGAATCCACTTCTTTCAACTCAGTAATACATTTTGGATGTGTACCTAGAGTTTAAAGCAGAAAAAACTGAACTTTTAGAATTTTCATTTTTTGACCAAAACGACAGCCCCGGGGGTTATAAACATGTTGATATGGTTGTGATTTTTTTTCTGACTGCGGTTTCAAAACCATGCACCAGAATCCACTTCTTTCAACTCAGTAATACATTTTGGATGTGTACCTAGAGTTTAAAGCAGAAAAAACGGAACTTTTAGAATTTTCATTTTTTGACCAAAACGACAGCCCCGGGGGTTATAAACATGTTGATATGGTTGTGATTTTTTTTCTGACTGCGGTTTCAAAACCATGCACCAGAATCCACTTCTTTCAACTCAGTAATACATTTTGGATGTGTACCTAGAGTTTAAAGCAGAAAAAACGGAACTTTTAGAATTTTCATTTTTTGACCAAAACGACAGCCCCGGGGGTTATAAACATGTTGATATGGTTGTGATTTTTTTTCTGACTGCGGTTTTAAAACCATGCACCAGAATCCACTTCTTTCAACTCAGTAATACATTTTGGATGTGTACCTAGAGTTTAAAGCAGAAAAAACGGAACTTTTAGAATTTTCATTTTTTGACCAAAACGACAGCCCCGGGGGTTATAAACATGTTGATATGGTTGTGATTTTTTTTCTGACTGCGGTATCAAAACCATGCACCAGAATCCACTTCTTTCAACTCAGTAATACATTTTGGATGTGTACCTAGAGTTTAAAGCAGAAAAAACTGAACTTTTAGAATTTTCATTTTTTGACCAAAACGACAGCCCCGGGGGTTATAAACATGTTGATATGGTTGTGATTTTTTTTCTGACTGCGGTTTCAAAACCATGCACCAGAATCCACTTCTTTCAACTCAGTAATACATTTTGGATGTGTACCTAGAGTTTAAAGCAGAAAAAACTGAACTTTTAGAATTTTCATTTTTTGACCAAAACGACAGCCCCGGGGGTTATAAACATGTTGATATGGTTGTGATTTTTTTTCTGACTGCGGTTTCAAAACCATGCACCAGAATCCACTTCTTTCAACTCAGTAATACATTTTGGATGTGTACCTAGAGTTTAAAGGAGAAAAAACTGAACTTTTAGAATTTTCATTTTTTGACCAAAACGACAGCCCCGGGGGTTATAAACATGTTGATATGGTTGTGATTTTTTTTCTGACTGCGGTTTCAAAACCATGCACCAGAATCCACTTCTTTCAACTCAGTAATACATTTTGGATGTGTACCTAGAGTTTAAAGCAGAAAAAACGGAACTTTTAGAATTTTCATTTTTTGACCAAAACGGCAGCCCCGGGGGTTATAAACATGTTGATATGGTTGTGATTTTTTTTCTGACTGCGGTTTCAAAACCATGCTCCAGAATCCACTTCTTTCAACTCAGTAATACATTTTGGATGTGTACCTAGAGTTTAAAGCAGAAAAAACGGAACTTTTAGAATTTTAATTTTTTGACCAAAACGACAGGCCCGGGGGTTATAAACATGTTGATATGGTTATGATTTTTTTTTCTGACTGCGGTTTCAAAACCATGCACCAGAATCCACTTCTTTCAACTCAGTAATACATTTTGGATGTGTACCTAGAGTTTAAAGCAGAAAAAACGGAACTTTTAGAATTTTCATTTTTTGACCAAAACGACAGCCCCGGGGGTTATAAACATGTTGATATGGTTGTGATTTTTTTTCTGACTGCGGTTTCAAAACCATGCACCAGAATCCACTTCTTTCAACTCAGTAATACATTTTGGATGTGTACCTAGAGTTTAAAGCAGAAAAAACGGAACTTTTAGAATTTTCATTTTTTGACCAAAACGACAGCCCCGGGGGTTATTAACATGTTGATATGGTTGTGAATTTTTTTCTGACTGCGGTTTCAAAACCATGCACCAGAATCCACTTCTTTCAACTCAGTAATACATTTTGGATGTGTACCTAGAGTTTAAAGCAGAAAAAACGGAACTTTTAGAATTTTAATTTTTTGACCAAAACGACAGCCCCGGGGGTTATAAACATGTTGATATGGTTGTGATTTTTTTTCTGACTGCGGTTTCAAAACCATGCACCAGAATCCACTTCTTTCAACTCAGTAATACATTTTGGATGTATACCTAGAGTTTAAAGCAGAAAAAACGGAACTTTTAGAATTTTCATTTTTTGACCAAAACGACAGCCCCGGGGGTTATAAAAATGTTGATATGGTTGTGTTTTTTTTTCTGACTGCGGTTTCAAAACCATGCACCAGAATGCACTTCTTTCAACTCAGTAATACATTTTGGATGTGTACCTAGAGTTTAAAGCAGAAAAAACTGAACTTTTAGAATTTTCATTTTTTGACCAAAACGACAGCCCCGGGGATTATAAACATGTTGATATGGTTGTGATTTTTTTTCTGACTGCGGTTTCAAAACCATGCACCAGAATCCACTTCTTTCAACTCAGTAATACATTTTGGATGTGTACCTAGAGTTTAAAGCAGAAAAAATGGAACTTTTAGAATTTTCATTTTTTTGACCAAAACGACAGCCCCGGGGGTCATAAACATGTTGATATGGTTGTGATTTTTTTTCTGACTGCGGTTTCAAAACCATGCACCAGAATGCACTTCTTTCAACTCAGTAATACATTTTGGATGTGTACCTAGAGTTTAAAGCAGAAAAAACGGAACTTTTAGAATTTTCATTTTCTGACCAAAATGACAGCCCCGGGGGTTATAAACATGTTGATATGGTTGTGATTTTTTTTCTGACTGCGGTTTCAAAACCATGCACCAGAATCCACTTCTTTCAACTCAGTAATACATTTTGGATGTGTACCTAGAGTTTAAAGCAGAAAAAACTGAACTTTTAGAATTTTCATATTTTGACCAAAACGACAGCCCCGGGGGTTATAAACATGTTGATATGGTTGTGATTTTTTTTCTGACTGCGGTTTCAAAACCATGCACCAGAATCCACTTCTTTCAACTCAGTAATACATTTTGGATGTGTACCTAGAGTTTAAAGCAGAAAAACATGAACTTTTAGAATTTTCATTTTTTGACCAAAACGACAGCCCCGGGGGTTATAAACATGTTGATATGGATGTGATTTTTTTTTCTGACTGCGGTTTCAAAACCATGCACCAGAATCCACTTCTTTCAACTCAGTAATACATTTTGGATGTGTACCTAGAGTTTAAAGCAGAGAAACATGAACTTTTAGAATTTTAATTTTTCGACCAAAACGACAGCCCCGGGGGTTATAAACATGTTGATATGGATGTGATTTTTTTTCTGACTGCGGTTTCAAAACCATGCACCAGAATCCACTTCTTTCAACTCAGTAATACATTTTGGATGTGTACCTAGAGTTTAAAGCAGAAAAAACGGAACTTTTAGAATTTTCATTTTTTGACCAAAACGACAGCCCCGGGAGTTATAAACATGTTGATATGGTTGTGATTTTTTTTCTGACTGCGGTTTCAAAACCATGCACCAGAATCCACTTCTTTCAACTCAGTAATACATTTTGGATGTGTACCTAGAGTTTAAAGCAGAAAAAACGGAACTTTTAGAATTTTAATTTTTTGACCAAAACGACAGCCCCGGGGGTTATAAACATGTTGATATGGTTGTGATTTTTTTTTCTGACTGCGGTTTCAAAACCATGCACCAGAATCCACTTCTTTCAACTCAGTAATACCTTTTGGTTGTGTACCTAGAGTTTAAAGCAGAAAAAACTGAACTTTTAGAAATTTCATTTTTTGACCAAAACGACAGCCCCGGGGGTTATAAACATGTTGATATGGTTGTGATTTTTTTTCTGACTGCGGTTTCAAAACCATGCACCAGAATCCACTTCTTTCAACTCAGTAATACATTTTGGATGTGTACCTAGAGTTTAAAGCAGAAAAAACGGAACTTTTAGAATTTTCATTTTTTGACCAAAACGACAGCCCCGGGGGTTATAAACATGTTGATATGGTTGTGATTTTTTTTCTGACTGCGGTTTTAAAACCATGCACCAGAATCCACTTCTTTCAACTCAGTAATACATTTTGGATGTGTACCTAGAGTTTAAAGCAGAAAAAACGGAACTTTTAGAATTTTCATTTTTTGACCAAAACGACAGCCCCGGGGGTTATAAACATGTTGATATGGTTGTGATTTTTTTTCTGACTGCGGTATCAAAACCATGCACCAGAATCCACTTCTTTCAACTCAGTAATACATTTTGGATGTGTACCTAGAGTTTAAAGCAGAAAAAACTGAACTTTTAGAATTTTCATTTTTTGACCAAAACGACAGCCCCGGGGGTTATAAACATGTTGATATGGTTGTGATTTTTTTTCTGACTGCGGTTTCAAAACCATGCACCAGAATCCACTTCTTTCAACTCAGTAATACATTTTGGATGTGTACCTAGAGTTTAAAGCAGAAAAAACGGAACTTTTAGAATTTTCATTTTTTGACCAAAACGACAGCCCCGGGGGTTATAAACATGTTGATATGGTTGTGATTTTTTTTCTGACTGCGGTTTCAAAACCATGCACCAGAATCCACTTCTTTCAACTCAGTAATACATTTTGGATGTGTACCTAGAGTTTAAAGCAGAAAAAACTGAACTTTTAGAATTTTCATTTTTTGACCAAAACGACAGCCCCGGGGGTTATAAACATGTTGATATGGTTGTGATTTTTTTTCTGACTGCGGTATCAAAACCATGCACCAGAATCCACTTCTTTCAACTCAGTAATACATTTTGGATGTGTACCTAGAGTTTAAAGCAGAAAAAACTGAACTTTTAGAATTTTCATTTTTTGACCAAAACGACAGCCCCGGGGGTTATAAACATGTTGATATGGTTGTGATTTTTTTTCTGACTGCGGTTTCAAAACCATGCACCAGAATCCACTTCTTTCAACTCAGTAATACATTTTGGATGTGTACCTAGAGTTTAAAGCAGAAAAAACGGAACTTTTAGAATTTTCATTTTTTGACCAAAACGACAGCCCCGGGGGTTATAAACATGTTGATATGGTTGTGATTTTTTTTCTGACTGCGGTTTCAAAACCATGCACCAGAATCCACTTCTTTCAACTCAGTAATACATTTTGGATGTGTACCTAGAGTTTAAAGCAGAAAAAACGGAACTTTTAGAATTTTCATTTTTTGACCAAAACGACAGCCCCGGGGGTTATAAACATGTTGATATGGTTGTGATTTTTTTTCTGACTGCGGTTTTAAAACCATGCACCAGAATCCACTTCTTTCAACTCAGTAATACATTTTGGATGTGTACCTAGAGTTTAAAGCAGAAAAAACGGAACTTTTAGAATTTTCATTTTTTGACCAAAACGACAGCCCCGGGGGTTATAAACATGTTGATATGGTTGTGATTTTTTTTCTGACTGCGGTATCAAAACCATGCACCAGAATCCACTTCTTTCAACTCAGTAATACATTTTGGATGTGTACCTAGAGTTTAAAGCAGAAAAAACTGAACTTTTAGAATTTTCATTTTTTGACCAAAACGACAGCCCCGGGGGTTATAAACATGTTGATATGGTTGTGATTTTTTTTCTGACTGCGGTTTCAAAACCATGCACCAGAATCCACTTCTTTCAACTCAGTAATACATTTTGGATGTGTACCTAGAGTTTAAAGCAGAAAAAACTGAACTTTTAGAATTTTCATTTTTTGACCAAAACGACAGCCCCGGGGGTTATAAACATGTTGATATGGTTGTGATTTTTTTTCTGACTGCGGTTTCAAAACCATGCACCAGAATCCACTTCTTTCAACTCAGTAATACATTTTGGATGTGTACCTAGAGTTTAAAGCAGAAAAAACTGAACTTTTAGAATTTTCATTTTTTGACCAAAACGACAGCCCCGGGGGTTATAAACATGTTGATATGGTTGTGATTTTTTTTCTGACTGCGGTTTCAAAACCATGCACCAGAATCCACTTCTTTCAACTCAGTAATACATTTTGGATGTGTACCTAGAGTTTAAAGCAGAAAAAACGGAACTTTTAGAATTTTCATTTTTTGACCAAAACGGCAGCCCCGGGGGTTATAAACATGTTGATATGGTTGTGATTTTTTTTCTGACTGCGGTTTCAAAACCATGCTCCAGAATCCACTTCTTTCAACTCAGTAATACATTTTGGATGTGTACCTAGAGTTTAAAGCAGAAAAAACGGAACTTTTAGAATTTTAATTTTTTGACCAAAACGACAGGCCCGGGGGTTATAAACATGTTGATATGGTTATAATTTTTTTTTCTGACTGCGGTTTCAAAACCATGCACCAGAATCCACTTCTTTCAACTCAGTAATACATTTTGGATGTGTACCTAGAGTTTAAAGCAGAAAAAACGGAACTTTTAGAATTTTCATTTTTTGACCAAAACGACAGCCCCGGGGGTTATTAACATGTTGATATGGTTGTGAATTTTTTTCTGACTGCGGTTTCAAAACCATGCACCAGAATCCACTTCTTTCAACTCAGTAATACATTTTGGATGTGTACCTAGAGTTTAAAACAGAAAAAACGGAACTTTTAGAATTGTAATTTTTTGACCAAAACGACAGCCCCGGGGGTTATAAACATGTTGATATGGTTGTGATTTTTTTTCTGACTGCGGTTTCAAAACCATGCACCAGAATCCACTTCTTTCAACTCAGTAATACATTTTGGATGTATACCTAGAGTTTAAAGCAGAAAAAACGGAACTTTTAGAATTTTCATTTTTTGACCAAAACGACAGCCCCGGGGGTTATAAACATGTTGATATGGTTGTGTTTTTTTTTCTGACTGCGGTTTCAAAACCATGCACCAGAATGCACTTCTTTCAACTCAGTAATACATTTTGGATGTGTACCTAGAGTTTAAAGCAGAAAAAACTGAACTTTTAGAATTTTCATTTTTTGACCAAAACGACAGCCCCGGGGATTATAAACATGTTGATATGGTTGTGATTTTTTTTCTGACTGCGGTTTCAAAACCATGCACCAGAATCCACTTCTTTCAACTCAGTAATACATTTTGGATGTGTACCTAGAGTTTAAAGCAGAAAAAATGGAACTTTTAGAATTTTCATTTTTTTGACCAAAACGACAGCCCCGGGGGTCATAAACATGTTGATATGGTTGTGATTTTTTTTCTGACTGCGGTTTCAAAACCATGCACCAGAATGCACTTCTTTCAACTCAGTAATACATTTTGGATGTGTACCTAGAGTTTAAAGCAGAAAAAACGGAACTTTTAGAATTTTCATTTTCTGACCAAAATGACAGCCCCGGGGGTTATAAACATGTTGATATGGTTGTGATTTTTTTTCTGACTGCGGTTTCAAAACCATGCACCAGAATCCACTTCTTTCAACTCAGTAATACATTTTGGATGTGTACCTAGAGTTTAAAGCAGAAAAAACTGAACTTTTAGAATTTTCATATTTTGACCAAAACGACAGCCCCGGGGGTTATAAACATGTTGATATGGTTGTGATTTTTTTTCTGACTGCGGTTTCAAAACCATGCACCAGAATCCACTTCTTTCAACTCAGTAATACATTTTGGATGTGTACCTAGAGTTTAAAGCAGAAAAACATGAACTTTTAGAATTTTCATTTTTTGACCAAAACGACAGCCCCGGGGGTTATAAACATGTTGATATGGATGTGATTTTTTTTTCTGACTGCGGTTTCAAAACCATGCACCAGAATCCACTTCTTTCAACTCAGTAATACATTTTGGATGTGTACCTAGAGTTTAAAGCAGAGAAACATGAACTTTTAGAATTTTAATTTTTCGACCAAAACGACAGCCCCGGGGGTTATAAACATGTTGATATGGATGTGATTTTTTTTCTGACTGCGGTTTCAAAACCATGCACCAGAATCCACTTCTTTCAACTCAGTAATACATTTTGGATGTGTACCTAGAGTTTAAAGCAGAAAAAACGGAACTTTTAGAATTTTCATTTTTTGACCAAAACGACAGCCCCGGGAGTTATAAACATGTTGATATGGTTGTGATTTTTTTTCTGACTGCGGTTTCAAAACCATGCACCAGAATCCACTTCTTTCAACTCAGTAATACATTTTGGATGTGTACCTAGAGTTTAAAGCAGAAAAAACGGAACTTTTAGAATTTTAATTTTTTGACCAAAACGACAGCCCCGGGGGTTATAAACATGTTGATATGGTTGTGATTTTTTTTTCTGACTGCGGTTTCAAAACCATGCACCAGAATCCACTTCTTTCAACTCAGTAATACCTTTTGGTTGTGTACCTAGAGTTTAAAGCAGAAAAAACTGAACTTTTAGAAATTTCATTTTTTGACCAAAACGACAGCCCCGGGGGTTATAAACATGTTGATATGGTTGTGATTTTTTTTCTGACTGCGGTTTCAAAACCATGCACCAGAATCCACTTCTTTCAACTCAGTAATACATTTTGGATGTGTACCTAGAGTTTAAAGCAGAAAAAACGGAACTTTTAGAATTTTCATTTTTTGACCAAAACGACAGCCCCGGGGGTTATAAACATGTTGATATGGTTGTGATTTTTTTTCTGACTGCGGTTTTAAAACCATGCACCAGAATCCACTTCTTTCAACTCAGTAATACATTTTGGATGTGTACCTAGAGTTTAAAGCAGAAAAAACGGAACTTTTAGAATTTTCATTTTTTGACCAAAACGACAGCCCCGGGGGTTATAAACATGTTGATATGGTTGTGATTTTTTTTCTGACTGCGGTATCAAAACCATGCACCAGAATCCACTTCTTTCAACTCAGTAATACATTTTGGATGTGTACCTAGAGTTTAAAGCAGAAAAAACTGAACTTTTAGAATTTTCATTTTTTGACCAAAACGACAGCCCCGGGGGTTATAAACATGTTGATATGGTTGTGATTTTTTTTCTGACTGCGGTTTCAAAACCATGCACCAGAATCCACTTCTTTCAACTCAGTAATACATTTTGGATGTGTACCTAGAGTTTAAAGCAGAAAAAACGGAACTTTTAGAATTTTCATTTTTTGACCAAAACGACAGCCCCGGGGGTTATAAACATGTTGATATGGTTGTGATTTTTTTTCTGACTGCGGTTTCAAAACCATGCACCAGAATCCACTTCTTTCAACTCAGTAATACATTTTGGATGTGTACCTAGAGTTTAAAGCAGAAAAAACTGAACTTTTAGAATTTTCATTTTTTGACCAAAACGACAGCCCCGGGGGTTATAAACATGTTGATATGGTTGTGATTTTTTTTCTGACTGCGGTATCAAAACCATGCACCAGAATCCACTTCTTTCAACTCAGTAATACATTTTGGATGTGTACCTAGAGTTTAAAGCAGAAAAAACTGAACTTTTAGAATTTTCATTTTTTGACCAAAACGACAGCCCCGGGGGTTATAAACATGTTGATATGGTTGTGATTTTTTTTCTGACTGCGGTTTCAAAACCATGCACCAGAATCCACTTCTTTCAACTCAGTAATACATTTTGGATGTGTACCTAGAGTTTAAAGCAGAAAAAACGGAACTTTTAGAATTTTCATTTTTTGACCAAAACGACAGCCCCGGGGGTTATAAACATGTTGATATGGTTGTGATTTTTTTTCTGACTGCGGTTTCAAAACCATGCACCAGAATCCACTTCTTTCAACTCAGTAATACATTTTGGATGTGTACCTAGAGTTTAAAGCAGAAAAAACGGAACTTTTAGAATTTTCATTTTTTGACCAAAACGACAGCCCCGGGGGTTATAAACATGTTGATATGGTTGTGATTTTTTTTCTGACTGCGGTTTTAAAACCATGCACCAGAATCCACTTCTTTCAACTCAGTAATACATTTTGGATGTGTACCTAGAGTTTAAAGCAGAAAAAACGGAACTTTTAGAATTTTCATTTTTTGACCAAAACGACAGCCCCGGGGGTTATAAACATGTTGATATGGTTGTGATTTTTTTTCTGACTGCGGTATCAAAACCATGCACCAGAATCCACTTCTTTCAACTCAGTAATACATTTTGGATGTGTACCTAGAGTTTAAAGCAGAAAAAACTGAACTTTTAGAATTTTCATTTTTTGACCAAAACGACAGCCCCGGGGGTTATAAACATGTTGATATGGTTGTGATTTTTTTTCTGACTGCGGTTTCAAAACCATGCACCAGAATCCACTTCTTTCAACTCAGTAATACATTTTGGATGTGTACCTAGAGTTTAAAGCAGAAAAAACTGAACTTTTAGAATTTTCATTTTTTGACCAAAACGACAGCCCCGGGGGTTATAAACATGTTGATATGGTTGTGATTTTTTTTCTGACTGCGGTTTCAAAACCATGCACCAGAATCCACTTCTTTCAACTCAGTAATACATTTTGGATGTGTACCTAGAGTTTAAAGCAGAAAAAACTGAACTTTTAGAATTTTCATTTTTTGACCAAAACGACAGCCCCGGGGGTTATAAACATGTTGATATGGTTGTGATTTTTTTTCTGACTGCGGTTTCAAAACCATGCACCAGAATCCACTTCTTTCAACTCAGTAATACATTTTGGATGTGTACCTAGAGTTTAAAGCAGAAAAAACGGAACTTTTAGAATTTTCATTTTTTGACCAAAACGGCAGCCCCGGGGGTTATAAACATGTTGATATGGTTGTGATTTTTTTTCTGACTGCGGTTTCAAAACCATGCTCCAGAATCCACTTCTTTCAACTCAGTAATACATTTTGGATGTGTACCTAGAGTTTAAAGCAGAAAAAACGGAACTTTTAGAATTTTAATTTTTTGACCAAAACGACAGGCCCGGGGGTTATAAACATGTTGATATGGTTATAATTTTTTTTTCTGACTGCGGTTTCAAAACCATGCACCAGAATCCACTTCTTTCAACTCAGTAATACATTTTGGATGTGTACCTAGAGTTTAAAGCAGAAAAAACGGAACTTTTAGAATTTTCATTTTTTGACCAAAACGACAGCCCCGGGGGTTATTAACATGTTGATATGGTTGTGAATTTTTTTCTGACTGCGGTTTCAAAACCATGCACCAGAATCCACTTCTTTCAACTCAGTAATACATTTTGGATGTGTACCTAGAGTTTAAAACAGAAAAAACGGAACTTTTAGAATTGTAATTTTTTGACCAAAACGACAGCCCCGGGGGTTATAAACATGTTGATATGGTTGTGATTTTTTTTCTGACTGCGGTTTCAAAACCATGCACCAGAATCCACTTCTTTCAACTCAGTAATACATTTTGGATGTATACCTAGAGTTTAAAGCAGAAAAAACGGAACTTTTAGAATTTTCATTTTTTGACCAAAACGACAGCCCCGGGGGTTATAAACATGTTGATATGGTTGTGATTTTTTTTCTGACTGCGGTATCAAAACCATGCACCAGAATCCACTTCTTTCAACTCAGTAATACATTTTGGATGTGTACCTAGAGTTTAAAGCAGAAAAAACTGAACTTTTAGAATTTTCATTTTTTGACCAAAACGACAGCCCCGGGGGTTATAAACATGTTGATATGGTTGTGATTTTTTTTCTGACTGCGGTTTCAAAACCATGCACCAGAATCCACTTCTTTCAACTCAGTAATACATTTTGGATGTGTACCTAGAGTTTAAAGCAGAAAAAACTGAACTTTTAGAATTTTCATTTTTTGACCAAAACGACAGCCCCGGGGGTTATAAACATGTTGATATGGTTGTGATTTTTTTTCTGACTGCGGTTTCAAAACCATGCACCAGAATCCACTTCTTTCAACTCAGTAATACATTTTGGATGTGTACCTAGAGTTTAAAGCAGAAAAAACTGAACTTTTAGAATTTTCATTTTTTGACCAAAACGACAGCCCCGGGGGTTATAAACATGTTGATATGGTTGTGATTTTTTTTCTGACTGCGGTTTCAAAACCATGCACCAGAATCCACTTCTTTCAACTCAGTAATACATTTTGGATGTGTACCTAGAGTTTAAAGCAGAAAAAACGGAACTTTTAGAATTTTCATTTTTTGACCAAAACGGCAGCCCCGGGGGTTATAAACATGTTGATATGGTTGTGATTTTTTTTCTGACTGCGGTTTCAAAACCATGCTCCAGAATCCACTTCTTTCAACTCAGTAATACATTTTGGATGTGTACCTAGAGTTTAAAGCAGAAAAAACGGAACTTTTAGAATTTTAATTTTTTGACCAAAACGACAGGCCCGGGGGTTATAAACATGTTGATATGGTTATAATTTTTTTTTCTGACTGCGGTTTCAAAACCATGCACCAGAATCCACTTCTTTCAACTCAGTAATACATTTTGGATGTGTACCTAGAGTTTAAAGCAGAAAAAACGGAACTTTTAGAATTTTCATTTTTTGACCAAAACGACAGCCCCGGGGGTTATTAACATGTTGATATGGTTGTGAATTTTTTTCTGACTGCGGTTTCAAAACCATGCACCAGAATCCACTTCTTTCAACTCAGTAATACATTTTGGATGTGTACCTAGAGTTTAAAACAGAAAAAACGGAACTTTTAGAATTGTAATTTTTTGACCAAAACGACAGCCCCGGGGGTTATAAACATGTTGATATGGTTGTGATTTTTTTTCTGACTGCGGTTTCAAAACCATGCACCAGAATCCACTTCTTTCAACTCAGTAATACATTTTGGATGTATACCTAGAGTTTAAAGCAGAAAAAACGGAACTTTTAGAATTTTCATTTTTTGACCAAAACGACAGCCCCGGGGGTTATAAACATGTTGATATGGTTGTGTTTTTTTTCTGACTGCGGTTTCAAAACCATGCACCAGAATGCACTTCTTTCAACTCAGTAATACATTTTGGATGTGTACCTAGAGTTTAAAGCAGAAAAAACTGAACTTTTAGAATTTTCATTTTTTGACCAAAACGACAGCCCCGGGGATTATAAACATGTTGATATGGTTGTGATTTTTTTTCTGACTGCGGTTTCAAAACCATGCACCAGAATCCACTTCTTTCAACTCAGTAATACATTTTGGATGTGTACCTAGAGTTTAAAGCAGAAAAAATGGAACTTTTAGAATTTTCATTTTTTTGACCAAAACGACAGCCCCGGGGGTCATAAACATGTTGATATGGTTGTGATTTTTTTTCTGACTGCGGTTTCAAAACCATGCACCAGAATGCACTTCTTTCAACTCAGTAATACATTTTGGATGTGTACCTAGAGTTTAAAGCAGAAAAAACGGAACTTTTAGAATTTTCATTTTCTGACCAAAATGACAGCCCCGGGGGTTATAAACATGTTGATATGGTTGTGATTTTTTTTCTGACTGCGGTTTCAAAACCATGCACCAGAATCCACTTCTTTCAACTCAGTAATACATTTTGGATGTGTACCTAGAGTTTAAAGCAGAAAAAACTGAACTTTTAGAATTTTCATATTTTGACCAAAACGACAGCCCCGGGGGTTATAAACATGTTGATATGGTTGTGATTTTTTTTCTGACTGCGGTTTCAAAACCATGCACCAGAATCCACTTCTTTCAACTCAGTAATACATTTTGGATGTGTACCTAGAGTTTAAAGCAGAAAAACATGAACTTTTAGAATTTTCATTTTTTGACCAAAACGACAGCCCCGGGGGTTATAAACATGTTGATATGGATGTGATTTTTTTTTCTGACTGCGGTTTCAAAACCATGCACCAGAATCCACTTCTTTCAACTCAGTAATACATTTTGGATGTGTACCTAGAGTTTAAAGCAGAGAAACATGAACTTTTAGAATTTTAATTTTTCGACCAAAACGACAGCCCCGGGGGTTATAAACATGTTGATATGGATGTGATTTTTTTTCTGACTGCGGTTTCAAAACCATGCACCAGAATCCACTTCTTTCAACTCAGTAATACATTTTGGATGTGTACCTAGAGTTTAAAGCAGAAAAAACGGAACTTTTAGAATTTTCATTTTTTGACCAAAACGACAGCCCCGGGAGTTATAAACATGTTGATATGGTTGTGATTTTTTTTCTGACTGCGGTTTCAAAACCATGCACCAGAATCCACTTCTTTCAACTCAGTAATACATTTTGGATGTGTACCTAGAGTTTAAAGCAGAAAAAACGGAACTTTTAGAATTTTAATTTTTTGACCAAAACGACAGCCCCGGGGGTTATAAACATGTTGATATGGTTGTGATTTTTTTTTCTGACTGCGGTTTCAAAACCATGCACCAGAATCCACTTCTTTCAACTCAGTAATACCTTTTGGTTGTGTACCTAGAGTTTAAAGCAGAAAAAACTGAACTTTTAGAAATTTCATTTTTTGACCAAAACGACAGCCCCGGGGGTTATAAACATGTTGATATGGTTGTGATTTTTTTTCTGACTGCGGTTTCAAAACCATGCACCAGAATCCACTTCTTTCAACTCAGTAATACATTTTGGATGTGTACCTAGAGTTTAAAGCAGAAAAAACGGAACTTTTAGAATTTTCATTTTTTGACCAAAACGACAGCCCCGGGGGTTATAAACATGTTGATATGGTTGTGATTTTTTTTCTGACTGCGGTTTTAAAACCATGCACCAGAATCCACTTCTTTCAACTCAGTAATACATTTTGGATGTGTACCTAGAGTTTAAAGCAGAAAAAACGGAACTTTTAGAATTTTCATTTTTTGACCAAAACGACAGCCCCGGGGGTTATAAACATGTTGATATGGTTGTGATTTTTTTTCTGACTGCGGTATCAAAACCATGCACCAGAATCCACTTCTTTCAACTCAGTAATACATTTTGGATGTGTACCTAGAGTTTAAAGCAGAAAAAACTGAACTTTTAGAATTTTCATTTTTTGAACAAAACGACAGCCCCGGGGGTTATAAACATGTTGATATGGTTGTGATTTTTTTTCTGACTGCGGTTTCAAAACCATGCACCAGAATCCACTTCTTTCAACTCAGTAATACATTTTGGATGTGTACCTAGAGTTTAAAGCAGAAAAAACGGAACTTTTAGAATTTTCATTTTTTGACCAAAACGACAGCCCCGGGGGTTATAAACATGTTGATATGGTTGTGATTTTTTTTCTGACTGCGGTTTCAAAACCATGCACCAGAATCCACTTCTTTCAACTCAGTAATACATTTTGGATGTGTACCTAGAGTTTAAAGCAGAAAAAACTGAACTTTTAGAATTTTCATTTTTTGACCAAAACGACAGCCCCGGGGGTTATAAACATGTTGATATGGTTGTGATTTTTTTTCTGACTGCGGTATCAAAACCATGCACCAGAATCCACTTCTTTCAACTCAGTAATACATTTTGGATGTGTACCTAGAGTTTAAAGCAGAAAAAACTGAACTTTTAGAATTTTCATTTTTTGACCAAAACGACAGCCCCGGGGGTTATAAACATGTTGATATGGTTGTGATTTTTTTTCTGACTGCGGTTTCAAAACCATGCACCAGAATCCACTTCTTTCAACTCAGTAATACATTTTGGATGTGTACCTAGAGTTTAAAGCAGAAAAAACGGAACTTTTAGAATTTTCATTTTTTGACCAAAACGACAGCCCCGGGGGTTATAAACATGTTGATATGGTTGTGATTTTTTTTCTGACTGCGGTTTCAAAACCATGCACCAGAATCCACTTCTTTCAACTCAGTAATACATTTTGGATGTGTACCTAGAGTTTAAAGCAGAAAAAACGGAACTTTTAGAATTTTCATTTTTTGACCAAAACGACAGCCCCGGGGGTTATAAACATGTTGATATGGTTGTGATTTTTTTTCTGACTGCGGTTTTAAAACCATGCACCAGAATCCACTTCTTTCAACTCAGTAATACATTTTGGATGTGTACCTAGAGTTTAAAGCAGAAAAAACGGAACTTTTAGAATTTTCATTTTTTGACCAAAACGACAGCCCCGGGGGTTATAAACATGTTGATATGGTTGTGATTTTTTTTCTGACTGCGGTATCAAAACCATGCACCAGAATCCACTTCTTTCAACTCAGTAATACATTTTGGATGTGTACCTAGAGTTTAAAGCAGAAAAAACTGAACTTTTAGAATTTTCATTTTTTGACCAAAACGACAGCCCCGGGGGTTATAAACATGTTGATATGGTTGTGATTTTTTTTCTGACTGCGGTTTCAAAACCATGCACCAGAATCCACTTCTTTCAACTCAGTAATACATTTTGGATGTGTACCTAGAGTTTAAAGCAGAAAAAACTGAACTTTTAGAATTTTCATTTTTTGACCAAAACGACAGCCCCGGGGGTTATAAACATGTTGATATGGTTGTGATTTTTTTTCTGACTGCGGTTTCAAAACCATGCACCAGAATCCACTTCTTTCAACTCAGTAATACATTTTGGATGTGTACCTAGAGTTTAAAGCAGAAAAAACTGAACTTTTAGAATTTTCATTTTTTGACCAAAACGACAGCCCCGGGGGTTATAAACATGTTGATATGGTTGTGATTTTTTTTCTGACTGCGGTTTCAAAACCATGCACCAGAATCCACTTCTTTCAACTCAGTAATACATTTTGGATGTGTACCTAGAGTTTAAAGCAGAAAAAATGGAACTTTTAGAATTTTCATTTTTTGACCAAAACGGCAGCCCCGGGGGTTATAAACATGTTGATATGGTTGTGATTTTTTTTCTGACTGCGGTTTCAAAACCATGCTCCAGAATCCACTTCTTTCAACTCAGTAATACATTTTGGATGTGTACCTAGAGTTTAAAGCAGAAAAAACGGAACTTTTAGAATTTTAATTTTTTGACCAAAACGACAGGCCCGGGGGTTATAAACATGTTGATATGGTTATAATTTTTTTTTCTGACTGCGGTTTCAAAACCATGCACCAGAATCCACTTCTTTCAACTCAGTAATACATTTTGGATGTGTACCTAGAGTTTAAAGCAGAAAAAACGGAACTTTTAGAATTTTCATTTTTTGACCAAAACGACAGCCCCGGGGGTTATTAACATGTTGATATGGTTGTGAATTTTTTTCTGACTGCGGTTTCAAAACCATGCACCAGAATCCACTTCTTTCAACTCAGTAATACATTTTGGATGTGTACCTAGAGTTTAAAACAGAAAAAACGGAACTTTTAGAATTGTAATTTTTTGACCAAAACGACAGCCCCGGGGGTTATAAACATGTTGATATGGTTGTGATTTTTTTTCTGACTGCGGTTTCAAAACCATGCACCAGAATCCACTTCTTTCAACTCAGTAATACATTTTGGATGTATACCTAGAGTTTAAAGCAGAAAAAACGGAACTTTTAGAATTTTCATTTTTTGACCAAAACGACAGCCCCGGGGGTTATAAACATGTTGATATGGTTGTGTTTTTTTTTCTGACTGCGGTTTCAAAACCATGCACCAGAATACACTTCTTTCAACTCAGTAATACATTTTGAATGTGTACCTAGAGTTTAAAGCAGAAAAAACTGAACTTTTAGAATTTTAATTTTTTGACCAAAACGACAGCCCCGGGGATTATAAACATGTTGATATGGTTGTGATTTTTTTTCTGACTGCGGTTTCAAAACCATGCACCAGAATCCACTTCTTTCAACTCAGTAATACATTTTGGATGTGTACCTAGAGTTTAAAGCAGAAAAAACGGAACTTTTAGAATTTTCATTTTTTTGACCAAAACGACAGCCCCGGGGGTCATAAACATGTTGATATGGTTGTGATTTTTTTTCTGACTGCGGTTTCAAAACCATGCACCAGAATGCACTTCTTTCAACTCAGTAATACATTTTGGATGTGTACCTAGAGTTTAAAGCAGAAAAAACGGAACTTTTAGAATTTTCATTTTCTGACCAAAACGACAGCCCCGGGGGTTATAAACATGTTGATATGGTTGTGATTTTTTTTCTGACTGCGGTTTCAAAACCATGCACCAGAATCCACTTCTTTCAACTCAG
Organism: Crinia signifera; assembly: GCF_055691185.1. Taxonomy (NCBI): domain Eukaryota; kingdom Metazoa; phylum Chordata; class Amphibia; order Anura; family Myobatrachidae; genus Crinia; species Crinia signifera. The sequence continues at coordinate 22,932,996 of NC_139228.1, read as the reverse complement.
TAATACATTTTGGATGTGTACCTAGAGTTTAAAGCAGAAAAAACTGAACTTTTAGAATTTTAATTTTTTGACCAAAACGACAGCCCCGGGGGTTATAAACATGTTGATATGGTTGTGATTTTTTTTCTGACTGCGGTTTCAAAACCATGCACCAGAATCCACTTCTTTCAACTCAGTAATACATTTTGGATGTATACCTAGAGTTTAAAGCAGAAAAAACTGAACTTTTAGAATTTTCATTTTTTGACCAAAACGACAGCCCCGGGGGTTATAAACATGTTGATATGGTTGTGTTTTTTTTTCTGACTGCGGTTTCAAAACCATGCACCAGAATACACTTCTTTCAACTCAGTAATACATTTTGAATGTGTACCTAGAGTTTAAAGCAGAAAAAACTGAACTTTTAGAATTTTCATTTTTTGACCAAAACGACAGCCCCGGGGATTATAAACATGTTGATATGGTTGTGATTTTTTTTCTGACTGCGGTTTCAAAACCATGCACCAGAATCCACTTCTTTCAACTCAGTAATACATTTTGGATGTGTACCTAGAGTTTAAAGCAGAAAAAACGGAACTTTTAGAATTTTCATTTTTTTGACCAAAACGACAGCCCCGGGGGTCATAAACATGTTGATATGGTTGTGATTTTTTTTCTGACTGCGGTTTCAAAACCATGCACCAGAATGCACTTCTTTCAACTCAGTAATACATTTTGGATGTGTACCTAGAGTTTAAAGCAGAAAAAACGGAACTTTTAGAATTTTCATTTTCTGACCAAAACGACAGCCCCGGGGGTTATAAACATGTTGATATGGTTGTGATTTTTTTTCTGACTGCGGTTTCAAAACCATGCACCAGAATCCACTTCTTTCAACTCAGTAATACATTTTGGATGTGTACCTAGAGTTTAAAGCAGAAAAAACTGAACTTTTAGAATTTTCATATTTTGACCAAAACGACAGCCCTGGGGGTTATAAACATGTTGATATGGTTGTGATTTTTTTTCTGACTGCGGTTTCAAAACCATGCACCAGAATCCACTTCTTTCAACTCAGTAATACATTTTGGATGTGTACCTAGAGTTTAAAGCAGAAAAACATGAACTTTTAGAATTTTCATTTTTTGACCAAAACGACAGCCCCGGGGGTTATAAACATGTTGATATGGATGTGATTTTTTTTCTGACTGCGGTTTCAAAACCATGCACCAGAATCCACTTCTTTCAACTCAGTAATACATTTTGGATGTGTACCTAGAGTTTAAAGCAGAGAAACATGAACTTTTAGAATTTTCATTTTTCGACCAAAACGACAGCCCCGGGGGTTATAAACATGTTGATATGGATGTGATTTTTTTTCTGACTGCGGTTTCAAAACCATGCACCAGAATCCACTTCTTTCAACTCAGTAATACATTTTGGATGTGTACCTAGAGTTTAAAGCAGAAAAAACGGAACTTTTAGAATTTTCATTTTTTGACCAAAACGACAGCCCCGGGGGTTATAAACATGTTGATATGGTTGTGATTTTTTTTCTGACTGCGGTTTCAAAACCATGCACCAGAATCCACTTCTTTCAACTCAGTAATACCTTTTGGTTGTGTACCTAGAGTTTAAAGCAGAAAAAACTGAACTTTTAGAATTTTCATTTTTTGACCAAAACGACAGCCCCGGGGGTTATAAACATGTTGATATGGTTGTGATTTTTTTTCTGACTGCGGTTTCAAAACCATGCACCAGAATCCACTTCTTTCAACTCAGTAATACATTTTGGATGTGTACCTAGAGTTTAAAGCAGAAAAAACGGAACTTTTAGAATTTTCATTTTTTGACCAAAACGACAGCCCCGGGGGTTATAAACATGTTGATATGGTTGTGATTTTTTTTCTGACTGCGGTTTTAAAACAATGCACCAGAATCCACTTCTTTCAACTCAGTAATACATTTTGGATGTGTACCTAGAGTTTAAAGCAGAAAAAACGGAACTTTTAGAATTTTCATTTTTTGACCAAAACGACAGCCCCGGGGGTTATAAACATGTTGATATGGTTGTGATTTTTTTTCTGACTGCGGTATCAAAACCATGCACCAGAATCCACTTCTTTCAACTCAGTAATACATTTTGGATGTGTACCTAGAGTTTAAAGCAGAAAAAACTGAACTTTTAGAATTTTCATTTTTTGACCAAAACGACAGCCCCGGGGGTTATAAACATGTTGATATGGTTGTGATTTTTTTTCTGACTGCGGTTTCAAAACCATGCACCAGAATGCACTTCTTTCAACTCAGTAATACATTTTGGATGTGTACCTAGAGTTTAAAGCAGAAAAAACGGAACTTTTAGAATTTTCATTTTCTGACCAAAACGACAGCCCCGGGGGTTATAAACATGTTGATATGGTTGTGATTTTTTTTCTGACTGCGGTTTCAAAACCATGCACCAGAATCCACTTCTTTCAACTCAGTAATACATTTTGGATGTGTACCTAGAGTTTAAAGCAGAAAAAACTGAACTTTTAGAATTTTCATATTTTGACCAAAACGACAGCCCTGGGGGTTATAAACATGTTGATATGGTTGTGATTTTTTTTCTGACTGCGGTTTCAAAACCATGCACCAGAATCCACTTCTTTCAACTCAGTAATACATTTTGGATGTGTACCTAGAGTTTAAAGCAGAAAAACATGAACTTTTAGAATTTTCATTTTTTGACCAAAACGACAGCCCCGGGGGTTATAAACATGTTGATATGGATGTGATTTTTTTTCTGACTGCGGTTTCAAAACCATGCACCAGAATCCACTTCTTTCAACTCAGTAATACATTTTGGATGTGTACCTAGAGTTTAAAGCAGAGAAACATGAACTTTTAGAATTTTCATTTTTCGACCAAAACGACAGCCCCGGGGGTTATAAACATGTTGATATGGATGTGATTTTTTTTCTGACTGCGGTTTCAAAACCATGCACCAGAATCCACTTCTTTCAACTCAGTAATACATTTTGGATGTGTACCTAGAGTTTAAAGCAGAAAAAACGGAACTTTTAGAATTTTCATTTTTTGACCAAAACGACAGCCCCGGGGGTTATAAACATGTTGATATGGTTGTGATTTTTTTTTCTGACTGCGGTTTCAAAACCATGCACCAGAATCCACTTCTTTCAACTCAGTAATACCTTTTGGTTGTGTACCTAGAGTTTAAAGCAGAAAAAACTGAACTTTTAGAATTTTCATTTTTTGACCAAAACGACAGCCCCGGGGGTTATAAACATGTTGATATGGTTGTGATTTTTTTTCTGACTGCGGTTTCAAAACCATGCACCAGAATCCACTTCTTTCAACTCAGTAATACATTTTGGATGTGTACCTAGAGTTTAAAGCAGAAAAAACGGAACTTTTAGAATTTTCATTTTTTGACCAAAACGACAGCCCCGGGGGTTATAAACATGTTGATATGGTTGTGATTTTTTTTCTGACTGCGGTTTTAAAACAATGCACCAGAATCCACTTCTTTCAACTCAGTAATACATTTTGGATGTGTACCTAGAGTTTAAAGCAGAAAAAACGGAACTTTTAGAATTTTCATTTTTTGACTAAACGACAGCCCCGGGGGTTATAAACATGTTGATATGGTTGTGATTTTTTTTCTGACTGCGGTATCAAAACCATGCACCAGAATCCACTTCTTTCAACTCAGTAATACATTTTGGATGTGTACCTAGAGTTTAAAGCAGAAAAAACTGAACTTTTAGAATTTTCATTTTTTGACCAAAACGACAGCCCCGGGGGTTATAAACATGTTGATATGGTTGTGATTTTTTTTCTGACTGCGGTTTCAAAACCATGCACCAGAATCCACTTCTTTCAACTCAGTAATACATTTTGGATGTGTACCTAGAGTTTAAAGCAGAAAAAACGGAACTTTTAGAATTTTCATTTTTTGACCAAAACGACAGCCCCGGGGGTTATAAACATGTTGATATGGTTGTGATTTTTTTTCTGACTGCGGTTTTAAAACCATGCACCAGAATCCACTTCTTTCAACTCAGTAATACATTTTGGATGTGTACCTAGAGTTTAAAGCAGAAAAACATGAACATTTAGAATTTTCATTTTTTGACCAAAACGACAGCCCCGGGGGTTATAAACATGTTGATATGGATGTGATTTTTTTTCTGACTGCGGTTTCAAAACCATGCACCAGAATCCACTTCTTTCAACTCAGTAATACATTTTGGATGTGTACCTAGAGTTTAAAGCAGAAAAAACGGAACTTTTAGAATTTTAATTTTTTGACCAAAACGACAGGCCCGGGGGTTATAAACATGTTGATATGGTTGTGATTTTTTTTTCTGATTGCGGTTTCAAAACCATGCACCAGAATCCACTTCTTTCAACTCAGTAATACATTTTGGATGTGTACCTAGAGTTTAAAGCAGAAAAAACGGAACTTTTAGAATTTTCATTTTTTGACCAAAACGACAGCCCCGGGGGTTATAAACATGTTGATATGGTTGTGATTTTTTTTCTGACTGCGGTTTCAAAACCATGCACCAGAATCCACTTCTTTCAACTCAGTAATACATTTTGGATGTGTACCTAGAGTTTAAAGCAGAAAAAACGGAACTTTTAGAATTTTCATTTTTTGACCAAAACGACAGCCCCGGGGGTTATTAACATGTTGATATGGTTGTGAATTTTTTTCTGACTGCGGTTTCAAAACCATGCACCAGAATCCACTTCTTTCAACTCAGTAATACATTTTGGATGTGTACCTAGAGTTTAAAGCAGAAAAAACGGAACTTTTAGAATTTTAATTTTTTGACCAAAACGACAGCCCCGGGGGTTATAAACATGTTGATATGGTTGTGATTTTTTTTCTGACTGCGGTTTCAAAACCATGCACCAGAATGCACTTCTTTCAACTCAGTAATACATTTTGGATGTGTACCTAGAGTTTAAAGCAGAAAAAACTGAACTTTTAGAATTTTCATTTTTTGACCAAAACGACAGCCCCGGGGATTATAAACATGTTGATATGGTTGTGATTTTTTTCTGACTGCGGTTTCAAAACCATGCACCAGAATCCACTTCTTTCAACTCAGTAATACATTTTGGATGTGTACCTAGAGTTTAAAGCAGAAAAAACTGAACTTTTAGAATTTTCATTTTTTTGACCAAAACGACAGCCCCGGGGGTCATAAACATGTTGATATGGTTGTGATTTTTTTTCTGACTGCGGTTTCAAAACCATGCACCAGAATGCACTTCTTTCAACTCAGTAATACATTTTGGATGTGTACCTAGAGTTTAAAGCAGAAAAACATGAACTTTTAGAATTTTCATTTTTTGACCAAAACGACAGCCCCGGGGGTTATAAACATGTTGATATGGATGTGATTTTTTTTCTGACTGCGGTTTCAAAACCATGCACCAGAATCCACTTCTTTCAACTCAGTAATACATTTTGGATGTGTACCTAGAGTTTAAAGCAGAAAAAACGGAACTTTTAGAATTTTCATTTTTTGACCAAAACGACAGCCCCGGGGGTTATAAACATGTTGATATGGTTGTGATTTTTTTTTCTGACTGCGGTTTCTAAACCATGCACCAGAATCCACTTCTTTCAACTCAGTAATACATTTTGGATGTGTACCTAGAGTTTAAAGCAGAAAAAACGGAACTTTTAGAATTTTCATTTTTTGACCAAAACGACAGCCCCGGGGGTTATAAACATGTTGATATGGTTGTGATTTTTTTTCTGACTGCGGTTTCAAAACCATGCACCAGAATCCACTTCTTTCAACTCAGTAATACATTTTGGATGTGTACCTAGAGTTTAAAGCAGAAAAAACTGAACTTTTAGAATTTTCATTTTTTGACCAAAACGACAGCCCCGGGGGTTATAAACATGTTGATATGGTTGTGATTTTTTTTTTCTGACTGCAGTTTCAAAACCATGCACCAGAATCCACTTCTTTCAACTCAGTAATACATTTTGGATGTGTACCTAGAGTTTAAACCAGAAAAAACTGAACTTTTAGAATTTTCATTTTTTGACCAAAACGACAGCCGCGGGGGTTATAAAAATGTTGATATGGATGTGATTTTTTTTCTGACTGCGGTTTCAAAACCATGCACCAGAATCCACTTCTTTCAACTCAGTAATACATTTTGGATGTGTACCTAGAGTTTAAAGCAGAAAAAACGGAACTTTTAGAATTTTCATTTTTTGACCAAAACGACAGCCCCGGGGGTTATAAAAATGTTGATATGGATGTGATTTTTTTTCTGACTGCGGTTTCAAAACCATGCACCGGAATCCACTTCTTTCAACTCAGTAATACATTTTAGATGTGTACCTAGAGTTTAAAGCAGAAAAAACGGAACTTTTAGAATTTTCATTTTTTGACCAAAACGACAGCTTTGGGGGTAATAAAAATGTTGATATGGATGTGATTTTTTTTCTGACTGCGGTTTCAAAACCATGCACCAGAATCCACTTCTTTCAACTCAGTAATACATTTTGGATGTGTACCTAGAGTTTAAAGCAGAAAAAACGGAACTTTTAGAATTTTCATTTTGTGACCAAAACGACAGCCCCGGGGGTTATAAACATGTTGATATGGTTGTGATTTTTTTCTGACTGCGGTTTCAAAACCATGCACCAGAATCCACTTCTTTCAACTCAGTAATACTTTTTGGATGTGTACCTAGAGTTTAAAGCAGAAAAACATGAACTTTTAGAATTTTCATTTTTTGACCAAAACGACAGCCCCGGGGGTTATAAACATGTTGATATGGATGTGATTTTTTTTCTGACTGCGGTTTCAAAACCATGCACCAGAATCCACTTCTTTCAACTCAGTAATACATTTTGGATGTGTACCTAGAGTTTAAAGCAGAAAAAAACGGAACTTTTAGAATTTTCATTTTTTGACCAAAACGACAGCCCCGGGGGTTATAAACATGTTGATATGGTTGTGATTTTTTTTTCTGACTGCGGTTTCTAAACCATGCACCAGAATCCACTTCTTTCAACTCAGTAATACATTTTGGATGTGTACCTAGAGTTTAAAGCAGAAAAAACGGAACTTTTAGAATTTTCATTTTTTGACCAAAACGACAGCCCCGGGGGTTATAAACATGTTGATATGGTTGTGATTTTTTTTCTGACTGCGGTTTTAAAACCATGCACCAGAATCCACTTCTTTCAACTCAGTAATACATTTTGGATGTGTACCTAGAGTTTAAAGCAGAAAAACATGAACTTTTAGAATTTTCATTTTTTGACCAAAACGACAGCCCCGGGGGTTATAAACATGTTGATATGGATGTGATTTTTTTTCTGACTGCGGTTTCAAAACCATGCACCAGAATCCACTTCTTTCAACTCAGTAATACATTTTGGATGTGTACCTAGAGTTTAAAGCAGAAAAAACGGAACTTTTAGAATTTTAATTTTTTGACCAAAACGACAGGCCCGGGGGTTATAAACATGTTGATATGGTTGTGATTTTTTTTTCTGATTGCGGTTTCAAAACCATGCACCAGAATCCACTTCTTTCAACTCAGTAATACATTTTGGATGTGTACCTAGAGTTTAAAGCAGAAAAAACGGAACTTTTAGAATTTTCATTTTTTGACCAAAACGACAGCCCCGGGGGTTATAAACATGTTGATATGGTTGTGATTTTTTTTCTGACTGCGGTTTCAAAACCATGCACCAGAATCCACTTCTTTCAACTCAGTAATACATTTTGGATGTGTACCTAGAGTTTAAAGCAGAAAAAACGGAACTTTTAGAATTTTCATTTTTTGACCAAAACGACAGCCCCGGGGGTTATTAACATGTTGATATGGTTGTGAATTTTTTTCTGACTGCGGTTTCAAAACCATGCACCAGAATCCACTTCTTTCAACTCAGTAATACATTTTGGATGTGTACCTAGAGTTTAAAGCAGAAAAAACGGAACTTTTAGAATTTTAATTTTTTGACCAAAACGACAGCCCCGGGGGTTATAAACATGTTGATATGGTTGTGATTTTTTTTCTGACTGCGGTTTCAAAACCATGCACCAGAATGCACTTCTTTCAACTCAGTAATACATTTTGGATGTGTACCTAGAGTTTAAAGCAGAAAAAACTGAACTTTTAGAATTTTCATTTTTTGACCAAAACGACAGCCCCGGGGATTATAAACATGTTGATATGGTTGTGATTTTTTTCTGACTGCGGTTTCAAAACCATGCACCAGAATCCACTTCTTTCAACTCAGTAATACATTTTGGATGTGTACCTAGAGTTTAAAGCAGAAAAAACTGAACTTTTAGAATTTTCATTTTTTTGACCAAAACGACAGCCCCGGGGGTCATAAACATGTTGATATGGTTGTGATTTTTTTTCTGACTGCGGTTTCAAAACCATGCACCAGAATGCACTTCTTTCAACTCAGTAATACATTTTGGATGTGTACCTAGAGTTTAAAGCAGAAAAAATTGATCTTTTAGAATTTTCATTTTCTGACCAAAACGACAGCCCCGGGGGTTATAAACATGTTGATATGGTTGTGATTTTTTTCTGACTGCGGTTTCAAAACCATGCACCAGAATCCACTTCTTTCAACTCAGTAATACATTTTGGATGTGTACCTAGAGTTTAAAGCAGAAAAACATGAACTTTTAGAATTTTCATTTTTTGACCAAAACGACAGCCCCGGGGGTTATAAACATGTTGATATGGATGTGATTTTTTTTCTGACTGCGGTTTCAAAACCATGCACCAGAATCCACTTCTTTCAACTCAGTAATACATTTTGGATGTGTACCTAGAGTTTAAAGCAGAAAAAACGGAACTTTTAGAATTTTCATTTTTTGACCAAAACGACAGCCCCGGGGGTTATAAACATGTTGATATGGTTGTGATTTTTTTTTCTGACTGCGGTTTCTAAACCATGCACCAGAATCCACTTCTTTCAACTCAGTAATACATTTTGGATGTGTACCTAGAGTTTAAAGCAGAAAAAACGGAACTTTTAGAATTTTCATTTTTTGACCAAAACGACAGCCCCGGGGGTTATAAACATGTTGATATGGTTGTGATTTTTTTTCTGACTGCGGTTTCAAAACCATGCACCAGAATCCACTTCTTTCAACTCAGTAATACATTTTGGATGTGTACCTAGAGTTTAAAGCAGAAAAAACTGAACTTTTAGAATTTTCATTTTTTGACCAAAACGACAGCCCCGGGGGTTATAAACATGTTGATATGGTTGTGATTTTTTTTTCTGACTGCAGTTTCAAAACCATGCACCAGAATCCACTTCTTTCAACTCAGTAATACATTTTGGATGTGTACCTAGAGTTTAAAACAGAAAAAACTGAACTTTTAGAATTTTCATTTTTTGACCAAAACGACAGCCGCGGGGGTTATAAAAATGTTGATATGGATGTGATTTTTTTTCTGACTGCGGTTTCAAAACCATGCACCAGAATCCACTTCTTTCAACTCAGTAATACATTTTGGATGTGTACCTAGAGTTTAAAGCAGAAAAAACGGAACTTTTAGAATTTTCATTTTTTGACCAAAACGACAGCCCCGGGGGTTATAAAAATGTTGATATGGATGTGATTTTTTTTCTGACTGCGGTTTCAAAACCATGCACCGGAATCCACTTCTTTCAACTCAGTAATACATTTTAGATGTGTACCTAGAGTTTAAAGCAGAAAAAACGGAACTTTTAGAATTTTCATTTTTTGACCAAAACGACAGCTTTGGGGATAATAAAAATGTTGATATGGATGTGATTTTTTTTCTGACTGCGGTTTCAAAACCATGCACCAGAATCCACTTCTTTCAACTCAGTAATACATTTTGGATGTGTACCTAGAGTTTAAAGCAGAAAAAACGGAACTTTTAGAATTTTCATTTTGTGACCAAAACGACAGCCCCGGGGGTTATAAACATGTTGATATGGTTGTGATTTTTTTCTGACTGCGGTTTCAAAACCATGCACCAGAATCCACTTCTTTCAACTCAGTAATACTTTTTGGATGTGTACCTAGAGTTTAAAGCAGAAAAACATGAACTTTTAGAATTTTCATTTTTTGACCAAAACGACAGCCCCGGGGGTTATAAACATGTTGATATGGATGTGATTTTTTTTCTGACTGCGGTTTCAAAACCATGCACCAGAATCCACTTCTTTCAACTCAGTAATACATTTTGGATGTGTACCTAGAGTTTAAAGCAGAAAAAACGGAACTTTTAGAATTTTCATTTTTTGACCAAAACGACAGCCCCGGGGGTTATAAACATGTTGATATGGTTGTGATTTTTTTTTCTGACTGCGGTTTCTAAACCATGCACCAGAATCCACTTCTTTCAACTCAGTAATACATTTTGGATGTGTACCTAGAGTTTAAAGCAGAAAAAACGGAACTTTTAGAATTTTCATTTTTTGACCAAAACGACAGCCCCGGGGGTTATAAACATGTTGATATGGTTGTGATTTTTTTTCTGACTGCGGTTTCAAAACCATGCACCAGAATCCACTTCTTTCAACTCAGTAATACATTTTGGATGTGTACCTAGAGTTTAAAGCAGAAAAAACTGAACTTTTAGAATTTTCATTATTTGACCAAAACGACAGCCGGTTATAAACATGTTGATATGGTTGTGATTTTTTTTCTGACTGCAGTTTCAAAACCATGCACCAGAATCCACTTCTTTCAACTCAGTAATACATTTTGGATGTGTACCTAGAGTTTAAACCAGAAAAAACGGAACTTTTAGAATTTTCATTTTTTGACCAAAACGACAGCCGCGGGGGTTATAAAAATGTTGATATCGATGTGATTTTTTTTCTGACTGCGGTTTCAAAACCATGCACCAGAATCCACTTCTTTCAACTCAGTAATACATTTTGGATGTGTACCTAGAGTTTAAAGCAGAAAAAACGGAACTTTTAGAATTTTAATTTTTTGACCAAAACGACAGCCCCGGGGGTTATAAAAATGTTGATATGGATGTGATTTTTTTTCTGACTGCGGTTTCAAAACCATGCACCGGAATCCACTTCTTTCAACTCAGTAATACATTTTAGATGTGTACCTAGAGTTTAAAGCAGAAAAAACGGAACTTTTAGAATTTTCATTTTTTGACCAAAACGACAGCTTTGGGGGTTATAAAAATGTTGATCTGGATGTGATTTTTTTTATGACTGCGGTTTCAAAACCATGCACCAGAATCCACTTCTTTCAACTCAGTAATACATTTTGGATGTGTACCTAGAGTTTAAAACAGAAAAAACGGAACTTTTAGAATTTTCATTTTTTGACCAAAACGACAGCCCCTGGGGTTATAAACATGTTGATATGGTTGTGATTTTTTTTCTGACTGCGGTTTCAAAACCATGCACCAGAATCCACTTCTTTCAACTCAGTAATACATTTTGGATGTGTACCTAGAGTTTAAAGCAGAAAAAACGGAACTTTTAGAATTTTCATTTTTGACCAAAACGACAGCCCCGGGGGTTATAAAAATGTTGATATGGATGTGATTTTTTTTATGACTGCGGTTTCAAAACCATGCACCAGAATCCACTTCTTTCAACTCAGTAATACATTTTGGATGTGTACCTAGAGTTTAAAGCAGAAAAAACGGAACTTTTAGAATTTTCATTTTTGACCAAAACGACAGCCCCGGGGGTTATAAAAATGTTGATATGGATGTGATTTTTTTTATGACTGCGGTTTCAAAACCATGCACCAGAATCCACTTCTTTCAACTCAGTAATACATTTTGGATGTGTACCTAGAGTTTAAAGCAGAAAAAACGGAACTTTTAGAATTTTCATTTTTTGACCAAAACGACAGCTTTGGGGGTTATAAAAATGTTGATATGGATGTGATTTTTTTTCTGACTGCGGTTTCAAAACCATGCACCAGAATCCACTTCTTTCAACTCAGTAATACATTTTGGATGTTTACCTAGAGTTTAAAGCAGAAAAACATGAACTTTTAGAATTTTCATTTTTTGACCAAAACGACAGCCCCGGGGGTTATAAACATGTTGATATGGATGTGATTTTTTTTCTGACTGCGGTTTCAAAACCATGCACCAGAATCCACTTCTTTCAACTCAGTAATACATTTTGGATGTGTACCTAGAGTTTAAAGCAGAAAAAACGGAACTTTTAGAATTTTCATTTTTTGACCAAAACGACAGCCCCGGGGGTTATAAACATGTTGATATGGTTGTGATTTTTTTTTCTGACTGCGGTTTCTAAACCATGCACCAGAATCCACTTCTTTCAACTCAGTAATACATTTTGGATGTGTACCTAGAGTTTAAAGCAGAAAAAACTGAACTTTTAGAATTTTCATTTTTTGACCAAAACGACAGCCCCGGGGGTTATAAACATGTTGATATGGATGTGATTTTTTTTCTGACTGCGGTTTCAAAACCATGCACCAGAATCCACTTCTTTCAACTCAGTAATACATTTTGGATGTGTACCTAGAGTTTAAAGCAGAAAAAACGGAACTTTTAGAATTTTCATTTTTTGACCAAAACGACAGCCCCGGGGGTTATAAACATGTTGATATGGTTGTGATTTTTTTTTCTGACTGCGGTTTCTAAACCATGCACCAGAATCCACTTCTTTCAACTCAGTAATACATTTTGGATGTGTACCTAGAGTTTAAAGCCGAAAAAACGGAACTTTTAGAATTTTCATTTTTTGACCAAAACGACAGCCCCGGGGGTTATAAACATGTTGATATGGTTGTGATTTTTTTTCTGACTGCGGTTTCAAAACCATGCACCAGAATCCACTTCTTTCAACTCAGTAATACATTTTGGATGTGTACCTAGAGTTTAAAGCAGAAAAAACTGAACTTTTAGAATTTTCATTTTTTGACCAAAACGACAGCCCCGGGGGTTATAAACATGTTGATATGAATGTGATTTTTTTTCTGACTGCGGTTTCAAAACCATGCACCAGAATCCACTTCTTTCAACTCAGTAATACATTTTGGATGTGTACCTAGAGTTTAAAGCAGAAAAAACGGAACTTTTAGAATTTTCATTTTTTGACCAAAACGACAGCCCCGGGGGTTATAAACATGTTGATATGGTTGTGATTTTTTTTTCTGACTGCGGTTTCTAAACCATGCACCAGAATCCACTTCTTTCAACTCAGTAATACATTTTGGATGTGTACCTAGAGTTTAAAGCAGAAAAAACGGAACTTTTAGAATTTTCATTTTTTGACCAAAACGACAGCCCCGGGGGTTATAAACATGTTGATATGGTTGTGATTTTTTTTCTGACTGCGGTTTCAAAACCATGCACCAGAATCCACTTCTTTCAACTCAGTAATACATTTTGGATGTGTACCTAGAGTTTAAAGCAGAAAAAACGGAACTTTTAGAATTTTCATTTTTTGACCAAAACGACAGCCCCGGGGGTTATAAACATGTTGATATGGTTGTGATTTTTTTTCTGACTGCGGTTTCAAAACCATGCACCAGAATCCACTTCTTTCAACTCAGTAATACATTTTGGATGTGTACCTAGAGTTTAAAGCAGAAAAAACTGAACTTTTAGAATTTTCATTTTTTGACCAAAACGACAGCCCCGGGAGTTATAAACATGTTGATATGGTTGTGATTTTTTTTTCTGACTGCAGTTTCAAAACCATGCACCAGAATCCACTTCTTTCAACTCAGTAATACATTTTGGATGTGTACCTAGAGTTTAAAGCAGAAAAAACAGAACTTTTAGAATTTTCATTTTTTGACCAAAACGACAGCCGCGGGGGTTATAAAAATGTTGATATGGATGTGATTTTTTTTATGACTGCGGTTTCAAAACCATGCACCAGAATCCACTTCTTTCAACTCAGTAATACATTTTGGATGTGTACCTAGAGTTTAAAGCAGAAAAAACTGAACTTTTAGAATTTTCATTTTTTGACCAAAACGACAGCCCCTGGGGTTATAAACATGTTGATATGGTTGTGATTTTTTTTCTGACTGCGGTTTCAAAACCATGCACCAGAATCCACTTCTTTCAACTCAGTAATACATTTTGGATGTGTACCTAGAGTTTAAAGCAGAAAAAACGGAACTTTTAGAATTTTCATTTTTGACGAAAACGACAGCCCCGGGGGTTATAAAAATGTTGATATGGATGTGATTTTTTTTATGACTGCGGTTTCAAAACCATGCACCAGAATCCACTTCTTTCAACTCAGTAATACATTTTGGATGTGTACCTAGAGTTTAAAGCAGAAAAAACGGAACTTTTAGAATTTTCATTTTTTGACCAAAACGACAGCTTCGGGGGTTATAAAAATGTTGATATGGATGTGATTTTTTTTCTGACTGCGGTTTCAAAACCATGCACCAGAATCCACTTCTTTCAACTCAGTAATACATTTTGGATGTGTACCTAGAGTTTAAAGCAGAAAAACATGAACTTTTAGAATTTTCATTTTTTGACCAAAACGACAGCCCCGGGGGTTATAAACATGTTGATATGGATGTGATTTTTTTTCTGACTGCGGTTTCAAAACCATGCACCAGAATCCACTTCTTTCAACTCAGTAATACATTTTGGATGTGTACCTAGAGTTTAAAGCAGAAAAAACGGAACTTTTAGAATTTTCATTTTTTGACCAAAACGACAGCCCCGGGGGTTATAAACATGTTGATATGGTTGTGATTTTTTTTTCTGACTGCGGTTTCTAAACCATGCACCAGAATCCACTTCTTTCAACTCAGTAATACATTTTGGATGTGTACCTAGAGTTTAAAGCAGAAAAAACGGAACTTTTAGAATTTTCATTTTTTGACCAAAACGACAGCCCTGGGGGTTATAAACATGTTGATATGGCTGTGATTTTTTTTCTGACTGCGGTTTCAAAACCATGCACCAGAATCCACTTCTTTCAACTCAGTAATACATTTTGGATGTGTACCTAGAGTTTAAAGCAGAAAAACATGAACTTTTAGAATTTTCATTTTTTGACCAAAACGACAGCCCCGGGGGTTATAAACATGTTGATATGGATGTGATTTTTTTTCTGACTGCGGTTTCAAAACCATGCACCAGAATCCACTTCTTTCAACTCAGTAATACATTTTGGATGTGTACCTAGAGTTTAAAGCAGAAAAAACAGAACTTTTAGAATTTTCATTTTTTGACCAAAACGACAGCCCCGGGGGTTATAAACATGTTGATATGGTTGTGATTTTTTTTTCTGACTGCGGTTTCAAAACCATGCACCAGAATCCACTTCTTTCAACTCAGTAATACCTTTTGGTTGTGTACCTAGAGTTTAAAGCAGAAAAAACTGAACTTTTAGAATTTTCATTTTTTGACCAAAACGACAGCCCCGGGGGTTATAAACATGTTGATATGGTTGTGATTTTTTTTCTGACTGCGGTTTCAAAACCATGCACCAGAATCCACTTCTTTCAACTCAGTAATACATTTTGGATGTGTACCTAGAGTTTAAAGCAGAAAAAACGGAACTTTTAGAATTTTCATTTTTTGACCAAAACGACAGCCCCGGGGGTTATAAACATGTTGATATGGTTGTGATTTTTTTTCTGACTGCGGTTTTAAAACCATGCACCAGAATCCACTTCTTTCAACTCAGTAATACATTTTGGATGTGTACCTAGAGTTTAAAGCAGAAAAAACGGAACTTTTAGAATTTTCATTTTTTGACCAAAACGACAGCCCCGGGGGTTATAAACATGTTGATATGGTTGTGATTTTTTTTCTGACTGCGGTATCAAAACCATGCACCAGAATCCACTTCTTTCAACTCAGTAATACATTTTGGATGTGTACCTAGAGTTTAAAGCAGAAAAAACTGAACTTTTAGAATTTTCATTTTTTGACCAAAACGACAGCCCCGGGGGTTATAAACATGTTGATATGGTTGTGATTTTTTTTCTGACTGCGGTTTCAAAACCATGCACCAGAATCCACTTCTTTCAACTCAGTAATACATTTTGGATGTGTACCTAGAGTTTAAAGCAGAAAAAACGGAACTTTTAGAATTTTCATTTTTTGACCAAAACGACAGCCCCGGGGGTTATAAACATGTTGATATGGTTGTGATTTTTTTTCTGACTGCGGTTTTAAAACCATGCACCAGAATCCACTTCTTTCAACTCAGTAATACATTTTGGATGTGTACCTAGAGTTTAAAGCAGAAAAACATGAACTTTTAGAATTTTCATTTTTTGACCAAAACGACAGCCCCGGGGGTTATAAACATGTTGATATGGATGTGATTTTTTTTCTGACTGCGGTTTCAAAACCATGCACCAGAATCCACTTCTTTCAACTCAGTAATACATTTTGGATGTGTACCTAGAGTTTAAAGCAGAAAAAACGGAACTTTTAGAATTTTAATTTTTTGACCAAAACGACAGGCCCGGGGGTTATAAACATGTTGATATGGTTGTGATTTTTTTTTCTGATTGCGGTTTCAAAACCATGCACCAGAATCCACTTCTTTCAACTCAGTAATACATTTTGGATGTGTACCTAGAGTTTAAAGCAGAAAAAAACGGAACTTTTAGAATTTTCATTTTTTGACCAAAACGACAGCCCCGGGGGTTATAAATATGTTGATATGGTTGTGATTTTTTTTCTGACTGCGGTTTCAAAACCATGCACCAGAATCCACTTCTTTCAACTCAGTAATACATTTTGGATGTGTACCTAGAGTTTAAAGCAGAAAAAACGGAACTTTTAGAATTTTCATTTTTTGACCAAAACGACAGCCCCGGGGGTTATTAACATGTTGATATGGTTGTGAATTTTTTTCTGACTGCGGTTTCAAAACCATGCACCAGAATCCACTTCTTTCAACTCAGTAATACATTTTGGATGTGTACCTAGAGTTTAAAGCAGAAAAAACGGAACTTTTAGAATTTTAATTTTTTGACCAAAACGACAGCCCCGGGGGTTATAAACATGTTGATATGGTTGTGATTTTTTTTCTGACTGCGGTTTCAAAACCATGCACCAGAATGCACTTCTTTCAACTCAGTAATACATTTTGGATGTGTACCTAGAGTTTAAAGCAGAAAAAACTGAACTTTTAGAATTTTCATTTTTTGACCAAAACGACAGCCCCGGGGATTATAAACATGTTGATATGGTTGTGATTTTTTTCTGACTGCGGTTTCAAAACCATGCACCAGAATCCACTTCTTTCAACTCAGTAATACATTTTGGATGTGTACCTAGAGTTTAAAGCAGAAAAAACTGAACTTTTAGAATTTTCATTTTTTTGACCAAAACGACAGCCCCGGGGGTCATAAACATGTTGATATGGTTGTGATTTTTTTTCTGACTGCGGTTTCAAAACCATGCACCAGAATGCACTTCTTTCAACTCAGTAATACATTTTGGATGTGTACCTAGAGTTTAAAGCAGAAAAAATTGATCTTTTAGAATTTTCATTTTCTGACCAAAACGACAGCCCCGGGGGTTATAAACATGTTGATATGGTTGTGATTTTTTTCTGACTGCGGTTTCAAAACCATGCACCAGAATCCACTTCTTTCAACTCAGTAATACATTTTGGATGTGTACCTAGAGTTTAAAGCAGAAAAACATGAACTTTTAGAATTTTCATTTTTTGACCAAAACGACAGCCCCGGGGGTTATAAACATGTTGATATGGATGTGATTTTTTTTCTGACTGCGGTTTCAAAACCATGCACCAGAATCCACTTCTTTCAACTCAGTAATACATTTTGGATGTGTACCTAGAGTTTAAAGCAGAAAAAACTGAACTTTTAGAATTTTCATTTTTTGACCAAAACGACAGCCCCGGGTGTTATAAACATGTTGATATGGTTGTGATTTTTTTTTCTGACTGCAGTTTCAAAACCATGCACCAGAATCCACTTCTTTCAACTCAGTAATACATTTTGGATGTGTACCTAGAGTTTAAACCAGAAAAAACTGAACTTTTTAGAATTTTCATTTTTTGACCAAAACGACAGCCGCGGGGGTTATAAAAATGTTGATATGGATGTGATTTTTTTTCTGACTGCGGTTTCAAAACCATGCACCAGAATCCACTTCTTTCAACTCAGTAATACATTTTGGATGTGTACCTAGAGTTTAAAGCAGAAAAAACGGAACTTTTAGAATTTTCATTTTTTGACCAAAACGACAGCCCCGGGGGTTATAAAAATGTTGATATGGATGTGATTTTTTTTCTGACTGCGGTTTCAAAACCATGCACCGGAATCCACTTCTTTCAACTCAGTAATACATTTTAGATGTGTACCTAGAGTTTAAAGCAGAAAAAACGGAACTTTTAGAATTTTCATTTTTTGACCAAAACGACAGCTTTGGGGATAATAAAAATGTTGATATGGATGTGATTTTTTTTCTGACTGCGGTTTCAAAACCATGCACCAGAATCCACTTCTTTCAACTCAGTAATACATTTTGGATGTGTACCTAGAGTTTAAAGCAGAAAAAACGGAACTTTTAGAATTTTCATTTTGTGACCAAAACGACAGCCCCGGGGGTTATAAACATGTTGATATGGTTGTGATTTTTTTCTGACTGCGGTTTCAAAACCATGCACCAGAATCCACTTCTTTCAACTCAGTAATACATTTTGGATGTGTACCTAGAGTTTAAAGCAGAAAAAACGGAACTTTTAGAATTTTCATTTTTTGACCAAAACGACAGCCCCGGGGGTTATAAACATGTTGATATGGTTGTGATTTTTTTTTCTGACTGCGGTTTCTAAACCATGCACCAGAATCCACTTCTTTCAACTCAGTAATACATTTTGGATGTGTACCTAGAGTTTAAAGTAGAAAAAACGGAACTTTTAGAATTTTCATTTTTTGACCAAAACGACAGCCCCGGGGGTTATAAACATGTTGATATGGTTGTGATTTTTTTTCTGACTGCGGTTTCAAAACCATGCACCAGAATCCACTTCTTTCAACTCAGTAATACATTTTGGATGTGTACCTAGAGTTTAAAGCAGAAAAAACTGAACTTTTAGAATTTTCATTATTTGACCAAAACGACAGCCGGTTATAAACATGTTGATATGGTTGTGATTTTTTTTCTGACTGCAGTTTCAAAACCATGCACCAGAATCCACTTCTTTCAACTCAGTAATACATTTTGGATGTGTACCTAGAGTTTAAACCAGAAAAAACAGAACTTTTAGAATTTTCATTTTTTGACCAAAACGACAGCCGCGGGGGTTATAAAAATGTTGATATGGATGTGATTTTTTTTCTGACTGCGGTTTCAAAACCATGCACCGGAATCCACTTCTTTCAACTCAGTAATACATTTTAGATGTGTACCTAGAGTTTAAAGCAGAAAAAACGGAACTTTTAGAATTTTCATTTTTTGACCAAAACGACAGCTTTGGGGGTTATAAAAATGTTGATATGGATGTGATTTTTTTTATGACTGCGGTTTCAAAACCATGCACCAGAATCCACTTCTTTCAACTCAGTAATACATTTTGGATGTGTACCTAGAGTTTAAAGCAGAAAAAACGGAACTTTTAGAATTTTCATTTTTTTACCAAAACGACAGCCCCGGTGATTATAAAAATGTTGATATGGATGTGATTTTTTTTATGACTGCGGTTTCAAAACCATGCACCAGAATCCACTTCTTTCAACTCAGTAATACATTTTGGATGTGTACCTAGAGTTTAAAGCAGAAAAAACTGAACTTTTAGAATTTTCATTTTTTGACCAAAACGACAGCCCCTGGGGTTATAAACATGTTGATATGGTTGTGATTTTTTTTCTGACTGCGGTTTCAAAACCATGCACCAGAATCCACTTCTTTCAACTCAGTAATACATTTTGGATGTGTACCTAGAGTTTAAAGCAGAAAAAACGGAACTTTTAGAATTTTCATTTTTGACCAAAACGACAGCCCCGGGGGTTATAAAAATGTTGATATGGATGTGATTTTTTTTATGACTGCGGTTTCAAAACCATGCACCAGAATCCACTTCTTTCAACTCAGTAATACATTTTGGATGTGTACCTAGAGTTTAAAGCAGAAAAAACGGAACTTTTAGAATTTTCATTTTTTGACCAAAACGACAGCTTTGGGGGTTATAAAAATGTTGATATGGATGTGATTTTTTTTCTGACTGCGGTTTCAAAACCATGCACCAGAATCCACTTCTTTCAACTCAGTAATACATTTTGGATGTGTACCTAGAGTTTAAAGCAGAAAAACATGAACTTTTAGAATTTTCATTTTTTGACCAAAACGACAGCCCCGGGGGTTATAAACATGTTGATATGGATGTGATTTTTTTTCTGACTGCGGTTTCAAAACCATGCACCAGAATCCACTTCTTTCAACTCAGTAATACATTTTGGATGTGTACCTAGAGTTTAAAGCAGAAAAAACGGAACTTTTAGAATTTTCATTTTTTGACCAAAACGACAGCCCCGGGGGTTATAAACATGTTGATATGGTTGTGATTTTTTTTTCTGACTGCGGTTTCTAAACCATGCACCAGAATCCACTTCTTTCAACTCAGTAATACATTTTGGATGTGTACCTAGAGTTTAAAGCAGAAAAAACTGAACTTTTAGAATTTTCATTTTTTGACCAAAACGACAGCCCCGGGGGTTATAAACATGTTGATATGGATGTGATTTTTTTTCTGACTGCGGTTTCAAAACCATGCACCAGAATCCACTTCTTTCAACTCAGTAATACATTTTGGATGTGTACCTAGAGTTTAAAGCAGAAAAAACGGAACTTTTAGAATTTTCATTTTTTGACCAAAACGACAGCCCCGGGGGTTATAAACATGTTGATATGGTTGTGATTTTTTTTTCTGACTGCGGTTTCTAAACCATGCACCAGAATCCACTTCTTTCAACTCAGTAATACATTTTGGATGTGTACCTAGAGTTTAAAGCCGAAAAAACGGAACTTTTAGAATTTTCATTTTTTGACCAAAACGACAGCCCCGGGGGTTATAAACATGTTGATATGGTTGTGATTTTTTTTCTGACTGCGGTTTCAAAACCATGCACCAGAATCCACTTCTTTCAACTCAGTAATACATTTTGGATGTGTACCTAGAGTTTAAAGCAGAAAAAACTGAACTTTTAGAATTTTCATTTTTTGACCAAAACGACAGCCCCGGGGGTTATAAACATGTTGATATGGATGTGATTTTTTTTCTGACTGCGGTTTCAAAACCATGCACCAGAATCCACTTCTTTCAACTCAGTAATACATTTTGGATGTGTACCTAGAGTTTAAAGCAGAAAAAACGGAACTTTTAGAATTTTCATTTTTTGACCAAAACGACAGCCCCGGGGGTTATAAACATGTTGATATGGTTGTGATTTTTTTTTCTGACTGCGGTTTCTAAACCATGCACCAGAATCCACTTCTTTCAACTCAGTAATACATTTTGGATGTGTACCTAGAGTTTAAAGCAGAAAAAACGGAACTTTTAGAATTTTCATTTTTTGACCAAAACGACAGCCCCGGGGGTTATAAACATGTTGATATGGTTGTGATTTTTTTTCTGACTGCGGTTTCAAAACCATGCACCAGAATCCACTTCTTTCAACTCAGTAATACATTTTGGATGTGTACCTAGAGTTTAAAGCAGAAAAAACGGAACTTTTAGAATTTTCATTTTTTGACCAAAACGACAGCCCCGGGGGTTATAAACATGTTGATATGGTTGTGATTTTTTTTCTGACTGCGGTTTCAAAACCATGCACCAGAATCCACTTCTTTCAACTCAGTAATACATTTTGGATGTGTACCTAGAGTTTAAAATAGAAAAAACGGAACTTTTAGAATTTTCATTTTTTGACCAAAACGACAGCCCCGGGGGTTATAAACATGTTGATATGGTTGTGATTTTTTTTTCTGACTGCGGTTTCAAAACCATGCACCAGAATCCACTTCTTTCAACTCAGTAATACATTTTGGATGTGTACCTAGAGTTTAAAGCAGAAAAAACTGAACTTTTAGAATTTTCATTTTTTGACCAAAACGACAGCCCCGGGGGTTATAAACATGTTGATATGGATGTGATTTTTTTTCTGACTGCGGTTTCAAAACCATGCACCAGAATCCACTTCTTTCAACTCAGTAATACATTTTGGATGTGTACCTAGAGTTTAAAGCAGAAAAAACTGAACTTTTAGAATTTTCATTTTTTGACCAAAACGACAGCCCCGGGGGTTATAAAAATGTTGATATGGATGTGATTTTTTTTATGACTGCGGTTTCAAAACCATGCACCAGAATCCACTTCTTTCAACTCAGTAATACATTTTGGATGTGTACCTAGAGTTTAAAGCAGAAAAAACGGAACTTTTAGAATTTTCATTTTTTGACCAAAACGACAGCCCCGGGGGTTATAAAAATGTTGATATGGATGTGTTTTTTATTTTCTGACTGCGGTTTCAAAACCATGCACCGGAATCCACTTCTTTCAACTCAGTAATACATTTTAGATGTGTACCTAGAGTTTAAAGCAGAAAAAACGGAACTTTTAGAATTTTCATTTTTTGACCAAAACGACAGCTTTGGGGGTTATAAAAATGTTGATATGGATGTGATTTTTTTTCTGACTGCGGTTTCAAAACCATGCACCAGAATCCACTTCTTTCAACTCAGTAATACATTTTGGATGTGTACCTAGAGTTTAAAGCAGAAAAAACTGAACTTTTAGAATTTTCATTTTCTGACCAAAACGACAGCCCCGGGGGTTATAAACATGTTGATATGGTTGTGATTTTTTTTCTGACTGCGGTTTCAAAACCATGCACCAGAATCCACTTCTTTCAACTCAGTAATACATTTTAGATGTGTACCTAGAGTTTAAAGCAGAAAAAACGGAACTTTTAGAATTTTCATTTTCTGACCAAAACGACAGCCCCGGGGGTTATAAACATGTTGATATGGTTGTGATTTTTTTTCTGACTGCGGTTTCAAAACCATGCACCAGAATCCACTTCTTTCAACTCAGTAATACATTTTGGATGTGTACCTAGAGTTTAAAGCAGAAAAAACTGAACTTTTAGAATTTTCATTTTCTGACCAAAACGACAGCCCCGGGGGTTATAAACATGTTGATATGGTTGTGATTTTTTTTCTGACTGCGGTTTCAAAACCATGCACCAGAATCCACTTCTTTCAACTCAGTAATACATTTTAGATGTGTACCTAGAGTTTAAAGCAGAAAAAACGGAACTTTTAGAATTTTCATTTTTTGACCAAAACGACAGCTTTGGGGGTTATAAAAATGTTGATATGGATGTGATTTTTTTTCTGACTGCGGTTTCAAAACCATGCACCAGAATCCACTTCTTTCAACTCAGTAATACATTTTGGATGTGTACCTAGAGTTTAAAGCAGAAAAAACGGAACTTTTAGAATTTTCATTTTTTTGACCAAAACGACAGCCCCGGGGGTCATAAACATGCTGATATGGTTGTGATTTTTTTTCTGACTGCGGTTTCAAAACCATGCACCAGAATCCACTTCTTTCAACTCAGTAATACATTTTGGATGTGTACCTAGAGTTTAAAGCAGAAAAAACTGAACTTTTAGAATTTTCATTTTTTGACCAAAACGACAGCCCCGGGGGTTATAAACATGTTGATATGGTTGTGATTTTTTTTTCTGACTGCGGTTTCTAAACCATGCACCAGAATCCACTTCTTTCAACTCAGTAATACATTTTGGATGTGTACCTAGAGTTTAAAGCAGAAAAAACGGAACTTTTAGAATTTTCATTTTTTGACCAAAACGACAGCCCCGGGGGTTATAAACATGTTGATATGGTTGTGATTTTTTTTCTGACTGCGGTTTCAAAACCATGCACCAGAATCCACTTCTTTCAACTCAGTAATACATTTTGGATGTGTACCTAGAGTTTAAAGCAGAAAAAACTGAACTTTTAGAATTTTCATTTTTTGACCAAAACGACAGCCCCGGGGGTTATAAACATGTTGATATGGTTGTGATTTTTTTTTCTGACTGCAGTTTCAAAACCATGCACCAGAATCCACTTCTTTCAACTCAGTAATACATTTTGGATGTGTACCTAGAGTTTAAACCAGAAAAAACGGAACTTTTAGAATTTTCATTTTTTGACCAAAACGACAGCCGTGGGGGTTATAAAAATGTTGATATGGATGTGATTTTTTTTCTGACTGCGGTTTCAAAACCATGCACCAGAATCCACTTCTTTCAACTCAGTAATACATTTTGGATGTGTACCTAGAGTTTAAAGCAGAAAAAACGGAACTTTTAGAATTTTCATTTTTTGACCAAAACGACAGCCCCGGGGGTTATAAAAATGTTGATATGGATGTGATTTTTTTTCTGACTGCGGTTTCAAAACCATGCACCGGAATCCACTTCTTTCAACTCAGTAATACATTTTAGATGTGTACCTAGAGTTTAAAGCAGAAAAAACGGAACTTTTAGAATTTTCATTTTTTGACCAAAACGACAGCTTTGGGGGTTATAAAAATGTTGATATGGATGTGATTTTTTTTATGACTGCGGTTTCAAAACCATGCACCAGAATCCACTTCTTTCAACTCAGTAATACATTTTGGATGTGTACCTAGAGTTTAAAGCAGAAAAAACGGAACTTTTAGAATTTTCATTTTTTTACCAAAACGACAGCCCCGGTGATTATAAAAATGTTGATATGGATGTGATTTTTTTTATGACTGCGGTTTCAAAACCATGCACCAGAATCCACTTCTTTCAACTCAGTAATACATTTTGGATGTGTACCTAGAGTTTAAAGCAGAAAAAACTGAACTTTTAGAATTTTCATTTTTTGACCAAAACGACAGCCCCTGGGGTTATAAACATGTTGATATGGTTGTGATTTTTTTTCTGACTGCGGTTTCAAAACCATGCACCAGAATCCACTTCTTTCAACTCAGTAATACATTTTGGATGTGTACCTAGAGTTTAAAGCAGAAAAAACGGAACTTTTAGAATTTTCATTTTTGACCAAAACGACAGCCCCGGGGGTTATAAAAATGTTGATATGGATGTGATTTTTTTTATGACTGCGGTTTCAAAACCATGCACCAGAATCCACTTCTTTCAACTCAGTAATACATTTTGGATGTGTACCTAGAGTTTAAAGCAGAAAAAACGGAACTTTTAGAATTTTCATTTTTTGACCAAAACGACAGCTTTGGGGGTTATAAAAATGTTGATATGGATGTGATTTTTTTTCTGACTGCGGTTTCAAAACCATGCACCAGAATCCACTTCTTTCAACTCAGTAATACATTTTGGATGTGTACCTAGAGTTTAAAGCAGAAAAACATGAACTTTTAGAATTTTCATTTTTTGACCAAAACGACAGCCCCGGGGGTTATAAACATGTTGATATGGATGTGATTTTTTTTCTGACTGCGGTTTCAAAACCATGCACCAGAATCCACTTCTTTCAACTCAGTAATACATTTTGGATGTGTACCTAGAGTTTAAAGCAGAAAAAACGGAACTTTTAGAATTTTCATTTTTTGACCAAAACGACAGCCCCGGGGGTTATAAACATGTTGATATGGTTGTGATTTTTTTTTCTGACTGCGGTTTCTAAACCATGCACCAGAATCCACTTCTTTCAACTCAGTAATACATTTTGGATGTGTACCTAGAGTTTAAAGCAGAAAAAACGGAACTTTTAGAATTTTCATTTTTTGACCAAAACGACAGCCCCGGGGGTTATAAACATGTTGATATGGTTGTGATTTTTTTTCTGACTGCGGTTTCAAAACCATGCACCAGAATCCACTTCTTTCAACTCAGTAATACATTTTGGATGTGTACCTAGAGTTTAAAGCAGAAAAAACGGAACTTTTAGAATTTTCATTTTTTGACCAAAACGACAGCCCCTGGGGTTATAAACATGTTGATATGGTTGTGATTTTTTTTCTGACTGCGGTTTCAAAACCATGCACCAGAATCCACTTCTTTCAACTCAGTAATACATTTTGGATGTGTACCTAGAGTTTAAAGCAGAAAAAACGGAACTTTTAGAATTTTCATTTTTGACCAAAACGACAGCCCCGGGGGTTATAAAAATGTTGATATGGATGTGATTTTTTTTATGACTGCGGTTTCAAAACCATGCACCAGAATCCACTTCTTTCAACTCAGTAATACATTTTGGATGTGTACCTAGAGTTTAAAGCAGAAAAAACGGAACTTTTAGAATTTTCATTTTTTGACCAAAACGACAGCTTTGGGGGTTATAAAAATGTTGATATGGATGTGATTTTTTTTCTGACTGCGGTTTCAAAACCATGCACCAGAATCCACTTCTTTCAACTCAGTAATACATTTTGGATGTGTACCTAGAGTTTAAAGCAGAAAAACATGAACTTTTAGAATTTTCATTTTTTGACCAAAACGACAGCCCCGGGGGTTATAAACATGTTGATATGGATGTGATTTTTTTTCTGACTGCGGTTTCAAAACCATGCACCAGAATCCACTTCTTTCAACTCAGTAATACATTTTGGATGTGTACCTAGAGTTTAAAGCAGAAAAAACGGAACTTTTAGAATTTTCATTTTTTGACCAAAACGACAGCCCCGGGGGTTATAAACATGTTGATATGGTTGTGATTTTTTTTTCTGACTGCGGTTTCTAAACCATGCACCAGAATCCACTTCTTTCAACTCAGTAATACATTTTGGATGTGTACCTAGAGTTTAAAGCAGAAAAAACTGAACTTTTAGAATTTTCATTTTTTGACCAAAACGACAGCCCCGGGGGTTATAAACATGTTGATATGGATGTGATTTTTTTTCTGACTGCGGTTTCAAAACCATGCACCAGAATCCACTTCTTTCAACTCAGTAATACATTTTGGATGTGTACCTAGAGTTTAAAGCAGAAAAAACGGAACTTTTAGAATTTTCATTTTTTGACCAAAACGACAGCCCCGGGGGTTATAAACATGTTGATATGGTTGTGATTTTTTTTTCTGACTGCGGTTTCTAAACCATGCACCAGAATCCACTTCTTTCAACTCAGTAATACATTTTGGATGTGTACCTAGAGTTTAAAGCCGAAAAAACGGAACTTTTAGAATTTTCATTTTTTGACCAAAACGACAGCCCCGGGGGTTATAAACATGTTGATATGGTTGTGATTTTTTTTCTGACTGCGGTTTCAAAACCATGCACCAGAATCCACTTCTTTCAACTCAGTAATACATTTTGGATGTGTACCTAGAGTTTAAAGCAGAAAAAACTGAACTTTTAGAATTTTCATTTTTTGACCAAAACGACAGCCCCGGGGGTTATAAACATGTTGATATGGATGTGATTTTTTTTCTGACTGCGGTTTCAAAACCATGCACCAGAATCCACTTCTTTCAACTCAGTAATACATTTTGGATGTGTACCTAGAGTTTAAAGCAGAAAAAACGGAACTTTTAGAATTTTCATTTTTTGACCAAAACGACAGCCCCGGGGGTTATAAACATGTTGATATGGTTGTGATTTTTTTTTCTGACTGCGGTTTCTAAACCATGCACCAGAATCCACTTCTTTCAACTCAGTAATACATTTTGGATGTGTACCTAGAGTTTAAAGCAGAAAAAACGGAACTTTTAGAATTTTCATTTTTTGACCAAAACGACAGCCCCGGGGGTTATAAACATGTTGATATGGTTGTGATTTTTTTTCTGACTGCGGTTTCAAAACCATGCACCAGAATCCACTTCTTTCAACTCAGTAATACATTTTGGATGTGTACCTAGAGTTTAAAGCAGAAAAAACGGAACTTTTAGAATTTTCATTTTTTGACCAAAACGACAGCCCCGGGGGTTATAAACATGTTGATATGGTTGTGATTTTTTTTCTGACTGCGGTTTCAAAACCATGCACCAGAATCCACTTCTTTCAACTCAGTAATACATTTTGGATGTGTACCTAGAGTTTAAAGCAGAAAAAACTGAACTTTTAGAATTTTCATTTTTTGACCAAAACGACAGCCCCGGGGGTTATAAACATGTTGATATGGTTGTGATTTTTTTTTCTGACTGCAGTTTCAAAACCATGCACCAGAATCCACTTCTTTCAACTCAGTAATACATTTTGGATGTGTACCTAGAGTTTAAAGCAGAAAAAACAGAACTTTTAGAATTTTCATTTTTTGACCAAAACGACAGCCGCGGGGGTTATAAAAATGTTGATATGGATGTGATTTTTTTTATGACTGCGGTTTCAAAACCATGCACCAGAATCCACTTCTTTCAACTCAGTAATACATTTTGGATGTGTACCTAGAGTTTAAAGCAGAAAAAACTGAACTTTTAGAATTTTCATTTTTTGACCAAAACGACAGCCCCTGGGGTTATAAACATGTTGATATGGTTGTGATTTTTTTTCTGACTGCGGTTTCAAAACCATGCACCAGAATCCACTTCTTTCAACTCAGTAATACATTTTGGATGTGTACCTAGAGTTTAAAGCAGAAAAAACGGAACTTTTAGAATTTTCATTTTTGACCAAAACGACAGCCCCGGGGGTTATAAAAATGTTGATATGGATGTGATTTTTTTTATGACTGCGGTTTCAAAACCATGCACCAGAATCCACTTCTTTCAACTCAGTAATACATTTTGGATGTGTACCTAGAGTTTAAAGCAGAAAAAACGGAACTTTTAGAATTTTCATTTTTTGACCAAAACGACAGCTTTGGGGGTTATAAAAATGTTGATATGGATGTGATTTTTTTTCTGACTGCGGTTTCAAAACCATGCACCAGAATCCACTTCTTTCAACTCAGTAATACATTTTGGATGTGTACCTAGAGTTTAAAGCAGAAAAACATGAACTTTTAGAATTTTCATTTTTTGACCAAAACGACAGCCCCGGGGGTTATAAACATGTTGATATGGATGTGATTTTTTTTCTGACTGCGGTTTCAAAACCATGCACCAGAATCCACTTCTTTCAACTCAGTAATACATTTTGGATGTGTACCTAGAGTTTAAAGCAGAAAAAACGGAACTTTTAGAATTTTCATTTTTTGACCAAAACGACAGCCCCGGGGGTTATAAACATGTTGATATGGTTGTGATTTTTTTTTCTGACTGCGGTTTCTAAACCATGCACCAGAATCCACTTCTTTCAACTCAGTAATACATTTTGGATGTGTACCTAGAGTTTAAAGCAGAAAAAACGGAACTTTTAGAATTTTCATTTTTTGACCAAAACGACAGCCCCGGGGGTTATAAACATGTTGATATGGTTGTGATTTTTTTTCTGACTGCGGTTTCAAAACCATGCACCAGAATCCACTTCTTTCAACTCAGTAATACATTTTGGATGTGTACCTAGAGTTTAAAGCAGAAAAAACGGAACTTTTAGAATTTTCATTTTTTGACCAAAACGACAGCCCCTGGGGTTATAAACATGTTGATATGGTTGTGATTTTTTTTCTGACTGCGGTTTCAAAACCATGCACCAGAATCCACTTCTTTCAACTCAGTAATACATTTTGGATGTGTACCTAGAGTTTAAAGCAGAAAAAACGGAACTTTTAGAATTTTCATTTTTGACCAAAACGACAGCCCCGGGGGTTATAAAAATGTTGATATGGATGTGATTTTTTTTATGACTGCGGTTTCAAAACCATGCACCAGAATCCACTTCTTTCAACTCAGTAATACATTTTGGATGTGTACCTAGAGTTTAAAGCAGAAAAAACGGAACTTTTAGAATTTTCATTTTTTGACCAAAACGACAGCTTTGGGGGTTATAAAAATGTTGATATGGATGTGATTTTTTTTCTGACTGCGGTTTCAAAACCATGCACCAGAATCCACTTCTTTCAACTCAGTAATACATTTTGGATGTGTACCTAGAGTTTAAAGCAGAAAAACATGAACTTTTAGAATTTTCATTTTTTGACCAAAACGACAGCCCCGGGGGTTATAAACATGTTGATATGGATGTGATTTTTTTTCTGACTGCGGTTTCAAAACCATGCACCAGAATCCACTTCTTTCAACTCAGTAATACATTTTGGATGTGTACCTAGAGTTTAAAGCAGAAAAAACGGAACTTTTAGAATTTTCATTTTTTGACCAAAACGACAGCCCCGGGGGTTATAAACATGTTGATATGGTTGTGATTTTTTTTTCTGACTGCGGTTTCTAAACCATGCACCAGAATCCACTTCTTTCAACTCAGTAATACATTTTGGATGTGTACCTAGAGTTTAAAGCAGAAAAAACTGAACTTTTAGAATTTTCATTTTTTGACCAAAACGACAGCCCCGGGGGTTATAAACATGTTGATATGGATGTGATTTTTTTTCTGACTGCGGTTTCAAAACCATGCACCAGAATCCACTTCTTTCAACTCAGTAATACATTTTGGATGTGTACCTAGAGTTTAAAGCAGAAAAAACGGAACTTTTAGAATTTTCATTTTTTGACCAAAACGACAGCCCCGGGGGTTATAAACATGTTGATATGGTTGTGATTTTTTTTTCTGACTGCGGTTTCTAAACCATGCACCAGAATCCACTTCTTTCAACTCAGTAATACATTTTGGATGTGTACCTAGAGTTTAAAGCCGAAAAAACGGAACTTTTAGAATTTTCATTTTTTGACCAAAACGACAGCCCCGGGGGTTATAAACATGTTGATATGGTTGTGATTTTTTTTCTGACTGCGGTTTCAAAACCATGCACCAGAATCCACTTCTTTCAACTCAGTAATACATTTTGGATGTGTACCTAGAGTTTAAAGCAGAAAAAACTGAACTTTTAGAATTTTCATTTTTTGACCAAAACGACAGCCCCGGGGGTTATAAACATGTTGATATGGATGTGATTTTTTTTCTGACTGCGGTTTCAAAACCATGCACCAGAATCCACTTCTTTCAACTCAGTAATACATTTTGGATGTGTACCTAGAGTTTAAAGCAGAAAAAACGGAACTTTTAGAATTTTCATTTTTTGACCAAAACGACAGCCCCGGGGGTTATAAACATGTTGATATGGTTGTGATTTTTTTTTCTGACTGCGGTTTCTAAACCATGCACCAGAATCCACTTCTTTCAACTCAGTAATACATTTTGGATGTGTACCTAGAGTTTAAAGCAGAAAAAACGGAACTTTTAGAATTTTCATTTTTTGACCAAAACGACAGCCCCGGGGGTTATAAACATGTTGATATGGTTGTGATTTTTTTTCTGACTGCGGTTTCAAAACCATGCACCAGAATCCACTTCTTTCAACTCAGTAATACATTTTGGATGTGTACCTAGAGTTTAAAGCAGAAAAAACGGAACTTTTAGAATTTTCATTTTTTGACCAAAACGACAGCCCCGGGGGTTATAAACATGTTGATATGGTTGTGATTTTTTTTCTGACTGCGGTTTCAAAACCATGCACCAGAATCCACTTCTTTCAACTCAGTAATACATTTTGGATGTGTACCTAGAGTTTAAAGCAGAAAAAACTGAACTTTTAGAATTTTCATTTTTTGACCAAAACGACAGCCCCGGGGGTTATAAACATGTTGATATGGTTGTGATTTTTTTTTCTGACTGCAGTTTCAAAACCATGCACCAGAATCCACTTCTTTCAACTCAGTAATACATTTTGGATGTGTACCTAGAGTTTAAAGCAGAAAAAACAGAACTTTTAGAATTTTCATTTTTTGACCAAAACGACAGCCGCGGGGGTTATAAAAATGTTGATATGGATGTGATTTTTTTTATGACTGCGGTTTCAAAACCATGCACCAGAATCCACTTCTTTCAACTCAGTAATACATTTTGGATGTGTACCTAGAGTTTAAAGCAGAAAAAACTGAACTTTTAGAATTTTCATTTTTTGACCAAAACGACAGCCCCTGGGGTTATAAACATGTTGATATGGTTGTGATTTTTTTTCTGACTGCGGTTTCAAAACCATGCACCAGAATCCACTTCTTTCAACTCAGTAATACATTTTGGATGTGTACCTAGAGTTTAAAGCAGAAAAAACTGAACTTTTAGAATTTTCATTTTTGACCAAAACGACAGCCCCGGGGGTTATAAAAATGTTGATATGGATGTGATTTTTTTTATGACTGCGGTTTCAAAACCATGCACCAGAATCCACTTCTTTCAACTCAGTAATACATTTTGGATGTGTACCTAGAGTTTAAAGCAGAAAAAACGGAACTTTTAGAATTTTCATTTTTTGACCAAAACGACAGCTTCGGGGGTTATAAAAATGTTGATATGGATGTGATTTTTTTTCTGACTGCGGTTTCAAAACCATGCACCAGAATCCACTTCTTTCAACTCAGTAATACATTTTGGATGTGTACCTAGAGTTTAAAGCAGAAAAACATGAACTTTTAGAATTTTCATTTTTTGACCAAAACGACAGCCCCGGGGGTTATAAACATGTTGATATGGATGTGATTTTTTTTCTGACTGCGGTTTCAAAACCATGCACCAGAATCCACTTCTTTCAACTCAGTAATACATTTTGGATGTGTACCTAGAGTTTAAAATAGAAAAAACGGAACTTTTAGAATTTTCATTTTTTGACCAAAACGACAGCCCCGGGGGTTATAAACATGTTGATATGGTTGTGATTTTTTTTTCTGACTGCGGTTTCAAAACCATGCACCAGAATCCACTTCTTTCAACTCAGTAATACATTTTGGATGTGTACCTAGAGTTTAAAGCAGAAAAAACTGAACTTTTAGAATTTTCATTTTTTGACCAAAACGACAGCCCCGGGGGTTATAAACATGTTGATATGGATGTGATTTTTTTTCTGACTGCGGTTTCAAAACCATGCACCAGAATCCACTTCTTTCAACTCAGTAATACATTTTGGATGTGTACCTAGAGTTTAAAGCAGAAAAAACTGAACTTTTAGAATTTTCATTTTTTGACCAAAACGACAGCCCCGGGGGTTATAAAAATGTTGATATGGATGTGATTTTTTTTATGACTGCGGTTTCAAAACCATGCACCAGAATCCACTTCTTTCAACTCAGTAATACATTTTGGATGTGTACCTAGAGTTTAAAGCAGAAAAAACGGAACTTTTAGAATTTTCATTTTTTGACCAAAACGACAGCCCCGGGGGTTATAAAAATGTTGATATGGATGTGATTTTTTTTCTGACTGCGGTTTCAAAACCATGCACCGGAATCCACTTCTTTCAACTCAGTAATACATTTTAGATGTGTACCTAGAGTTTAAAGCAGAAAAAACGGAACTTTTAGAATTTTCATTTTTTGACCAAAACGACAGCTTTGGGGGTTATAAAAATGTTGATATGGATGTGATTTTTTTTCTGACTGCGGTTTCAAAACCATGCACCAGAATCCACTTCTTTCAACTCAGTAATACATTTTGGATGTGTACCTAGAGTTTAAAGCAGAAAAAACGGAACTTTTAGAATTTTCATTTTTTGACCAAAACGACAGCCCCGGGGGTTATAAACATGTTGATATGGTTGTGATTTTTTTTTCTGACTGCGGTTTCTAAACCATGCACCAGAATCCACTTCTTTCAACTCAGTAATACATTTTGGATGTGTACCTAGAGTTTAAAGCAGAAAAAACTGAACTTTTAGAATTTTCATTTTTTGACCAAAACGACAGCCCCGGGGGTTATAAACATGTTGATATGGATGTGATTTTTTTTCTGACTGCGGTTTCAAAACCATGCACCAGAATCCACTTCTTTCAACTCAGTAATACATTTTGGATGTGTACCTAGAGTTTAAAGCAGAAAAAACGGAACTTTTAGAATTTTCATTTTTTGACCAAAACGACAGCCCCGGGGGTTATAAACATGTTGATATGGTTGTGATTTTTTTTTCTGACTGCGGTTTCTAAACCATGCACCAGAATCCACTTCTTTCAACTCAGTAATACATTTTGGATGTGTACCTAGAGTTTAAAGCCGAAAAAACGGAACTTTTAGAATTTTCATTTTTTGACCAAAACGACAGCCCCGGGGGTTATAAACATGTTGATATGGTTGTGATTTTTTTTCTGACTGCGGTTTCAAAACCATGCACCAGAATCCACTTCTTTCAACTCAGTAATACATTTTGGATGTGTACCTAGAGTTTAAAGCAGAAAAAACTGAACTTTTAGAATTTTCATTTTTTGACCAAAACGACAGCCCCGGGGGTTATAAACATGTTGATATGGATGTGATTTTTTTTCTGACTGCGGTTTCAAAACCATGCACCAGAATCCACTTCTTTCAACTCAGTAATACATTTTGGATGTGTACCTAGAGTTTAAAGCAGAAAAAACGGAACTTTTAGAATTTTCATTTTTTGACCAAAACGACAGCCCCGGGGGTTATAAACATGTTGATATGGTTGTGATTTTTTTTCTGACTGCGGTTTCAAAACCATGCACCAGAATCCACTTCTTTCAACTCAGTAATACATTTTGGATGTGTACCTAGAGTTTAAAGCAGAAAAAACGGAACTTTTAGAATTTTCATTTTTTGACCAAAACGACAGCCCCGGGGGTTATAAACATGTTGATATGGTTGTGATTTTTTTTCTGACTGCGGTTTCAAAACCATGCACCAGAATCCACTTCTTTCAACTCAGTAATACATTTTGGATGTGTACCTAGAGTTTAAAGCAGAAAAAACTGAACTTTTAGAATTTTCATTTTTTGACCAAAACGACAGCCCCGGGGGTTATAAACATGTTGATATGGTTGTGATTTTTTTTTCTGACTGCAGTTTCAAAACCATGCACCAGAATCCACTTCTTTCAACTCAGTAATACATTTTGGATGTGTACCTAGAGTTTAAAGCAGAAAAAACAGAACTTTTAGAATTTTCATTTTTTGACCAAAACGACAGCCGCGGGGGTTATAAAAATGTTGATATGGATGTGATTTTTTTTATGACTGCGGTTTCAAAACCATGCACCAGAATCCACTTCTTTCAACTCAGTAATACATTTTGGATGTGTACCTAGAGTTTAAAGCAGAAAAAACTGAACTTTTAGAATTTTCATTTTTTGACCAAAACGACAGCCCCTGGGGTTATAAACATGTTGATATGGTTGTGATTTTTTTTCTGACTGCGGTTTCAAAACCATGCACCAGAATCCACTTCTTTCAACTCAGTAATACATTTTGGATGTGTACCTAGAGTTTAAAGCAGAAAAAACTGAACTTTTAGAATTTTCATTTTTGACCAAAACGACAGCCCCGGGGGTTATAAAAATGTTGATATGGATGTGATTTTTTTTATGACTGCGGTTTCAAAACCATGCACCAGAATCCACTTCTTTCAACTCAGTAATACATTTTGGATGTGTACCTAGAGTTTAAAGCAGAAAAAACGGAACTTTTAGAATTTTCATTTTTTGACCAAAACGACAGCTTCGGGGGTTATAAAAATGTTGATATGGATGTGATTTTTTTTCTGACTGCGGTTTCAAAACCATGCACCAGAATCCACTTCTTTCAACTCAGTAATACATTTTGGATGTGTACCTAGAGTTTAAAGCAGAAAAACATGAACTTTTAGAATTTTCATTTTTTGACCAAAACGACAGCCCCGGGGGTTATAAACATGTTGATATGGATGTGATTTTTTTTCTGACTGCGGTTTCAAAACCATGCACCAGAATCCACTTCTTTCAACTCAGTAATACATTTTGGATGTGTACCTAGAGTTTAAAATAGAAAAAACGGAACTTTTAGAATTTTCATTTTTTGACCAAAACGACAGCCCCGGGGGTTATAAACATGTTGATATGGTTGTGATTTTTTTTTCTGACTGCGGTTTCAAAACCATGCACCAGAATCCACTTCTTTCAACTCAGTAATACATTTTGGATGTGTACCTAGAGTTTAAAGCAGAAAAAACTGAACTTTTAGAATTTTCATTTTTTGACCAAAACGACAGCCCCGGGGGTTATAAAAATGTTGATATGGATGTGATTTTTTTTATGACTGCGGTTTCAAAACCATGCACCAGAATCCACTTCTTTCAACTCAGTAATACATTTTGGATGTGTACCTAGAGTTTAAAGCAGAAAAAACGGAACTTTTAGAATTTTCATTTTTTGACCAAAACGACAGCCCCGGGGGTTATAAAAATGTTGATATGGATGTGATTTTTTTTCTGACTGCGGTTTCAAAACCATGCACCGGAATCCACTTCTTTCAACTCAGTAATACATTTTAGATGTGTACCTAGAGTTTAAAGCAGAAAAAACGGAACTTTTAGAATTTTCATTTTTTGACCAAAACGACAGCTTTGGGGGTTATAAAAATGTTGATATGGATGTGATTTTTTTTCTGACTGCGGTTTCAAAACCATGCACCAGAATCCACTTCTTTCAACTCAGTAATACATTTTGGATGTGTACCTAGAGTTTAAAGCAGAAAAAACTGAACTTTTAGAATTTTCATTTTCTGACCAAAACGACAGCCCCGGGGGTTATAAACATGTTGATATGGTTGTGATTTTTTTTCTGACTGCGGTTTCAAAACCATGCACCAGAATCCACTTCTTTCAACTCAGTAATACATTTTAGATGTGTACCTAGAGTTTAAAGCAGAAAAAACGGAACTTTTAGAATTTTCATTTTCTGACCAAAACGACAGCCCCGGGGGTTATAAACATGTTGATATGGTTGTGATTTTTTTTCTGACTGCGGTTTCAAAACCATGCACCAGAATCCACTTCTTTCAACTCAGTAATACATTTTGGATGTGTACCTAGAGTTTAAAGCAGAAAAAACTGAACTTTTAGAATTTTCATTTTCTGACCAAAACGACAGCCCCGGGGGTTATAAACATGTTGATATGGTTGTGATTTTTTTTCTGACTGCGGTTTCAAAACCATGCACCAGAATCCACTTCTTTCAACTCAGTAATACATTTTAGATGTGTACCTAGAGTTTAAAGCAGAAAAAACGGAACTTTTAGAATTTTCATTTTTTGACCAAAACGACAGCTTTGGGGGTTATAAAAATGTTGATATGGATGTGATTTTTTTTCTGACTGCGGTTTCAAAACCATGCACCAGAATCCACTTCTTTCAACTCAGTAATACATTTTGGATGTGTACCTAGAGTTTAAAGCAGAAAAAACGGAACTTTTAGAATTTTCATTTTTTTGACCAAAACGACAGCCCCGGGGGTCATAAACATGTTGATATGGTTGTGATTTTTTTTCTGACTGCGGTTTCAAAACCATGCACCAGAATCCACTTCTTTCAACTCAGTAATACATTTTGGATGTGTACCTAGAGTTTAAAGCAGAAAAAACGGAACTTTTAGAATTTTCATTTTTTGACCAAAACGACAGCCCCGGGGGTTATAAACATGTTGATATGGTTGTGATTTTTTTTTCTGACTGCGGTTTCTAAACCATGCACCAGAATCCACTTCTTTCAACTCAGTAATACATTTTGGATGTGTACCTAGAGTTTAAAGCAGAAAAAACGGAACTTTTAGAATTTTCATTTTTTGACCAAAACGACAGCCCCGGGGGTTATAAACATGTTGATATGGTTGTGATTTTTTTTCTGACTGCGGTTTCAAAACCATGCACCAGAATCCACTTCTTTCAACTCAGTAATACATTTTGGATGTGTACCTAGAGTTTAAAGCAGAAAAAACTGAACTTTTAGAATTTTCATTTTTTGACCAAAACGACAGCCCCGGGGGTTATAAACATGTTGATATGGTTGTGATTTTTTTTTCTGACTGCAGTTTCAAAACCATGCACCAGAATCCACTTCTTTCAACTCAGTAATACATTTTGGATGTGTACCTAGAGTTTAAACCAGAAAAAACGGAACTTTTAGAATTTTCATTTTTTGACCAAAACGACAGCCGCGGGGGTTATAAAAATGTTGATATGGATGTGATTTTTTTTCTGACTGCGGTTTCAAAACCATGCACCAGAATCCACTTCTTTCAACTCAGTAATACATTTTGGATGTGTACCTAGAGTTTAAAATAGAAAAAACGGAACTTTTAGAATTTTCATTTTTTGACCAAAACGACAGCCCCGGGGGTTATAAACATGTTGATATGGTTGTGATTTTTTTTTCTGACTGCGGTTTCAAAACCATGCACCAGAATCCACTTCTTTCAACTCAGTAATACATTTTGGATGTGTACCTAGAGTTTAAAGCAGAAAAAACTGAACTTTTAGAATTTTCATTTTTTGACCAAAACGACAGCCCCGGGGGTTATAAAAATGTTGATATGGATGTGATTTTTTTTATGACTGCGGTTTCAAAACCATGCACCAGAATCCACTTCTTTCAACTCAGTAATACATTTTGGATGTGTACCTAGAGTTTAAAGCAGAAAAAACGGAACTTTTAGAATTTTCATTTTTTGACCAAAACGACAGCCCCGGGGGTTATAAAAATGTTGATATGGATGTGATTTTTTTTCTGACTGCGGTTTCAAAACCATGCACCGGAATCCACTTCTTTCAACTCAGTAATACATTTTAGATGTGTACCTAGAGTTTAAAGCAGAAAAAACGGAACTTTTAGAATTTTCATTTTCTGACCAAAACGACAGCCCCGGGGGTTATAAACATGTTGATATGGTTGTGATTTTTTTTCTGACTGCGGTTTCAAAACCATGCACCAGAATCCACTTCTTTCAACTCAGTAATACATTTTGGATGTGTACCTAGAGTTTAAAGCAGAAAAAACTGAACTTTTAGAATTTTCATTTTCTGACCAAAACGACAGCCCCGGGGGTTATAAACATGTTGATATGGTTGTGATTTTTTTTCTGACTGCGGTTTCAAAACCATGCACCAGAATCCACTTCTTTCAACTCAGTAATACATTTTAGATGTGTACCTAGAGTTTAAAGCAGAAAAAACGGAACTTTTAGAATTTTCATTTTTTGACCAAAACGACAGCTTTGGGGGTTATAAAAATGTTGATATGGATGTGATTTTTTTTCTGACTGCGGTTTCAAAACCATGCACCAGAATCCACTTCTTTCAACTCAGTAATACATTTTGGATGTGTACCTAGAGTTTAAAGCAGAAAAAACGGAACTTTTAGAATTTTCATTTTTTTGACCAAAACGACAGCCCCGGGGGTCATAAACATGTTGATATGGTTGTGATTTTTTTTCTGACTGCGGTTTCAAAACCATGCACCAGAATCCACTTCTTTCAACTCAGTAATACATTTTGGATGTGTACCTAGAGTTTAAAGCAGAAAAAACGGAACTTTTAGAATTTTCATTTTTTGACCAAAACGACAGCCCCGGGGGTTATAAACATGTTGATATGGTTGTGATTTTTTTTTCTGACTGCGGTTTCTAAACCATGCACCAGAATCCACTTCTTTCAACTCAGTAATACATTTTGGATGTGTACCTAGAGTTTAAAGCAGAAAAAACGGAACTTTTAGAATTTTCATTTTTTGACCAAAACGACAGCCCCGGGGGTTATAAACATGTTGATATGGTTGTGATTTTTTTTCTGACTGCGGTTTCAAAACCATGCACCAGAATCCACTTCTTTCAACTCAGTAATACATTTTGGATGTGTACCTAGAGTTTAAAGCAGAAAAAACTGAACTTTTAGAATTTTCATTTTTTGACCAAAACGACAGCCCCGGGGGTTATAAACATGTTGATATGGTTGTGATTTTTTTTTCTGACTGCAGTTTCAAAACCATGCACCAGAATCCACTTCTTTCAACTCAGTAATACATTTTGGATGTGTACCTAGAGTTTAAACCAGAAAAAACGGAACTTTTAGAATTTTCATTTTTTGACCAAAACGACAGCCGCGGGGGTTATAAAAATGTTGATATGGATGTGATTTTTTTTCTGACTGCGGTTTCAAAACCATGCACCAGAATCCACTTCTTTCAACTCAGTAATACATTTTGGATGTGTACCTAGAGTTTAAAGCAGAAAAAACGGAACTTTTAGAATTTTCATTTTTTGACCAAAACGACAGCCCCGGGGGTTATAAAAATGTTGATATGGATGTGATTTTTTTTCTGACTGCGGTTTCAAAACCATGCACCGGAATCCACTTCTTTCAACTCAGTAATACATTTTAGATGTGTACCTAGAGTTTAAAGCAGAAAAAACGGAACTTTTAGAATTTTCATTTTTTGACCAAAACGACAGCTTTGGGGGTTATAAAAATGTTGATATGGATGTGATTTTTTTTATGACTGCGGTTTCAAAACCATGCACCAGAATCCACTTCTTTCAACTCAGTAATACATTTTGGATGTGTACCTAGAGTTTAAAGCAGAAAAAACGGAACTTTTAGAATTTTCATTTTTTTACCAAAACGACAGCCCCGGTGATTATAAAAATGTTGATATGGATGTGATTTTTTTTATGACTGCGGTTTCAAAACCATGCACCAGAATCCACTTCTTTCAACTCAGTAATACATTTTGGATGTGTACCTAGAGTTTAAAGCAGAAAAAACTGAACTTTTAGAATTTTCATTTTTTGACCAAAACGACAGCCCCTGGGGTTATAAACATGTTGATATGGTTGTGATTTTTTTTCTGACTGCGGTTTCAAAACCATGCACCAGAATCCACTTCTTTCAACTCAGTAATACATTTTGGATGTGTACCTAGAGTTTAAAGCAGAAAAACATGAACTTTTAGAATTTTCATTTTTTGACCAAAACGACAGCCCCGGGGGTTATAAACATGTTGATATGGATGTGATTTTTTTTCTGACTGCGGTTTCAAAACCATGCACCAGAATCCACTTCTTTCAACTCAGTAATACATTTTGGATGTGTACCTAGAGTTTAAAGCAGAAAAAACGGAACTTTTAGAATTTTCATTTTTTGACCAAAACGACAGCCCCGGGGGTTATAAACATGTTGATATGGTTGTGATTTTTTTTTCTGACTGCGGTTTCTAAACCATGCACCAGAATCCACTTCTTTCAACTCAGTAATACATTTTGGATGTGTACCTAGAGTTTAAAGCAGAAAAAACGGAACTTTTAGAATTTTCATTTTTTGACCAAAACGACAGCCCCGGGGGTTATAAACATGTTGATATGGTTGTGATTTTTTTTCTGACTGCGGTTTCAAAACCATGCACCAGAATCCACTTCTTTCAACTCAGTAATACATTTTGGATGTGTACCTAGAGTTTAAAGCAGAAAAAACTGAACTTTTAGAATTTTTATTTTTTGACCAAAACGACAGCCCCGGGGGTTATAAACATGTTGATATGGATGTGATTTTTTTTCTGACTGCGGTTTCAAAACCATGCACCAGAATCCACTTCTTTCAACTCAGTAATACATTTTGGATGTGTACCTAGAGTTTAAAGCAGAAAAAACGGAACTTTTAGAATTTTCATTTTTTGACCAAAACGACAGCCCCGGGGGTTATAAACATGTTGATATGGTTGTGATTTTTTTTTCTGACTGCGGTTTCTAAACCATGCACCAGAATCCACTTCTTTCAACTCAGTAATACATTTTGGATGTGTACCTAGAGTTTAAAGCAGAAAAAACGGAACTTTTAGAATTTTCATTTTTTGACCAAAACGACAGCCCCGGGGGTTATAAACATGTTGATATGGTTGTGATTTTTTTTCTGACTGCGGTTTCAAAACCATGCACCAGAATCCACTTCTTTCAACTCAGTAATACATTTTGGATGTGTACCTAGAGTTTAAAGCAGAAAAAACTGAACTTTTAGAATTTTCATTTTTTGACCAAAACGACAGCCCCGGGGGTTATAAACATGTTGATATGGTTGTGATTTTTTTTTCTGACTGCAGTTTCAAAACCATGCACCAGAATCCACTTCTTTCAACTCAGTAATACATTTTGGATGTGTACCTAGAGTTTAAAGCAGAAAAAACAGAACTTTTAGAATTTTCATTTTTTGACCAAAACGACAGCCGCGGGGGTTATAAAAATGTTGATATGGAT
The DNA here is from genome assembly GCF_055691185.1 of Crinia signifera. Lineage (NCBI taxonomy): Eukaryota > Metazoa > Chordata > Amphibia > Anura > Myobatrachidae > Crinia > Crinia signifera. The sequence continues at coordinate 22,890,963 of NC_139228.1, read as the reverse complement.
GTGATTTTTTTTATGACTGCGGTTTCAAAACCATGCACCAGAATCCACTTCTTTCAACTCAGTAATACATTTTGGATGTGTACCTAGAGTTTAAAGCAGAAAAAATGGAACTTTTAGAATTTTCATTTTTTGACCAAAACGACAGCCCCGGGGGTTATAAAAATGTTGATATGGATGTGATTTTTTTTCTGACTGCGGTTTCAAAACCATGCACCGGAATCCACTTCTTTCAACTCAGTAATACATTTTAGATGTGTACCTAGAGTTTAAAGCAGAAAAAACGGAACTTTTAGAATTTTCATTTTTTGACCAAAACGACAGCTTTGGGGGTTATAAAAATGTTGATATGGATGTGATTTTTTTCTGACTGCGGTTTCAAAACCATGCACCAGAATCCACTTCTTTCAACTCAGTAATACATTTTGGATGTGTACCTAGAGTTTAAAGCAGAAAAAACTGAACTTTTAGAATTTTCATTTTCTGACCAAAACGACAGCCCCGGGGGTTATAAACATGTTGATATGGTTGTGATTTTTTTTCTGACTGCGGTTTCAAAACCATGCACCAGAATCCACTTCTTTCAACTCAGTAATACATTTTGGATGTGTACCTAGAGTTTAAAGCAGAAAAACATGAACTTTTAGAATTTTCATTTTTTGACCAAAACGACAGCCCCGGGGGTTATAAACATGTTGATATGGATGTGATTTTTTTTCTGACTGCGGTTTCAAAACCATGCACCAGAATCCACTTCTTTCAACTCAGTAATACATTTTGGATGTGTACCTAGAGTTTAAAGCAGAAAAAACAGAACTTTTAGAATTTTCATTTTTTGACCAAAACGACAGCCCCGGGGGTTATAAACATGTTGATATGGTTGTGATTTTTTTTTCTGACTGCGGTTTCTAAACCATGCACCAGAATCCACTTCTTTCAACTCAGTAATACATTTTGGATGTGTACCTAGAGTTTAAAGCAGAAAAAACGGAACTTTTAGAATTTTCATTATTTGACCAAAACGACAGACCTGGGGGTTATAAACATGTTGATATGGTTGTGATTTTTTTTCTGACTGCGGTTTCAAAACCATGCACCAGAATCCACTTCTTTCAACTCAGTAATACATTTTGGATGTGTACCTAGAGTTTAAAGCAGAAAAAACTGAACTTTTAGAATTTTCATTTTTTGACCAAAACGACAGCCCCGGGGGTTATAAACATGTTGATATGGTTGTGATTTTTTTTTCTGACTGCAGTTTCAAAACCATGCACCAGAATCCACTTCTTTCAACTTAGTAATACATTTTGGATGTGTACCTAGAGTTTAAACCAGAAAAAACGGAACTTTTAGAATTTTCATTTTTTTAACAAAACGACAGCCGCGGGGGTTATAAAAATGTTGATATGGATGTGATTTTTTTTCTGACTGCGGTTTCAAAACCATGCACCAGAATCCACTTCTTTCAACTCAGTAATACATTTTGGATGTGTACCTAGAGTTTAAAGCAGAAAAAACGGAACTTTTAGAATTTTCATTTTTTGACCAAAACGACAGCTTTGGGGGTTATAAAAATGTTGATATGGATGTGATTTTTTTTCTGACTGCGGTTTCAAAACCATGCACCAGAATCCACTTCTTTCAACTCAGTAATACATTTTGGATGTGTACCTAGAGTTTAAAGCAGAAAAAACGGAACTTTTAGAATTTTCATTTTTTTACCAAAACGACAGCCCCGGTGATTATAAAAATGTTGATATGGATGTGATTTTTTTTATGACTGCGGTTTCAAAACCATGCACCAGAATCCACTTCTTTCAACTCAGTAATACATTTTGGATGTGTACCTAGAGTTTAAAGCAGAAAAAAACTGAACTTTTAGAATTTTCATTTTTTTACCAAAACGACATCCCCGGTGATTATAAAAATGTTGATATGGATGTGATTTTTTTTATGACTGCGGTTTCAAAACCATGCACCAGAATCCACTTCTTTCAACTCAGTAATACATTTTGGATGTGTACCTAGAGTTTAAAGCAGAAAAAAACTGAACTTTTAGAATTTTCATTTTTTGACCAAAACGACAGCCCCTGGGGTTATAAACATGTTGATATGGTTGTGATTTTTTTTCTGACTGCGGTTTCAAAACCATGCACCAGAATCCACTTCTTTCAACTCAGTAATACATTTTGGATGTGTACCTAGAGTTTAAAGCAGAAAAAAACAGAACTTTTAGAATTTTCATTTTTTGACCAAAACGACAGCCCCGGGGGTTATAAAAATGTTGATATGGATGTGATTTTTTTTCTGACTGCGGTTTCAAAACCATGCACCAGAATCCACTTCTTTCAACTCAGTAATACATTTTGGATGTGTACCTAGAGTTTAAAGCAGAAAAAACGGAACTTTTAGAATTTTCATTTTTTGACCAAAACGACAGCCCCGGGGGTTATAAACATGTTGATATGGTTGTGATTTTTTTTCTGACTGCGGTTTCAAAACCATGCACCAGAATCCACTTCTTTCAACTCAGTAATACATTTTGGATGTGTACCTAGAGTTTAAAGCAGAAAAAACGGAACTTTTAGAATTTTCATTTTTTGACCAAAACGACAGCCCCGGGGGATATTTACATGTTAATATGGTTGTGATTTTTTTTCTGACTGCGGTTTCAAAACCATGCACCAGAATCCACTTCTTTCAACTCAGTAATACATTTTGGATGTGTACCTAGAGTTTAAAGCAGAAAAAACGGAACTTTTAGAATTTTCATTTTTTGACCAAAACGACAGCTTTGGGGGTTATAAAAATGTTGATATGGATGTGATTTTTTTTCTGACTGCGGTTTCAAAACCATGCACCAGAATCCACTTCTTTCAACTCAGTAATACATTTTGGATGTGTACCTAGAGTTTAAAGCAGAAAAAACGGAACTTTTAGAATTTTCATTTTTTGACCAAAACGACAGCCCCGGGGGTTATAAACATGTTGATATGGTTGTGATTTTTTTTCTGACTGCGGTTTCAAAACCATGCACCAGAATCCACTTCTTTCAACTCAGTAATACATTTTGGATGTGTACCTAGAGTTTAAAGCAGAAAAAACAGAACTTTTAGAATTTTCATTTTTTGACCAAAACGACAGCTTTGGGGGTTATAAAAATGTTGATATGGATATGATTTTTTTTCTGACTGCGGTTTCAAAACCATGCACCAGAATCCACTTCTTTCAACTCAGTAATACATTTTGGATGTGTACCTAGAGTTTAAAGCAGAAAAAACAAAACTTTTAAAATTTTTAATTTTTTGACCAAAACGACAGCTTTTGGGGTTATAAAAATGTTGATATGGATGTGATTTTTTTTCTGACTGCGGTTTCAAAACCATGCACCAGAATCCACTTCTTTCAACTCAGTAATACATTTTGGATGTGTACCTAGAGTTTAAAGCAGAAAAAACAGAACTTTTAGAATTTTCATTTTTTGACCAAAACGACAGCCCCGGGGGTTATAAACATGTTGATATGGTTGTGATTTTTTTTCTGACTGCGGTTTCAAAACCATGCACCAGAATCCACTTCTTTCAACTCAGTAATACATTTTGGATGTGTACCTAGAGTTTAAAGCAGAAAAAACAGAACTTTTAGAATTTTCATTTTTTGACCAAAACGACAGCCCCGGGGACTATAAAAATGTTGATATGGTTGTGATTTTTTTTCTGACTGCGGTTTCAAAACCATGCACCAGAATCCACTTCTTTCAACTCAGTAATACATTTTGGATGTGTACCTAGAGTTTAAAGCAGAAAAAACTGAACTTTTAGAATTTTCATTTTTTGACCAAAACGACAGCCCCGGGGGTTATAAACATGTTGATATGGTTGTGATTTTTTTTTCTGACTGCAGTTTCAAAACCATGCACCAGAATCCACTTCTTTCAACTCAGTAATACATTTTGGATGTGTACCTAGAGTTTAAAGCAGAAAAAACAGAACTTTTAGAATTTTCATTTTTTGACCAAAACGACAGCCGCGGGAGTTATAAAAATGTTGATATGGATGTGATTTTTTTTATGACTGCGGTTTCAAAACCATGCACCAGAATCCACTTCTTTCAACTCAGTAATACATTTTGGATGTGTACCTAGAGTTTAAAGCAGAAAAAACGGAACTTTTAGAATTTTCATTTTTTGACCAAAACGACAGCCCCGGGGGTTATAAAAATGTTGATATGGATGTGATTTTTTTTCTGACTGCGGTTTCAAAACCATGCACCGGAATCCACTTCTTTCAACTCAGTAATACATTTTGGATGTGTACCTAGAGTTTAAAGCAGAAAAAACTGAACTTTTAGAATTTTCATTTTTTGACCAAAACGACAGCCCCGGGGGTTATAAACATGTTGATATGGTTGTGATTTTTTTTTCTGACTGCAGTTTCAAAACCATGCACCAGAATCCACTTCTTTCAACTCAGTAATACATTTTGGATGTGTACCTAGAGTTTAAAGCAGAAAAAACGGAACTTTTAGAATTTTCATTTTTTGACCAAAACGACAGCCCCGGGGGTTATAAAAATGTTGATATGGATGTGATTTTTTTTCTGACTGCGGTTTCAAAACCATGCACCGGAATCCACTTCTTTCAACTCAGTAATACATTTTAGATGTGTACCTAGAGTTTAAAGCAGAAAAAACGGAACTTTTAGAATTTTCATTTTTTGACCAAAACGACAGCTTTGGGGGTTATAAAAATGTTGATATGGATGTGATTTTTTTTCTGACTGCGGTTTCAAAACCATGCACCAGAATCCACTTCTTTCAACTCAGTAATACATTTTGGATGTGTACCTAGAGTTTAAAGCAGAAAAAACGGAACTTTTAGAATTTTCATTTTTTTGACCAAAACGACAGCCCCGGGGGTCATAAACATGTTGATATGGTTGTGATTTTTTTTCTGACTGCGGTTTCAAAACCATGCACCAGAATGCACTTCTTTCAACTCAGTAATACATTTTGGATGTGTACCTAGAGTTTAAAGCAGAAAAAACTGAACTTTTAGAATTTTCATTTTCTGACCAAAACGACAGCCCCGGGGGTTATAAACATGTTGATATGGTTGTGATTTTTTTTCTGACTGCGGTTTCAAAACCATGCACCAGAATCCACTTCTTTCAACTCAGTAATACATTTTGGATGTGTACCTAGAGTTTAAAGCAGAAAAAATGGAACTTTTAGAATTTTCATTTTTTGACCAAAACGACAGCCCCGGGGGTTATAAACATGTTGATATGGTTGTGATTTTTTTTTCTGACTGCGGTTTCTAAACCATGCACCAGAATCCACTTCTTTCAACTCAGTAATACATTTTGGATGTGTACCTAGAGTTTAAAGCAGAAAAAACGGAACTTTTAGAATTTTCATTTTTTGACCAAAACGACAGCCCCGGGGGTTATAAACATGTTGATATGGTTGTGATTTTTTTTCTGACTGCGGTTTCAAAACCATGCACCAAAATCCACTTCTTTCAACTCAGTAATACATTTTGGATGTGTACCTAGAGTTTAAAGCAGAAAAAACTGAACTTTTAGAATTTTCATTTTTTGACCAAAACGACAGCCCCGGGGGTTATAAACATGTTGATATGGTTGTGATTTTTTTTTCTGACTGCAGTTTCAAAACCATGCACCAGAATCCACTTCTTTCAACTCAGTAATACATTTTGAATGTGTACCTAGAGTTTAAACCAGAAAAAACGGAACTTTTAGAATTTTCATTTTTTGACCAAAACGACAGCCGCGGGGGTTATAAAAATGTTGATATGGATGTGATTTTTTTTCTGACTGCGGTTTCAAAACCATGCACCAGAATCCACTTCTTTCAACTCAGTAATACATTTTGGATGTGTACCTAGAGTTTAAAGCAGAAAAAACGGAACTTTTAGAATTTTCATTTTTTGACCAAAACGACAGCCCCGGGGGTTATAAAAATGTTGATATGGATGTGATTTTTTTTCTGACTGCGGTTTCAAAACCATGCACCGGAATCCACTTCTTTCAACTCAGTAATACATTTTAGATGTGTACCTAGAGTTTAAAGCAGAAAAAACGGAACTTTTAGAATTTTCATTTTTTGACCAAAACGACAGCTTTGGGGGCTATAAAAATGTTGATATGGATGTGATTTTTTTTCTGACTGCGGTTTCAAAACCATGCACCAGAATCCACTTCTTTCAACTCAGTAATACATTTTGGATGTGTACCTAGAGTTTAAAGCAGAAAAAACGGAACTTTTAGAATTTTCATTTTTTGACCAAAACGACAGCCCCAGGGGTTATAAACATGTTGATATGGTTGTGATTTTTTTTTCTGACTGCGGTTTCTAAACCATGCACCAGAATCCACTTCTTTCAACTCAGTAATACATTTTGGATGTGTACCTAGAGTTTAAAGCAGAAAAAACGGAACTTTTAGAATTTTCATTATTTGACCAAAACGACAGCCCCGGGGGTTATAAACATGTTGATATGGTTGTGATTTTTTTCTGACTGCGGTTTCAAAACCATGCACCAGAATCCACTTCTTTCAACTCAGTAATACATTTTGGATGTGTACCTAGAGTTTAAAGCAGAAAAAACTGAACTTTTAGAATTTTCATTTTTTGACCAAAACGACAGCCCCGGGGGTTATAAACATGTTGATATGGTTGTGATTTTTTTTTTCTGACTGCAGTTTCAAAACCATGCACCAGAATCCACTTCTTTCAACTCAGTAATACATTTTGGATGTGTACCTAGAGTTTAAACCAGAAAAAACGGAACTTTTAGAATTTTCATTTTTTGACCAAAACGACAGCCGCGGGGGTTATAAAAATGTTGATATGGATGTGATTTTTTTTCTGACTGCGGTTTCAAAACCATGCACCAGAATCCACTTCTTTCAACTCAGTAATACATTTTGGATGTGTACCTAGAGTTTAAAGCAGAAAAAAACGGAACTTTTAGAATTTTCATTTTTTGACCAAAACGACAGCCCCGGGGGTTATAAAAATGTTGATATGGATGTGATTTTTTTTCTGACTGCGGTTTCAAAACCATGCACCGGAATCCACTTCTTTCAACTCAGTAATACATTTTAGATGTGTACCTAGAGTTTAAAGCAGAAAAAACGGAACTTTTAGAATTTTCATTTTTTGACCAAAACGACAGCTTTGGGGGTTATAAAAATGTTGATATGGATGTGATTTTTTTTCTGACTGCGGTTTCAAAACCATGCACCAGAATCCACTTCTTTCAACTCAGTAATACATTTTGGATGTGTACCTAGAGTTTAAAGCAGAAAAAACGGAACTTTTAGAATTTTCATTTTTTTACCAAAACGACAGCCCCGGTGATTATAAAAATGTTGATATGGATGTGATTTTTTTTATGACTGCGGTTTCAAAACCATGCACCAGAATCCACTTCTTTCAACTCAGTAATACATTTTGGATGTGTACCTAGAGTTTAAAGCAGAAAAAAACTGAACTTTTAGAATTTTCATTTTTTTACCAAAACGACAGCCCCGGTGATTATAAAAATGTTGATATGGATGTGATTTTTTTTATGACTGCGGTTTCAAAACCATGCACCAGAATCCACTTCTTTCAACTCAGTAATACATTTTGGATGTGTACCTAGAGTTTAAAGCAGAAAAAAACTGAACTTTTAGAATTTTCATTTTTTGACCAAAACGACAGCCCCTGGGGTTATAAACATGTTGATATGGTTGTGATTTTTTTTCTGACTGCGGTTTCAAAACCATGCACCAGAATCCACTTCTTTCAACTCAGTAATACATTTTGGATGTGTACCTAGAGTTTAAAGCAGAAAAAAACAGAACTTTTAGAATTTTCATTTTTTGACCAAAACGACAGCCCCGGGGGTTATAAAAATGTTGATATGGATGTGATTTTTTTTATGACTGCGGTTTCAAAACCATGCACCAGAATCCACTTCTTTCAACTCAGTAATACATTTTGGATGTGTACCTAGAGTTTAAAGCAGAAAAAACGGAACTTTTAGAATTTTCATTTTTTGACCAAAACGACAGCCCCGGGGGTTATAAAAATGTTGATATGGATGTGATTTTTTTTCTGACTGCGGTTTCAAAACCATGCACCAGAATCCACTTCTTTCAACTCAGTAATACATTTTGGATGTGTACCTAGAGTTTAAAGCAGAAAAAACGGAACTTTTAGAATTTTCATTTTTTGACCAAAACGACAGCCCCGGGGGTTATAAACATGTTGATATGGTTGTGATTTTTTTTCTGACTGCGGTTTCAAAACCATGCACCAGAATCCACTTCTTTCAACTCAGTAATACATTTTGGATGTGTACCTAGAGTTTAAAGCAGAAAAAACGGAACTTTTAGAATTTTCATTTTTTGACCAAAACGACAGCCCCGGGGGATATTTACATGTTAATATGGTTGTGATTTTTTTTCTGACTGCGGTTTCAAAACCATGCACCAGAATCCACTTCTTTCAACTCAGTAATACATTTTGGATGTGTACCTAGAGTTTAAAGCAGAAAAAACAGAACTTTTAGAATTTTCATTTTTTGACCAAAACGACAGCTTTGGGGGTTATAAAAATGTTGATATGGATGTGATTTTTTTTCTGACTGCGGTTTCAAAACCATGCACCAGAATCCACTTCTTTCAACTCAGTAATACATTTTGGATGTGTACCTAGAGTTTAAAGCAGAAAAAACGGAACTTTTAAAATTTTTAATTTTTTGACCAAAACGACAGCTTTGGGGGTTATAAAAATGTTGATATGGATGTGATTTTTTTTCTGACTGCGGTTTCAAAACCATGCACCAGAATCCACTTCTTTCAACTCAGTAATACATTTTGGATGTGTACCTAGAGTTTAAAGCAGAAAAAACGGAACTTTTAGAATTTTCATTTTTTGACCAAAACGACAGCCCCTGGGGTTATAAACATGTTGATATGGTTGTGATTTTTTTTCTGACTGCGGTTTCAAAACCATGCACCAGAATCCACTTCTTTCAACTCAGTAATACATTTTGGATGTGTACCTAGAGTTTAAAGCAGAAAAAAACAGAACTTTTAGAATTTTCATTTTTTGACCAAAACGACAGCCCCGGGGGTTATAAAAATGTTGATATGGATGTGATTTTTTTTATGACTGCGGTTTCAAAACCATGCACCAGAATCCACTTCTTTCAACTCAGTAATACATTTTGGATGTGTACCTAGAGTTTAAAGCAGAAAAAACGGAACTTTTAGAATTTTCATTTTTTGACCAAAACGACAGCCCCGGGGGTTATAAAAATGTTGATATGGATGTGATTTTTTTTCTGACTGCGGTTTCAAAACCATGCACCAGAATCCACTTCTTTCAACTCAGTAATACATTTTGGATGTGTACCTAGAGTTTAAAGCAGAAAAAACGGAACTTTTAGAATTTTCATTTTTTGACCAAAACGACAGCCCCGGGGGTTATAAACATGTTGATATGGTTGTGATTTTTTTTCTGACTGCGGTTTCAAAACCATGCACCAGAATCCACTTCTTTCAACTCAGTAATACATTTTGGATGTGTACCTAGAGTTTAAAGCAGAAAAAACGGAACTTTTAGAATTTTCATTTTTTGACCAAAACGACAGCCCCGGGGGATATTTACATGTTAATATGGTTGTGATTTTTTTTCTGACTGCGGTTTCAAAACCATGCACCAGAATCCACTTCTTTCAACTCAGTAATACATTTTGGATGTGTACCTAGAGTTTAAAGCAGAAAAAACGGAACTTTTAGAATTTTCATTTTTTGACCAAAACGACAGCTTTGGGGGTTATAAAAATGTTGATATGGATGTGATTTTTTTTCTGACTGCGGTTTCAAAACCATGCACCAGAATCCACTTCTTTCAACTCAGTAATACATTTTGGATGTGTACCTAGAGTTTAAAGCAGAAAAAACGGAACTTTTAGAATTTTCATTTTTTGACCAAAACGACAGCCCCGGGGGTTATAAACATGTTGATATGGTTGTGATTTTTTTTCTGACTGCGGTTTCAAAACCATGCACCAGAATCCACTTCTTTCAACTCAGTAATACATTTTGGATGTGTACCTAGAGTTTAAAGCAGAAAAAACAGAACTTTTAGAATTTTCATTTTTTGACCAAAACGACAGCCCCGGGGACTATAAAAATGTTGATATGGTTGTGATTTTTTTTCTGACTGCGGTTTCAAAACCATGCACCAGAATCCACTTCTTTCAACTCAGTAATACATTTTGGATGTGTACCTAGAGTTTAAAGCAGAAAAAACTGAACTTTTAGAATTTTCATTTTTTGACCAAAACGACAGCCCCGGGGGTTATAAACATGTTGATATGGTTGTGATTTTTTTTTCTGACTGCAGTTTCAAAACCATGCACCAGAATCCACTTCTTTCAACTCAGTAATACATTTTGGATGTGTACCTAGAGTTTAAAGCAAAAAAACAGAACTTTTAGAATTTTCATTTTTTGACCAAAACGACAGCCGCGGGGGTTATAAAAATGTTGATATGGATGTGATTTTTTTTATGACTGCGGTTTCAAAACCATGCACCAGAATCCACTTCTTTCAACTCAGTAATACATTTTGGATGTGTACCTAGAGTTTAAAGCAGAAAAAACGGAACTTTTAGAATTTTCATTTTTTGACCAAAACGACAGCCCCGGGGGTTATAAAAATGTTGATATGGATGTGATTTTTTTTCTGACTGCGGTTTCAAAACCATGCACCGGAATCCACTTCTTTCAACTCAGTAATACATTTTAGATGTGTACCTAGAGTTTAAAGCAGAAAAAACGGAACTTTTAGAATTTTCATTTTTTGACCAAAACGACAGCTTTGGGGGTTATAAAAATGTTGATATGGATGTGATTTTTTTTCTGACTGCGGTTTCAAAACCATGCACCAGAATCCACTTCTTTCAACTCAGTAATACATTTTGGATGTGTACCTAGAGTTTAAAGCAGAAAAAACGGAACTTTTAGAATTTTCATTTTTTTGACCAAAACGACAGCCCCGGGGGTCATAAACATGTTGATATGGTTGTGATTTTTTTTCTGACTGCGGTTTCAAAACCATGCACCAGAATGCACTTCTTTCAACTCAGTAATACATTTTGGATGTGTACCTAGAGTTTAAAGCAGAAAAAACTGAACTTTTAGAATTTTCATTTTCTGACCAAAACGACAGCCCCGGGGGTTATAAACATGTTGATATGGTTGTGATTTTTTTTCTGACTGCGGTTTCAAAACCATGCACCAGAATCCACTTCTTTCAACTCAGTAATACATTTTGGATGTGTACCTAGAGTTTAAAGCAGAAAAACATGAACTTTTAGAATTTTCATTTTTTGACCAAAACGACAGCCCCGGGGGTTATAAACATGTTGATATGGATGTGATTTTTTTTCTGACTGCGGTTTCAAAACCATGCACCAGAATCCACTTCTTTCAACTCAGTAATACATTTTGGATGTGTACCTAGAGTTTAAAGCAGAAAAAACGGAACTTTTAGAATTTTCATTTTTTGACCAAAACGACAGCCCCGGGGGATATTTACATGTTAATATGGTTGTGATTTTTTTTCTGACTGCGGTTTCAAAACCATGCACCAGAATCCACTTCTTTCAACTCAGTAATACATTTTGGATGTGTACCTAGAGTTTAAAGCAGAAAAAACGGAACTTTTAGAATTTTCATTTTTTGACCAAAACGACAGCTTTGGGGGTTATAAAAATGTTGATATGGATGTGATTTTTTTTCAGACTGCGGTTTCAAAACCATGCACCAGAATCCACTTCTTTCAACTCAGTAATACATTTTGGATGTGTACCTAGAGTTTAAAGCAGAAAAAACGGAACTTTTAGAATTTTCATTTTTTGACCAAAACGACAGCCCCGGGGGTTATAAACATGTTGATATGGTTGTGATTTTTTTTCTGACTGCGGTTTCAAAACCATGCACCAGAATCCACTTCTTTCAACTCAGTAATACATTTTGGATGTGTACCTAGAGTTTAAAGCAGAAAAAACAGAACTTTTAGAATTTTCATTTTTTGACCAAAACGACAGCCCCGGGGACTATAAAAATGTTGATATGGTTGTGATTTTTTTTCTGACTGCGGTTTCAAAACCATGCACCAGAATCCACTTCTTTCAACTCAGTAATACATTTTGGATGTGTACCTAGAGTTTAAAGCAGAAAAAACTGAACTTTTAGAATTTTCATTTTTTGACCAAAACGACAGCCCCGGGGGTTATAAACATGTTGATATGGTTGTGATTTTTTTTCCTGACTGCAGTTTCAAAACCATGCACCAGAATCCACTTCTTTCAACTCAGTAATACATTTTGGATGTGTACCTAGAGTTTAAAGCAAAAAAACAGAACTTTTAGAATTTTCATTTTTTGACCAAAACGACAGCCGCGGGGGTTATAAAAATGTTGATATGGATGTGATTTTTTTTATGACTGCGGTTTCAAAACCATGCACCAGAATCCACTTATTTCAACTCAGTAATACATTTTGGATGTGTACCTAGAGTTTAAAGCAGAAAAAACGGAACTTTTAGAATTTTCATTTTTTGACCAAAACGACAGCCCCGGGGGTTATAAAAATGTTGATATGGATGTGATTTTTTTTCTGACTGCGGTTTCAAAACCATGCACCGGAATCCACTTCTTTCAACTCAGTAATACATTTTAGATGTGTACCTAGAGTTTAAAGCAGAAAAAACGGAACTTTTAGAATTTTCATTTTTTGACCAAAACGACAGCTTTGGGGGTTATAAAAATGTTGATATGGATGTGATTTTTTGGTACTTGTGAGTTATCTGGACGCCCGATTTTTTGATTGTATGCCTTAAGTTAAGGCATACAATCAGATGCGATGCGATGCGATATCGCATCGCATCGCATCGCATCGCATGCGACCATCGGATGCGATGACCCGATTTTTCCATAGGAATCAATGTTAAAATGATTCCTATGGAAAAAGGGGTCCTTTTCATACCCCTACTATCCAAGTGGGCATGGAGTTGGATATAAACCTGTGGCGAGCGTAGCGAGCCACCGAGCCCGAAGCGTGGCGAGCGAAGCGAGCCCCGCGAGGGGACGGTATTCCGTGTCCCCTCGCGGGGCTCGCTACGCTCGCCACGCTTCGGGCTCGGTGGCTCGCTACGCTCGCCACAGGTTTATATCCAACTCCATGCCCACTTGGATAGTAGGGGTATGAAAAGGACCCCTTTTTCCCATTGAATTCCATGTTAAAATGGACTCAGTCCATTTTAACATTGATTCCTATGGAAAAATCGGGTCATCGCATCGCATCGCATCGCATCCGATGGTCGCATGCGATGCGATGCGATGTGCCCGATCCGACCCGATTTTGAAATCGGGCGTCCGGATAACTCACATGTACCGATTTTTTTTCTGACTGCGGTTTCAAAACCATGCACCAGAATCCACTTCTTTCAACTCAGTAATACATTTTGGATGTGTACCTAGAGTTTAAAGCAGAAAAAACGGAACTTTTAGAATTTTCATTTTTTTTGACCAAAACGACAGCCCCGGGGGTCATAAACATGTTGATATGGTTGTGATTTTTTTTCTGACTGCGGTTTCAAAACCATGCACCAGAATGCACTTCTTTCAACTCAGTAATACATTTTGGATGTGTACCTAGAGTTTAAAGCAGAAAAAACTGAACTTTTAGAATTTTCATTTTCTGACCAAAACGACAGCCCCGGGGGTTATAAACATGTTGATATGGTTGTGATTTTTTTTCTGACTGCGGTTTCAAAACCATGCACCAGAATCCACTTCTTTCAACTCAGTAATACATTTTGGATGTGTACCTAGAGTTTAAAGCAGAAAAACATGAACTTTTAGAATTTTCATTTTTTGACCAAAACGACAGCCCCGGGGGTTATAAACATGTTGATATGGATGTGATTTTTTTTCTGACTGCGGTTTCAAAACCATGCACCAGAATCCACTTCTTTCAACTCAGTAATACATTTTGGATGTGTACCTAGAGTTTAAAGCAGAAAAAACGGAACTTTTAGAATTTTCATTTTTTGACCAAAACGACAGCCCCGGGGGTTATAAACATGTTGATATGGTTGTGATTTTTTTTTCTGACTGCGGTTTCTAAACCATGCACCAGAATCCACTTCTTTCAACTCAGTAATACATTTTGGATGTGTACCTAGAGTTTAAAGCAGAAAAAACGGAACTTTTAGAATTTTCATTTTTTGACCAAAACGACAGCCCCGGGGGTTATAAACATGTTGATATGGTTGTGATTTTTTTTCTGACTGCGGTTTCAAAACCATGCACCAGAATCCACTTCTTTCAACTCAGTAATACATTTTGGATGTGTACCTAGAGTTTAAAGCAAAAAATACTGAACTTTTAGAATTTTCATTTTTTGACCAAGACGACAGCCCCGGGGGTTATAAACATGTTGATATGGTTGTGATTTTTTTTTCTGACTGCAGTTTCAAAACCATGCACCAGAATCCACTTCTTTCAACTCAGTAATACATTTTGGATGTGTACCTAGAGTTTAAACCAGAAAAAACGGAACTTTTAGAATTTTCATTTTTTGACCAAAACGACAGCCCCGGGGGTTATAAAAATGTTGATATGGATGTGATTTTTTTTCTGACTGCGGTTTCAAAACCATGCACCGGAATCCACTTCTTTCAACTCAGTAATACATTTTAGATGTGTACCTAGAGTTTAAAGCAGAAAAAAACGAAACTTTTAGAATTTTCATTTTTTGACCAAAACGACAGCTTTGGGGGTTATAAAAATGTTGATATGGATGTGATTTTTTGGTACTTGTGAGTTATCTGGACGCCCGATTTTTTGATTGTATGCCTTAAGTTAAGGCATACAATCAGATGCGATGCGATGCGATATCGCATCGCATCGCATCGCATGCGACCATCGGATGCGATGACCCGATTTTTCCATAGGAATCAATGTTAAAATGATTCCTATGGAAAAAGGGGTCCTTTTCATACCCCTACTATCCAAGTGGGCATGGAGTTGGATATAAACCTGTGGCGAGCGTAGCGAGCCACCGAGCCCGAAGCGTGGCGAGCGAAGCGAGCCCCGCGAGGGGACGGTATTCCGTGTCCCCTCGCGGGGCTCGCTACGCTCGCCACGCTTCGGGCTCGGTGGCTCGCTACGCTCGCCACAGGTTTATATCCAACTCCATGCCCACTTGGATAGTAGGGGTATGAAAAGTACCCCTTTTTCCCATTGAATTCCATGTTAAAATGGACTCAGTCCATTTTAACATTGATTCCTATGGAAAAATCGGGTCATCGCATCGCATCGCATCGCATCCGATGGTCGCATGCGATGCGATGCGATGTGCCCGATCCGACCCGATTTTGAAATCGGGCGTCCGGATAACTCACATGTACCGATTTTTTTTCTGACTGCGGTTTCAAAACCATGCACCAGAATCCACTTCTTTCAACTCAGTAATACATTTTGGATGTGTACCTAGAGTTTAAAGCAGAAAAAACGGAACTTTTAGAATTTTCATTTTTTTGACCAAAACGACAGCCCCGGGGGTCATAAACATGTTGATATGGTTGTGATTTTTTTTCTGACTGCGGTTTCAAAACCATGCACCAGAATGCACTTCTTTCAACTCAGTAATACATTTTGGATGTGTACCTAGAGTTTAAAGCAGAAAAAACTGAACTTTTAGAATTTTCATTTTTTGACCAAAACGACAGCCCCGGGGGTTATAAACATGTTGATATGGTTGTGATTTTTTTTCTGACTGCGGTTTCAAAACCATGCACCAGAATCCACTTCTTTCAACTCAGTAATACATTTTGGATGTGTACCTAGAGTTTAAAGCAAAAAATACTGAACTTTTAGAATTTTCATTTTTTGACCAAAACGACAGCCCCGGGGGTTATAAACATGTTGATATGGTTGTGATTTTTTTTTCTGACTGCAGTTTCAAAACCATGCACCAGAATCCACTTCTTTCAACTCAGTAATACATTTTGGATGTGTACCTAGAGTTTAAACCAGAAAAAACGGAACTTTTAGAATTTTCATTTTTTGACCAAAACGACAGCCCCGGGGGTTATAAAAATGTTGATATGGATGTGATTTTTTTTCTGACTGCGGTTTCAAAACCATGCACCGGAATCCACTTCTTTCAACTCAGTAATACATTTTAGATGTGTACCTAGAGTTTAAAGCAGAAAAAACGGAACTTTTAGAATTTTCATTTTTTGACCAAAACGACAGCTTTGGGGGTTATAAAAATGTTGATATGGATGTGATTTTTTTTCTGACTGCGGTTTCAAAACCATGCACCAGAATCCACTTCTTTCAACTCAGTAATACATTTTGGATGTGTACCTAGAGTTTAAAGCAGAAAAAACGGAACTTTTAGAATTTTCATTTTTTTACCAAAACGACAGCCCCGGTGAATATAAAAATGTTGATATGGATGTGATTTTTTTTATGACTGCGGTTTCAAAACCATGCACCAGAATCCACTTCTTTCAACTCAGTAATACATTTTGGATGTGTACCTAGAGTTTAAAGCAGAAAAAACTGAACTTTTAGAATTTTCATTTTTTGACCAAAACGACAGCCCCGGGGGTTATAAAAATGTTGATATGGATGTGATTTTTTTTATGACTGCGGTTTCAAAACCATGCACCAGAATCCACTTCTTTCAACTCAGTAATACATTTTGGATGTGTACCTAGAGTTTAAAGCAGAAAAAACGGAACTTTTAGAATTTTCATTTTTTGACCAAAACGACAGCCCCGGGGGTTATAAAAATGTTGATATGGATGTGATTTTTTTTCTGACTGCGGTTTCAAAACCATGCACCAGAATCCACTTCTTTCAACTCAGTAATACATTTTGGATGTGTACCTAGAGTTTAAAGCAGAAAAAACGGAACTTTTAGAATTTTCATTTTTTGACCAAAACGACAGCCCCGGGGGTTATAAACATATGGTTGTGATTTTTTTTCTGACTGCGGTTTCAAAACCATGCACCAGAATCCACTTCTTTCAACTCAGTAATACATTTTGGATGTGTACCTAGAGTTTAAAG
The DNA here is from genome assembly GCF_055691185.1 of Crinia signifera. Classification (NCBI taxonomy): domain Eukaryota; kingdom Metazoa; phylum Chordata; class Amphibia; order Anura; family Myobatrachidae; genus Crinia; species Crinia signifera. The sequence continues at coordinate 22,873,788 of NC_139228.1, read as the reverse complement.
CAGAAAAAACGGAACTTTTAGAATTTTCATTTTTTGACAAAAACGACAGCTTTGGGGGTTATAAAAATGTTGATATGGATGTGATTTTTTTTCTGACTGCGGTTTCAAAACCATGCACCAGAATCCACTTCTTTCAACTCAGTAATACATTTTGGATGTGTACCTAGAGTTTAAAGCAGAAAAAACTGAACTTTTAGAATTTTCATTTTTTGACCAAAACGACAGCCCCGGGGGTTATAAACATGTTGATATGGTTGTGATTTTTTTTCTGACTGCGGTTTCAAAACCATGCACCAGAATCCACTTCTTTCAACTCAGTAATACATTTTGGATGTGTACCTAGAGTTTAAAGCAGAAAAAACAGAACTTTTAGAATTTTCATTTTTTGACCAAAACGACAGCTTTGGGGGTTATAAAAATGTTGATATGGATGTGATTTTTTTTCTGACTGCGGTTTCAAAACCATGCACCAGAATCCACTTCTTTCAACTCAGTAATACATTTTGGATGTGTACCTAGAGTTTAAAGCAGAAAAAACGGAACTTTTAGAATTTTCATTTTTTGACCAAAACGACAGCTTTGGGGGTTATAAAAATGTTGATATGGATGTGATTTTTTTTCTGACTGCGGTTTCAAAACCATGCACCAGAATCCACTTCTTTCAACTCAGTAATACATTTTGGATGTGTACCTAGAGTTTAAAGCAGAAAAAACGGAACTTTTAGAATTTTCATTTTTTGACCAAAACGACAGCCCCGGGGGTTATAAACATGTTGATATGGTTGTGATTTTTTTTCTGACTGCGGTTTCAAAACCATGCACCAGAATCCACTTCTTTCAACTCAGTAATACATTTTGGATGTGTACCTAGAGTTTAAAGCAGAAAAAACAGAACTTTTAGAATTTTCATTTTTTGACCAAAACGACAGCCCCGGGGACTATAAAAATGTTGATATGGATGTGATTTTTTTTCTGACTGCGGTTTCAAAACCATGCACCAGAATCCACTTCTTTCAACTCAGTAATACATTTTGGATGTGTACCTAGAGTTTAAAGCAGAAAAAACGGAACTTTTAGAATTTTCATTTTTTGACCAAAACGACATCCCCGGGGGTTATAAAAATGTTGATATGGATGTGATTTTTTTTATGACTGCGGTTTCAAAACCATGCACCAGAATCCACTTCTTTCAACTCAGTAATACATTTTGGATGTGTACCTAGAGTTTAAAGCAGAAAAAACGGAACTTTTAGAATTTTCATTTTTTGACCAAAACGACAGCCCCGGGGGTTATAAACATGTTGATATGGTTGTGATTTTTTTTCTGACTGCGGTTTCAAAACCATGCACCAGAATCCACTTCTTTCAACTCAGTAATACATTTTGGATGTGTACCTAGAGTTTAAAGCAGAAAAAACTGAACTTTTAGAATTTTCATTTTTTGACCAAAACGACAGCCCCGGGGGTTATAAACATGTTGATATGGTTGTGATTTTTTTTTCTGACTGCAGTTTCAAAACCATGCACCAGAATCCACTTCTTTCAACTCAGTAATACATTTTGGATGTGTACCTAGAGTTTAAACCAGAAAAAACGGAACTTTTAGAATTTTCATTTTTTGACCAAAACGACAGCCGCGGGGGTTATAAAAATGTTGATATGGATGTGATTTTTTTTCTGACTGCGGTTTCAAAACCATGCACCAGAATCCACTTCTTTCAACTCAGTAATACATTTTGGATGTGTACCTAGAGTTTAAAGCAGAAAAAACGGAACTTTTAGAATTTTCATTTTTTGACCAAAACGACAGCCCCGGGGGCTATAAAAATGTTGATATGGATGTGATTTTTTTTCTGACTGCGGTTTCAAAACCATGCACCGGAATCCATTTCTTTCAACTCAGTAATACATTTTAGATGTGTACCTAGAGTTTAAAGCAGAAAAAACGGAACTTTTAGAATTTTCATTTTTTGACCAAAACGACAGCTTTGGGGGTTATAAAAATGTTGATATGGATGTGATTTTTTTTCTGACTGCGGTTTCAAAACCATGCACCAGAATCCACTTCTTTCAACTCAGTAATACATTTTGGATGTGTACCTAGAGTTTAAAGCAGAAAAAACGGAACTTTTAGAATTTTCATTTTTTTACCAAAACGACAGCCCCGGTGATTATAAAAATGTTGATATGGATGTGATTTTTTTTATGACTGCGGTTTCAAAACCATGCACCAGAATCCACTTCTTTCAACTCAGTAATACATTTTGGATGTGTACCTACAGTTTAAAGCAGAAAAAACGGAACTTTTAGAATTTTCATTTTTTGACCAAAACGACAGCCCCTGGGGTTATAAACATGTTGATATGGTTGTGATTTTTTTTCTGACTGCGGTTTCAAAACCATGCACCAGAATCCACTTCTTTCAACTCAGTAATACATTTTGGATGTGTACCTAGAGTTTAAAGCAGAAAAAAACAGAACTTTTAGAATTTTCATTTTTTGACCAAAACGACAGCCCCGGGGGTTATAAAAATGTTGATATGGATGTGATTTTTTTTATGACTGCGGTTTCAAAACCATGCACCAGAATCCACTTCTTTCAACTCAGTAATACATTTTGGATGTGTACCTAGAGTTTAAAGCAGAAAAAACGGAACTTTTAGAATTTTCATTTTTTGACCAAAACGACAGCCCCGGGGGTTATAAAAATGTTGATATGGATGTGATTTTTTTTCTGACTGCGGTTTCAAAACCATGCACCAGAATCCACTTCTTTCAACTCAGTAATACATTTTGGATGTGTACCTAGAGTTTAAAGCAGAAAAAACGGAACTTTTAGAATTTTCATTTTTTGACCAAAACGACAGCCCCGGGGGTTATAAACATGTTGATATGGTTGTGATTTTTTTTTATGACTGCGGTTTCTAAACCATGCACCAGAATCCACTTCTTTCAACTCAGTAATACATTTTGGATGTGTACCTAGAGTTTAAAGCAAAAAATACTGAACTTTTAGAATTTTCATTTTTTGACCAAAACGACAGCCCCGGGGGTTATAAACATGTTGATATGGTTGTGATTTTTTTTTCTGACTGCAGTTTCAAAACCATGCACCAGAATCCACTTCTTTCAACTCAGTAATACATTTTGGATGTGTACCTAGAGTTTAAAGCAGAAAAAACTGAACTTTTAGAATTTTCATTTTTTGACCAAAACGACAGCCCCGGGGGTTATAAAAATGTTGATATGGATGTGATTTTTTTTATGACTGCGGTTTCAAAACCATGCACCAGAATCCACTTCTTTCAACTCAGTAATACATTTTGGATGTGTACCTAGAGTTTAAAGCAGAAAAAACGGAACTTTTAGAATTTTCATTTTTTGACCAAAACGACAGCCCCGGGGGTTATAAAAATGTTGATATGGATGTGATTTTTTTTCTGACTGCGGTTTCAAAACCATGCACCAGAATCCACTTCTTTCAACTCAGTAATACATTTTGGATGTGTACCTAGAGTTTAAAGCAGAAAAAACTGAACTTTTAGAATTTTCATTTTTTGACCAAAACGACAGCCCCGGGGGTTATAAACATGTTGATATGGTTGTGATTTTTTTTCTGACTGCGGTTTCAAAACCATGCACCAGAATCCACTTCTTTCAACTCAGTAATACATTTTGGATGTGTACCTAGAGTTTAAAGCAGAAAAAACGGAACTTTTAGAATTTTCATTTTTTGACCAAAACGACAGCCCCGGGGGATATTTACATGTTGATATGGTTGTGATTTTTTTTCTGACTGCGGTTTCAAAACCATGCACCAGAATCCACTTCTTTCAACTCAGTAATACATTTTGGATGTGTACCTAGAGTTTAAAGCAGAAAAAACGGAACTTTTAGAATTTTCATTTTTTGACAAAAACGACAGCTTTGGGGGTTATAAAAATGTTGATATGGATGTGATTTTTTTTCTGACTGCGGTTTCAAAACCATGCACCAGAATCCACTTCTTTCAACTCAGTAATACATTTTGGATGTGTACCTAGAGTTTAAAGCAGAAAAAACGGAACTTTTAGAATTTTCATTTTTTGACCAAAACGACAGCCCCGGGGGTTATAAACATGTTGATATGGTTGTGATTTTTTTTCTGACTGCGGTTTCAAAACCATGCACCAGAATCCACTTCTTTCAACTCAGTAATACATTTTGGATGTGTACCTAGAGTTTAAAGCAGAAAAAACAGAACTTTTAGAATTTTCATTTTTTGACCAAAACGACAGCTTTGGGGGTTATAAAAATGTTGATATGGATGTGATTTTTTTTCTGACTGCGGTTTCAAAACCATGCACCAGAATCCACTTCTTTCAACTCAGTAATACATTTTGGATGTGTACCTAGAGTTTAAAGCAGAAAAAACGGAACTTTTAGAATTTTCATTTTTTGACCAAAACGACAGCTTTGGGGGTTATAAAAATGTTGATATGGATGTGATTTTTTTTCTGACTGCGGTTTCAAAACCATGCACCAGAATCCACTTCTTTCAACTCAGTAATACATTTTGGATGTGTACCTAGAGTTTAAAGCAGAAAAAACGGAACTTTTAGAATTTTCATTTTTTGACCAAAACGACAGCCCCGGGGGTTATAAACATGTTGATATGGTTGTGATTTTTTTTCTGACTGCGGTTTCAAAACCATGCACCAGAATCCACTTCTTTCAACTCAGTAATACATTTTGGATGTGTACCTAGAGTTTAAAGCAGAAAAAACAGAACTTTTAGAATTTTCATTTTTTGACCAAAACGACAGCCCCGGGGACTATAAAAATGTTGATATGGATGTGATTTTTTTTCTGACTGCGGTTTCAAAACCATGCACCAGAATCCACTTCTTTCAACTCAGTAATACATTTTGGATGTGTACCTAGAGTTTAAAGCAGAAAAAACGGAACTTTTAGAATTTTCATTTTTTGACCAAAACGACAGCCCCGGGGGTTATAAAAATGTTGATATGGATGTGATTTTTTTTATGACTGCGGTTTCAAAACCATGCACCAGAATCCACTTCTTTCAACTCAGTAATACATTTTGGATGTGTACCTAGAGTTTAAAGCAGAAAAAACGGAACTTTTAGAATTTTCATTTTTTGACCAAAACGACAGCCCCGGGGGTTATAAACATGTTGATATGGTTGTGATTTTTTTTCTGACTGCGGTTTCAAAACCATGCACCAGAATCCACTTCTTTCAACTCAGTAATACATTTTGGATGTGTACCTAGAGTTTAAAGCAGAAAAAACTGAACTTTTAGAATTTTCATTTTTTGACCAAAACGACAGCCCCGGGGGTTATAAACATGTTGATATGGTTGTGATTTTTTTTTCTGACTGCAGTTTCAAAACCATGCACCAGAATCCACTTCTTTCAACTCAGTAATACATTTTGGATGTGTACCTAGAGTTTAAAGCAGAAAAAACGGAACTTTTAGAATTTTCATTTTTTGACCAAAACGACAGCCCCGGGGGTTATAAAAATGTTGATATGGATGTGATTTTTTTTCTGACTGCGGTTTCAAAACCATGCACCGGAATCCACTTCTTTCAACTCAGTAATACATTTTAGATGTGTACCTAGAGTTTAAAGCAGAAAAAACGGAACTTTTAGAATTTTAATTTTTTGACCAAAACGACAGCTTTGGGGGTTATAAAAATGTTGATATGGATGTGATTTTTTTTCTGACTGCGGTTTCAAAACCATGCACCAGAATCCACTTCTTTCAACTCAGTAATACATTTTGGATGTGTACCTAGAGTTTAAAGCAGAAAAAACGGAACTTTTAGAATTTTCATTTTTTTACCAAAACGACAGCCCCGGTGATTATAAAAATGTTGATATGGATCTGATTTTTTTTATGACTGCGGTTTCAAAACCATGCACCAGAATCCACTTCTTTCAACTCAGTAATACATTTTGGATGTGTACCTACAGTTTAAAGCAGAAAAAACGGAACTTTTAGAATTTTCATTTTTTGACCAAAACGACAGCCCCTGGGGTTATAAACATGTTGATATGGTTGTGATTTTTTTTCTGACTGCGGTTTCAAAACCATGCACCAGAATCCACTTCTTTCAACTCAGTAATACATTTTGGATGTGTACCTAGAGTTTAAAGCAGAAAAAAACAGAACTTTTAGAATTTTCATTTTTTGACCAAAACGACAGCCCCGGGGGTTATAAAAATGTTGATATGGATGTGATTTTTTTTATGACTGCGGTTTCAAAACCATGCACCAGAATCCACTTCTTTCAACTCAGTAATACATTTTGGATGTGTACCTAGAGTTTAAAGCAGAAAAAACGGAACTTTTAGAATTTTCATTTTTTTACCAAAACGACAGCCCCGGTGATTATAAAAATGTTGATATGGATGTGATTTTTTTTATGACTGCGGTTTCAAAACCATGCACCAGAATCCACTTCTTTCAACTCAGTAATACATTTTGGATGTGTACCTAGAGTTTAAAGCAGAAAAAACTGAACTTTTAGAATTTTCATTTTTTGACCAAAACGACAGCCCCGGGGGTTATAAAAATGTTGATATGGATGTGATTTTTTTTATGACTGCGGTTTCAAAACCATGCACCAGAAACTACTTCTTTCAACTCAGTAATACATTTTGGATGTGTACCTAGAGTTTAAAGCAGAAAAAACGGAACTTTTAGAATTTTCATTTTTTGACCAAAACGACAGCCCCGGGGGTTATAAACATGTTGATATGGTTGTGATTTTTTTTCTGACTGCGGTTTCAAAACCATGCACCAGAATCCACTTCTTTCAACTCAGTAATACATTTTGGATGTGTACCTAGAGTTTAAAGCAGAAAAAACAGAACTTTTAGAATTTTCATTTTTTGACCAAAACGACAGCCCCGGGGACTATAAAAATGTTGATATGGATGTGATTTTTTTTCTGACTGCGGTTTCAAAACCATGCACCAGAATCCACTTCTTTCAACTCAGTAATACATTTTGGATGTGTACCTAGAGTTTAAAGCAGAAAAAACGGAACTTTTAGAATTTTCATTTTTTGACCAAAACGACAGCCCCGGGGGTTATAAAAATGTTGATATGGATGTGATTTTTTTTATGACTGCGGTTTCAAAACCATGCACCAGAATCCACTTCTTTCAACTCAGTAATACATTTTGGATGTGTACCTAGAGTTTAAAGCAGAAAAAACGGAACTTTTAGAATTTTCATTTTTTGACCAAAACGACAGCCCCGGGGGTTATAAACATGTTGATATGGTTGTGATTTTTTTTCTGACTGCGGTTTCAAAACCATGCACCAGAATCCACTTCTTTCAACTCAGTAATACATTTTGGATGTGTACCTAGAGTTTAAAGCAGAAAAAACTGAACTTTTAGAATTTTCATTTTTTGACCAAAACGACAGCCCCGGGGGTTATAAACATGTTGATATGGTTGTGATTTTTTTTTCTGACTGCAGTTTCAAAACCATGCACCAGAATCCACTTCTTTCAACTCAGTAATACATTTTGGATGTGTACCTAGAGTTTAAAGCAGAAAAAACGGAACTTTTAGAATTTTCATTTTTTGACCAAAACGACAGCCCCGGGGGTTATAAAAATGTTGATATGGATGTGATTTTTTTTCTGACTGCGGTTTCAAAACCATGCACCGGAATCCACTTCTTTCAACTCAGTAATACATTTTAGATGTGTACCTAGAGTTTAAAGCAGAAAAAACGGAACTTTTAGAATTTTAATTTTTTGACCAAAACGACAGCTTTGGGGGTTATAAAAATGTTGATATGGATGTGATTTTTTTTCTGACTGCGGTTTCAAAACCATGCACCAGAATCCACTTCTTTCAACTCAGTAATACATTTTGGATGTGTACCTAGAGTTTAAAGCAGAAAAAACGGAACTTTTAGAATTTTCATTTTTTTACCAAAACGACAGCCCCGGTGATTATAAAAATGTTGATATGGATCTGATTTTTTTTATGACTGCGGTTTCAAAACCATGCACCAGAATCCACTTCTTTCAACTCAGTAATACATTTTGGATGTGTACCTACAGTTTAAAGCAGAAAAAACGGAACTTTTAGAATTTTCATTTTTTGACCAAAACGACAGCCCCTGGGGTTATAAACATGTTGATATGGTTGTGATTTTTTTTCTGACTGCGGTTTCAAAACCATGCACCAGAATCCACTTCTTTCAACTCAGTAATACATTTTGGATGTGTACCTAGAGTTTAAAGCAGAAAAAAACAGAACTTTTAGAATTTTCATTTTTTGACCAAAACGACAGCCCCGGGGGTTATAAAAATGTTGATATGGATGTGATTTTTTTTATGACTGCGGTTTCAAAACCATGCACCAGAATCCACTTCTTTCAACTCAGTAATACATTTTGGATGTGTACCTAGAGTTTAAAGCAGAAAAAACGGAACTTTTAGAATTTTCATTTTTTTACCAAAACGACAGCCCCGGTGATTATAAAAATGTTGATATGGATGTGATTTTTTTTATGACTGCGGTTTCAAAACCATGCACCAGAATCCACTTCTTTCAACTCAGTAATACATTTTGGATGTGTACCTAGAGTTTAAAGCAGAAAAAACTGAACTTTTACAATTTTCATTTTTTGACCAAAACGACAGCCCCGGGGGTTATAAAAATGTTGATATGGATGTGATTTTTTTTATGACTGCGGTTTCAAAACCATGCACCAGAATCCACTTCTTTCAACTCAGTAATACATTTTGGATGTGTACCTAGAGTTTAAAGCAGAAAAAACGGAACTTTTAGAATTTTCATTTTTTGACCAAAACGACAGTCCCGGGGGTTATAAAAATGTTGATATGGATGTGATTTTTTTTCTGACTGCGGTTTCAAAACCATGCACCGGAATCCACTTCTTTCAACTCAGTAATACATTTTAGATGTGTACCTAGAGTTTAAAGCAGAAAAAACTGAACTTTTAGAATTTTCATTTTTTGACCAAAACGACAGCTTTGGGGGTTATAAAAATGTTGATATGGATGTGATTTTTTTTCTGACTGCGGTTTCAAAACCATGCACCAGAATCCACTTCTTTCAACTCAGTAATACATTTTGGATGTGTACCTAGAGTTTAAAGCAGAAAAAACGGAACTTTTAGAATTTTCATTTTTTTACCAAAACGACAGCCCCGGTGATTATAAAAATGTTGATATGGATGTGATTTTTTTTATGACTGCGGTTTCAAAACCATGCACCAGAATCCACTTTTTTCAACTCAGTAATACATTTTGGATGTGTACCTAGAGTTTAAAGCAGAAAAAACTGAACTTTTAGAATTTTCATTTTTTGACCAAAACGACAGCCCCGGGGGTTATAAAAATGTTGATATGGATGTGATTTTTTTTATGACTGCGGTTTCAAAACCATGCACCAGAATCCACTTCTTTCAACTCAGTAATACATTTTGGATGTGTACCTAGAGTTTAAAGCAGAAAAAACGGAACTTTTAGAATTTTCATTTTTTGACCAAAACGACAGCCCCGGGGGTTATAAAAATGTTGATATGGATGTGATTTTTTTTCTGACTGCGGTTTCAAAACCATGCACCAGAATCCACTTCTTTCAACTCAGTAATACATTTTGGATGTGTACCTAGAGTTTAAAGCAGAAAAAACTGAACTTTTAGAATTTTCATTTTTTGACCAAAACGACAGCCCCGGGGGTTATAAACATGTTGATATGGTTGTGATTTTTTTTCTGACTGCGGTTTCAAAACCATGCACCAGAATCCACTTCTTTCAACTCAGTAATACATTTTGGATGTGTACCTAGAGTTTAAAGCAGAAAAAACGGAACTTTTAGAATTTTCATTTTTTGACCAAAACGACAGCCCCGGGGGATATTTACATGTTGATATGGTTGTGATTTTTTTTCTGACTGCGGTTTCAAAACCATGCACCAGAATCCACTTCTTTCAACTCAGTAATACATTTTGGATGTGTACCTAGAGTTTAAAGCAGAAAAAACGGAACTTTTAGAATTTTCATTTTTTGACAAAAACGACAGCTTTGGGGGTTATAAAAATGTTGATATGGATGTGATTTTTTTTCTGACTGCGGTTTCAAAACCATGCACCAGAATCCACTTCTTTCAACTCAGTAATACATTTTGGATGTGTACCTAGAGTTTAAAGCAGAAAAAACGGAACTTTTAGAATTTTCATTTTTTGACCAAAACGACAGCCCCGGGGGTTATAAACATGTTGATATGGTTGTGATTTTTTTTCTGACTGCGGTTTCAAAACCATGCACCAGAATCCACTTCTTTCAACTCAGTAATACATTTTGGATGTGTACCTAGAGTTTAAAGCAGAAAAAACAGAACTTTTAGAATTTTCATTTTTTGACCAAAACGACAGCTTTGGGGGTTATAAAAATGTTGATATGGATGTGATTTTTTTTCTGACTGCGGTTTCAAAACCATGCACCAGAATCCACTTCTTTCAACTCAGTAATACATTTTGGATGTGTACCTAGAGTTTAAAGCAGAAAAAACGGAACTTTTAGAATTTTCATTTTTTGACCAAAACGACAGCTTTGGGGGTTATAAAAATGTTGATATGGATGTGATTTTTTTTCTGACTGCGGTTTCAAAACCATGCACCAGAATCCACTTCTTTCAACTCAGTAATACATTTTGGATGTGTACCTAGAGTTTAAAGCAGAAAAAACGGAACTTTTAGAATTTTCATTTTTTGACCAAAACGACAGCCCCGGGGGTTATAAACATGTTGATATGGTTGTGATTTTTTTTATGACTGCGGTTTCAAAACCATGCACCAGAATCCACTTCTTTCAACTCAGTAATACATTTTGGATGTGTACCTAGAGTTTAAAGCAGAAAAAACAGAACTTTTAGAATTTTCATTTTTTGACCAAAACGACAGCCCCGGGGACTATAAAAATGTTGATATGGATGTGATTTTTTTTCTGACTGCGGTTTCAAAACCATGCACCAGAATCCACTTCTTTCAACTCAGTAATACATTTTGGATGTGTACCTAGAGTTTAAAGCAGAAAAAACGGAACTTTTAGAATTTTCATTTTTTGACCAAAACGACAGCCCCGGGGGTTATAAAAATGTTGATATGGATGTGATTTTTTTTATGACTGCGGTTTCAAAACCATGCACCAGAATCCACTTCTTTCAACTCAGTAATACATTTTGGATGTGTACCTAGAGTTTAAAGCAGAAAAAACGGAACTTTTAGAATTTTCATTTTTTGACCAAAACGACAGCCCCGGGGGTTATAAACATGTTGATATGGTTGTGATTTTTTTTCTGACTGCGGTTTCAAAACCATGCACCAGAATCCACTTCTTTCAACTCAGTAATACATTTTGGATGTGTACCTAGAGTTTAAAGCAGAAAAAACTGAACTTTTAGAATTTTCATTTTTTGACCAAAACGACAGCCCCGGGGGTTATAAACATGTTGATATGGTTGTGATTTTTTTTTCTGACTGCAGTTTCAAAACCATGCACCAGAATCCACTTCTTTCAACTCAGTAATACATTTTGGATGTGTACCTAGAGTTTAAACCAGAAAAAACGGAACTTTTAGAATTTTCATTTTTTGACCAAAACGACAGCCGCGGGGGTTATAAAAATGTTGATATGGATGTGATTTTTTTTCTGACTGCGGTTTCAAAACCATGCACCAGAATCCACTTCTTTCAACTCAGTAATACATTTTGGATGTGTACCTAGAGTTTAAAGCAGAAAAAAAAGAACTTTTAGAATTTTCATTTTTTGACCAAAACGACAGCCCCGGGGGTTATAAAAATGTTGATATGGATGTGATTTTTTTTCTGACTGCGGTTTCAAAACCATGCACCGGAATCCACTTCTTTCAACTCAGTAATACATTTTAGATGTGTACCTAGAGTTTAAAGCAGAAAAAACGGAACTTTTAGAATTTTAATTTTTTGACCAAAACGACAGCTTTGGGGGTTATAAAAATGTTGATATGGATGTGATTTTTTTTCTGACTGCGGTTTCAAAACCATGCACCAGAATCCACTTCTTTCAACTCAGTAATACATTTTGGATGTGTACCTAGAGTTTAAAGCAGAAAAAACGGAACTTTTAGAATTTTCATTTTTTTACCAAAACGACAGCCCCGGTGATTATAAAAATGTTGATATGGATCTGATTTTTTTTATGACTGCGGTTTCAAAACCATGCACCAGAATCCACTTCTTTCAACTCAGTAATACATTTTGGATGTGTACCTACAGTTTAAAGCAGAAAAAACGGAACTTTTAGAATTTTCATTTTTTGACCAAAACGACAGCCCCTGGGGTTATAAACATGTTGATATGGTTGTGATTTTTTTTCTGACTGCGGTTTCAAAACCATGCACCAGAATCCACTTCTTTCAACTCAGTAATACATTTTGGATGTGTACCTAGAGTTTAAAGCAGAAAAAAACAGAACTTTTAGAATTTTCATTTTTTGACCAAAACGACAGCCCCGGGGGTTATAAAAATGTTGATATGGATGTGATTTTTTTTATGACTGCGGTTTCAAAACCATGCACCAGAATCCACTTCTTTCAACTCAGTAATACATTTTGGATGTGTACCTAGAGTTTAAAGCAGAAAAAACGGAACTTTTAGAATTTTCATTTTTTGACCAAAACGACAGCCCCGGGGGTTATAAACATGTTGATATGGTTGTGATTTTTTTCTGACTGCGGTTTCAAAACCATGCACCAGAATCCACTTCTTTCAACTCAGTAATACATTTTGGATGTGTACCTAGAGTTTAAAGCAGAAAAAACGGAACTTTTAGAATTTTCATTTTTTGACCAAAACGACAGCCCCGGGGGTTATAAACATGTTGATATGGTTGTGATTTTTTTTCTGACTGCGGTTTCAAAACCATGCACCAGAATCCACTTCTTTCAACTCAGTAATACATTTTGGATGTGTACCTAGAGTTTAAAGCAGAAAAAACGGAACTTTTAGAATTTTCATTTTTTGACCAAAACGACAGCCCCGGGGGTTATAAACATGTTGATATGGTTGTGATTTTTTTTCTGACTGCGGTTTCAAAACCATGCACCAGAATCCACTTCTTTCAACTCAGTAATACATTTTGGATGTGTACCTAGAGTTTAAAGCAGAAAAAACGGAACTTTTAGAATTTTCATTTTTTGACCAAAACGACAGCTTTGGGGGGTTATAAAAATGTTGATATGGATGTGATTTTTTTTCTGACTGCGGTTTCAAAACCATGCACCAGAATCCACTTCTTTCAACTCAGTAATACATTTTGGATGTGTACCTAGAGTTTAAAGCAGAAAAAACGGAACTTTTAGAATTTTCATTTTTTGACCAAAACGACAGCCCCGGGGGTTATAAACATGTTGATATGGTTGTGATTTTTTTTCTGACTGCGGTTTCAAAACCATGCACCAGAATCCACTTCTTTCAACTCAGTAATACATTTTGGATGTGTACCTAGAGTTTAAAGCAGAAAAAACAGAACTTTTAGAATTTTCATTTTTTGACCAAAACGACAGCTTTGGGGGTTATAAAAATGTTGATATGGATGTGATTTTTTTTCTGACTGCGGTTTCAAAACCATGCACCAGAATCCACTTCTTTCAACTCAGTAATACATTTTGGATGTGTACCTAGAGTTTAAAGCAGAAAAAACTGAACTTTTAGAATTTTCATTTTTTGACCAAAACGACAGCTTTGGGGGTTATAAAAATGTTGATATGGATGTGATTTTTTTTCTGACTGCGGTTTCAAAACCATGCACCAGAATCCACTTCTTTCAACTCAGTAATACATTTTGGATGTGTACCTAGAGTTTAAAGCAGAAAAAACGGAACTTTTAGAATTTTCATTTTTTGACCAAAACGACAGCCCCGGGGGTTATAAACATGTTGATATGGTTGTGATTTTTTTTCTGACTGCGGTTTCAAAACCATGCACCAGAATCCACTTCTTTCAACTCAGTAATACATTTTGGATGTGTACCTAGAGTTTAAAGCAGAAAAAACAGAACTTTTAGAATTTTCATTTTTTGACCAAAACGACAGCCCCGGGGGGGTTATTAACATGTTGATATAGTTGTGATTTTTTTTCTGACTGCGGTTTCAAAACCATGCACCAGAATCCACTTCTTTCAACTCAGTAATACATTTTGGAAGTGTACCTAGAGTTTAAAGCAGAAAAAACGGAACTTTTAGAATTTTCATTTTTTGACCAAAACGACAGCCCCGGGGGTTATAAACATGTTGATATGGTTGTGATTTTTTTTCTGACTGCGGTTTCAAAACCATGCACCAGAATCCACTTCTTTCAACTCAGTAATACATTTTGGATGTGTACCTAGAGTTTAAAGCAGAAAAAACGGAACTTTTAGAATTTTCATTTTTTGACCAAAACGACAGCCCCGGGGTTATAAACATGTTGATATGGTGGTGATTTTTTTTCTGACTGCGGTTTCAAAACCATGCACCAGAATCCACTTCTTTCAACTCAGTAATACATTTTGGATGTGTACCTAGAGTTTAAAGCAGAAAAAACGGAACTTTTAGAATTTTCATTTTTTTACCAAAACGACAGCCCCAGGGATTATAAAAATGTTGATATGGATGTGATTTTTTTTCTGACTGCGGTTTCAAAACCATGCACCAGAATCCACTTCTTTCAACTCAGTAATACATTTTGGAAGTGTACCTAGAGTTTAAAGCAGAAAAAACGGAACTTTTAGAATTTTCATTTTTTGACCAAAACGACAGCCACGGGGGTTATAAACATGTTGATATGGTTGTGATTTTTTTTCTGACTGCGGTTTCAAAACCATGCACCAGAATCCACTTCTTTCAACTCAGTAATACATTTTGGATGTGTACCTAGAGTTTAACCCCTTCCCGACATTTGACGTACATTTACGTCATGGTCGGGAAGTACTTCCCGACACATGGCGTAAATGTACGTCATGGATTTAAACTGTCACCGCGTCTATAGACATGTCAGACTGCGTCTATAGACTGACAGCAGACATGTCCGTGCATGCCCAGGGGGGGCTGTGATGCCGCCCCCCCGTCGGCGATCGCTGTGATTGGCTGTTCAGTGTGAACAGCCATTCACAGCGTTTTCCTGTGTCACCGGCGAATAACGTTCGCCGGTGACACGGGATCAGAGGTGATTGGTGCTGTAATGTACAGCACCAATCACCGCGGGGTGTAAGGGTGACACTGGTGTCACCCCACCTCACCCCGCCCGCCCCCAAAGGCCGTGATTGGTCCGTCGGACCGACGGACCAATCACAGCCATGGAGGGGGGTTTAAACTAACGGTGACTGCACTGCAGACGCCATTCCGGTCTGGAATAGCGTGCAGTGCGGTCACCGTGCCCACCTGCCGCCATATACTGACCAGAAACTTGCTCCATACTTACCTGATCGCTGCTTCATCACTGCTTGATCACTGCTTGATCTGTACTTGTAGTGTGCTGGATGCTTCCTGGATCCTGTTGCTACTTGTGCCTTCCTGTGCTGTGAAATTGTGCTGCTGCAGTGTAATAGCTAGATAGAGAGATAGATAGAGAGAGATAGAGAGATAGAGAGAGATAGAGAGAGATAGAGAGAGATAGAGAGAGATAGAGAGAGATAGAGGGAGAGATAGTGTCAGAGAGTGCTATATTTTGTGCTGCTGCAGTGTGATATAGTTATAGATAGAGAGAGAGAGATAGAGAGAGATAGAGAGAGAGAGATAGATAGAGAGGCCTAGTGACAGAGTGCTATATTTTGTGCTGCTGCAGTGTGATAGTTATAGAGAGATAGAGAGAGAGAGAGAGAGAGAGAGAGATAGAGAGATAGTGACAGATTGTGCTATATATTTTTTATATAACTGACTGCTGCCCCCTCCTTTTGTGCTGATCAGTATAAATTAACTGATCAGCAACTTTTTGGGGGCGCAGGTTTTTTTTTATATATAGATATACCTGTCAGTGCTGCTGCTGCAGTGTCATAGAGTGATAGATAGTGAGAGATAGAGAGATAGAGAGAGATAGTGTCAGAGAGTGATAGAGAGTGCTAAATTTTGTGTCTGCTGCCCCCGCCTTTTGTGCTGATCACTATATCTGAGGTGATCAGCAACTTTTTTGGGGGTACAGAGGTTTTTTTTTTTATATATACCTGTCAGTTGCACTGTCAGTTGCACCAAAGGTTGTGCACCTGCTGCACCTCACTGGTAATCAGTGTCGCATCACTGATCACCTTTTTTTTGTGTGTGTGTGCTGTGGGGTCTTTTTTTTATTTTTTTTTTACACACACTGTGATTTTGTGGGTGTCCTGTGGCCGCTGTGCGCTGATCAGTGACGTACATCACTGATCATCTTTTTCGGCACAGGGTTGATCTATTTTTTTTTTTTTTTGATCAAATTCCTGTTGCCTTTGAGCGCTGTTCAGTGACAGACGTTACTGACCAACATCTGTGCTCAATTTTTGGCGCAGGACCTTTTTTTTTTTTTTTTTAACCCCTTCAATTTTTTATTTTTAACCCCTTCATTTTTTTTTTTTTTTATTGGTATAAAGTATTTTTTTTTTTTCTGCACTACATACACACTACACACTACATACCCCCCGGGTTGAAATAAAGTTTGTACCCCCCCCCTACACTATACACGTGTTGAAACATTTCACTACCAGTAACACAAAAATAAAAATGGCATCCCAAATGTCCTCCCAAATGTCCTCCCAAATGTCCTCCCAGTCATCCAGGAGAATGTATTCAGTGGAGGAGGCATATGCCATGCTTGCCTCTGACTCAGACACAGCCAGTGATGCAAGCGGGGAATTTGAAGGATTCGTCTTAAGCTCCTCTTCCTCCTCTGGTGATGAGGGACCCCCTCAAAGACGCCCCCGTAGAGCAGCTGAGACCCCCCCCCAACAATTGATCTCGTATGGACCCCACCACCAGACAATTTTGAGCCCCAGGTTCCTGAGTTTTTGGCCATGCCAGGAATCCAATTTGATTCCACAGGTCTCAGAGAAATTGACTTTTTCAAATTATTTTTCTCTGATGATTTTATAAATTTAATGGTGGACCAAACTAATTTATATGCCCAGCAGTTTATTGCTCAAAACCCCACGTCATCATTTGCTAGGTGGACCCCTGTAGATGCAGTAGAGATGATGACGTTTTGGGGTCTGGTGTTTCATATGGGCATAGTAAAAAAGCCAGAAATTAGGCAATATTGGAGTACAGATGTTCTGTACAGTACTCCATTTTACCGTATGGCCATGACCCGGACTCGATTTGAGACAATTCTTAAATTTATACATTACACCGATAATGCACAGTGCCCACCCAGAGATGATCCCACCTTTGACCGGCTATTCAAAGTCAGGCCGGTCATTGATCATTTCAGTGCCAAATTTGAAGAGGTGTACATCCCTGAAAAATTTATTTGTATCGACGAGTCCCTTATACATTTTAAAGGAAGGGTTAAATTCCGCCAGTACCTTCCCAGTAAGAGGGCAAGGTATGGCATAAAAATGTATAAACTGTGTGAAAGCACCTCAGGGTACACCCACAGGTTTAGGGTTTATGAAGGGAAGGATTCAAGAATTGAACCGCCAGAATGCCCCCCCTCCCTCGTAGGTGTTAGTGGGAAAATTGTCTGGGATTTAGTGCACCCCTTCCTGGATAAAGGTTATCACCTCTATGTGGATAACTTTTACACTAGCATCCCCCTGTTTAAGGCCCTTGGTTCAAGAGGTACAGCAGCTTGCGGTACTGTGCGCAAGAACCAAAGAGGCCTCCCAAAAACGCACATTGCCCAAGTAATGAGAAGGGGTGAAAGCAGGGGAATATGCAACGAAAATATGTTGTTGGTCAAATATAAGGACAAGAGGGATGTCCTTATACTGACAACAATTCACGGAGACAGTACCACCTCCGTCCCTGTACGAGGTACCAGTACCCACACCTCCAAACCTAATTGTATCCTGGATTACAATAGGTACATGGGCGGAGTGGATCTTTCAGATCAGGTACTGAAGCCGTACAGTGCCCTGCGGAAAACAAAAATCTGGTACAAGAAGGTGGCCGTGTATATCATCCAGATGGCACTGTATAACGCTTACGTGCTATTCCGTTCTACCGGCCAGAGGGGGACATTTATGCACTTTCAAGAGGAAGTCATAAAGGGCCTAATATTTGGGAACCAGCAGGCAGAGGGCCCCAGTACTTCTAGTACTGGCCCCCGTATTGTACCAGGGCAGCATTTTCCTGATGAAATCCCCTCCACTGGAAAAAAGGGCAGGACACAAAAAAGGTGCAAAGTTTGCTATAAAAAGGGAATAAGAAAGCAAACTATTTTCCAGTGTGACACTTGCCCCGACAAACCCGGCCTATGTATAAAGGAGTGTTTTAAAATATACCACACATCTATGAAATATTAGGTTCATAATTTCACCGTGCTTCGGGGGTCTTGCTAATGCCACATAGCACCCACCATTCATTCCACCAGAATCTGAGCCGCAAAATCCAAAAATCACTCCTTCCCTTCTGAGTCCTGCCATGCACCCAACTGGTATTTTTTGGTCACATGTGAGGCATTGCCGTACTCGGGAGAAATTGGGGCACAGATTTTGGGGTGCTTTTTCTCCTTCATACCTTCTGAAAATGAAAAATTTTGAGCCAGAACTGCATTTTTGTGTAAAAAAATGTAATTTTTCATGTTCACTGCCCACTTGTATCAAAATTGGTGAAACCCCTGGGGGTTTGAAATGTACGCTATACCCCTAGATGAATTCCCTGAGGGGTGTAGTTTGCAAAATGGGGTCACTTGTGGGGCAGTTCCACTGTCTTGGTGCTTGGGGGGTCTTGCTAATGCGACATAGCACCCACCAAAATTCCACCAGAATCTGAGCTGCAAAATCCAAAAATCACTCCTTCCCTTCTGAGTCCTGCCATGCACCCAACTGGTATTTTTTGGTCACATGTGAGGCATTGCCGTACTCGGGAGAAATTGGGGCACAGATTTTGGGGTGCTTTGTCTCCTTCATTCCTTCTGAAAATAAAAAATTTTGAGCCAGAACTGCATTTTTGTGTAAAAAAATTTAATTTTTCATTTTCACTGCCCACTTGTATCAAAATTGGTGAAACCCCTGGGGGTTTGAAATGTACACTATACCCCTAGATGAATTCCCTGAGGGGTGTACTTCGCAAAATGGGGTGACTTGTGGGGGGGTTCCACTGTATTGGTGCAACATAGCACCCACCATTCATTCCACCAAAATCTGTGCTGCAAAATCCAAAAATCACTCCTTCCCTTCTGAGTCCTGCCATGCACCCAACTGGTATTTTTTGTTCACATGTGAGGCATTGCCGTACTCGGGAGAAATTGGGGCACAGATTTTGGGGTGCTTTTTCTCCTTCATACCTTCTGAAAATGAAAAATTTTGAGCCAGAACTGAATTTTTGTGTAAAAAAATGTAATTTTTCATTTTCACTGCCCACTTGTATCAAAATTGGTGAAACCCCTGGGGGTTTGAAATGTACACTATACCCCTAGATGAATTCCCTGAGGGGTGTAGTTTGCAAAATGGGGTCACTTGTGGGGGGGTTCCACTGTATTGGTGCTTGGGGGGTCTTGCTAATGCGACATAGCACCCACCAAAATTCCACCAGAATCTGAGCTGCAAAATCCAAAAATCACTCCTTCCCTTCTGAGTCCTGCCATGCACCCAACTGGTATTTTTTGTTCACATGTGAGGCATTGCCGTACTCGGGAGAAATTGGGGCACAGATTTTGGGGTGCTTTTTCTCCTTCATACCTTCTGAAAATGAAAAATTTTGAGCCAGAACTGCATTTTTGTGTAAAAAAATGTAATTTTTCATTTTCACTGCCCACTTGTATCAAAATTGGTGAAACCCCTGGGGGTTTGAAATGTACACTATACCCCTAGATGAATTCCCTAAGGGGTTTACTTTGCAAAATGGGGTGACTTGTGGGGGGGTTCCACTGTATTGGTGCAACATAGCACCCACCATTCATTCCACCAAAATCTGTGCTGCAAAATCCAAAAATCACTCCTTCCCTTCTGAGTCCTGTCATGCACCCAACTGGTATTTTTCGGTCACATGTGAGGCATTGCCGTACTCGGGAGAAATTGGGGCACAGATTTTGGGGTGCTTTTTCTCCTTCATACCTTCTGAAAATGAAAAATTTTGAGCCAGAACTGCATTTTTGTGTAAAAAAATGTAATTTTTCATTTTCACTGCCCACTTGTATCAAAATTGGTGAAACCCCTGGGGGTTTGAAATGTACACTATACCCCTAGATGAATTCCCTGAGGGGTGTAGTTTGCAAAATGGGGTCACTTGTGGGGGGGTTCCACTGTATTGGTGCTTGGGGGGTCTTGCTAATGCGACATAGCACCCACCAAAATTCCACCAGAATCTGAGCTGCAAAATCCAAAAATCACTCCTTCCCTTCTGAGTCCTGCCATGCACCCAACTGGTATGTTTTGGTCACATGTGAGGCATTGCGGTACTCGGGAGAAATTGGGGCACAGATTTTGGGGTGCTTTGTCTCCTTCATTCCTTGTGAAAATGAAAAATTTTGAGCCAGAACTGCATTTTTGTGTAAAAAATTTAATTTTTCATTTTCACTGCCCAGTTGTACCACAATTGGTGAAACCCCTGGGGGTTTGAAATGTACACTATACCCCTAGATGAATTCCCTGAGGGGTGTAGTTTGCAAAATGGGGTAACTTGTGGGGGGGTTCCTAAATTTTAGCATCTTATGGTGCCTAGAAACCTACATGGTGCCTAAAAAATAATCTCATAAAAAGGAGGCTCCAAAATCAAGTAGGTGCTCCTTCTATTATGAAGCCTGTGGTTTGGTCAACGTGCACACTAGGGCCACATATAGGATATTTTTGAAAACAAAAGAATTGGGGGAATCAATTTTTAGTCACATTTCTCTAGTAAAATGTACTGTGTTCCTTAGAAAAATGTATTAAAATTGCAAATCTGCAAAAAAAATGAAATTTTGAAATTTCACCTACACTTTGTTTTAATTCCTGTGAAACACCTAAAGGGTTAACAAACTTCCAAAATGCTGTTTTGAATACTGTGAGGGGTGCAGTTTTTGAAATGGCATCATTTATGGGGGTGTCTCACATACAAGTCCCTCAAAGTCATATCAGAACTGAACTGGTCCCTAAAAAAATCAGTGTTTGAAATTTTCTTGAAAATTTGAGAATTTGCTATTCATATTGTAAGCCTCCTAGTGTCCAAAAAAATTAAAAGGAAGTTGAAATAATGATGGAAACATAAAGTAGACATATGGTCTATGTTAGTTATTAACTATTTTGAGTGGTATGATTATTTGTCTCACAAGCAGAAAATTTAACATTTTGCAAATCGCTAAATTTTCCATTTTTTCACGACATTTTGGTATTTTTCACAAAAAAACACAGACTGTATCGACCCAAATTTACCACTAATTTGAAGTACAATGTGTCACGAAAAAACAATCTCAAAATCACTGGGATAAGTAAAAGCAAAAAAAAGTTATCCCCACTTAAGTGAGACATGTCAGATTTGAAAAAATGGCTCTGTCAGGAACGCAAAAACTAGCTCTGTCAGGAAGGGGTTAAAGCAGAAAAAACAGAACTTTTAGAATTTTCATTTTTTGACCAAAACGACAGCCCCGGGGTTATAAAAATGTTGATATGGATGTGATTTTTTTTCTGACTGCGGTTTCAAAACCATGCACCAGAATCCACTTCTTTCAACTCAGTAATACATTTTGGATGTGTACCTAGAGTTTAAAGCAGAAAAAACGGAACTTTTAGAATTTTCATTTTTTGACCAAAACGACAGCCCCGGGGGTTATAAAAATGTTGATATGGATGTGATTTTTTTTCTGACTGCGGTTTCAAAACCATGCACCAGAATCCACTTCTTTCAACTCAGTAATACATTTTGGATGTGTACCTAGAGTTTAAAGCAGAAAAAACGGAACTTTTAGAATTTTCATTTTTTGACCAAAACGACAGCCCTGGGGGGGTTATTAACATGTTGATATGGTTGTGATTTTTTTTCTGACTGCAGTTTCAAAACCATGCACCAGAATCCACTTCTTTCAACTCAGTAATACATTTTGGATGTGTACCTAGAGTTTAAAGCAGAAAAAACTGAACTTTTAGAATTTTAATTTTTTGACCAAAACAACAGCCCCGGGGGTTATAAATATGTTGATATGGTGGTGATTTTTTTTCTGACTGCGGTTTCAAAACCATGCACCAGAATCCACTTCTTTCAACTCAGTAATACATTTTGGATGTGTACCTAGAGTTTAAAGCAGAAAAAACGGAACTTTTAGTATTTTCATTTTTTTACCAAAACGACGGCCCCGGGTATTATAAAAATGTTGATATGGATGTGATTTTTTTTATGACTGCGGTTTCAAAACCATGCACCAGAATCCACTTCTTTCAACTCAGTAATACATTTTGGATGTGTACCTAGAGTTTAAAGCAGAAAAAACTGAACTTTTAGAATTTTCATTTTTTGACCAAAACGACAGCCCCGGGGGTTATAAAAAGTTGATATGGATGTGATTTTTTTTCTGACTGCGGTTTCAAAACCATGCACCAGAATCCACTTCTTTCAACTCAGTAATACATTTTGGATGTGTACCTAGAGTTTAAAGCAGAAAAAACGGAACTTTTAGTATTTTCATTTTTTGACCAAAACGACAGCCCCGGGGGTTATAAACATGTTGATATGGTTGTGATTTTTTTTTATGACTGCGGTTTCAAAACCATGCACCAGAATCCACTTCTTTCAACTCAGTAATACATTTTGGATGTGTACCTAGAGTTTAAAGCAGAAAAAACTGAACTTTTAGAATTTTCATTTTTTGACCAAAACGACAGCCCCGGGGGTTATAAACATGTTGATATGGTTGTGATTTTTTTTCTGACTGCAGTTTCAAAACCATGCACCAGAATCCATTTCTTTCAACTCAGTAATACATTTTGGATGTGTACCTAGAGTTTAAAGCAGAAAAAACGGAACTTTTCGAATTTTCATTTTTTGACCAAAACGACAGCCCCGGGGCTTATTAACATGTTGATATGGTTGTGATTTTTTTTCTGACTGCGGTTTCAAAACCATGCACCAGAATCCACTTCTTTCAACTCAGTAATACATTTTGGATGTGTACCTAGAGTTTAAAGCAGAAAAAACGGAACTTTTAGAATTTTCATTT
The DNA here is from genome assembly GCF_055691185.1 of Crinia signifera. Taxonomy (NCBI): domain Eukaryota; kingdom Metazoa; phylum Chordata; class Amphibia; order Anura; family Myobatrachidae; genus Crinia; species Crinia signifera. Next base: position 22,850,447 of record NC_139228.1, on the reverse strand, counting down.
TTTGACCAAAACGACAGCCCCGGGGGTTATAAAAATGTTGATATGGATGTGATTTTTTTCTGACTGCGGTTTCAAAACCATGCACCAGAATCCACTTCTTTCAACTCAGTAATACATTTTGGATGTGTACCTAGAGTTTAAAGCAGAAAAAACGGAACTTTTAGAATTTTCAGTTTTTGACCAAAACGACAGCCCCGGGGGTTATAAACATGTTGATATGGTTGTGATTTTTTTCTTACTGCGGTTTCAAAACCATGCACCAGAATCCACTTCTTTCAACTCAGTAATACATTTTGGATGTGTACCTAGAGTTTAAAGCAGAAAAAACGGAACTTTTAGAATTTTCATTTTTTGACCAAAACGACAGCCCCGGGGGTTATAAACATGTTGATATGGTTGTAATTTTTTTTCTGACTGCGGTTTCAAAACCATGCACCAGAATCCACTTCTTTCAACTCAGTAATACATTTTGGATGTGTACCTAGAGTTTAAAGCAGAAAAAACTGAACTTTTAGAATTTTCATTTTTTGACCAAAACGACAGCCCCGGGGGTTATAAACATGTTGATATGGTTGTGATTTTTTTTCTGACTGCGGTTTCAAAACCATGCACCAGAATCCACTTCTTTCAACTCAGTAATACATTTTGGATGTGTACCTAGAGTTTAAAGCAGAAAAAACTGAACTTTTAGAATTTTCATTTTTTGACCAAAACGACAGCCCCGGGGGTTATAAACATGTTGATATGGTTGTGATTTTTTTTCTGACTGCGGTTTCAAAACCATGCACCAGAATCCATTTCTTTCAACTCAGTAATACATTTTGGATGTGTACCTAGAGTTTAAAGCAGAAAAAACGGAACTTTTCGAATTTTCATTTTTTGACCAAAACGACAGCCCCGGGGCTTATTAACATGTTGATTTGGTTATGATTTTTTTTCTGACTGCGGTTTCAAAACCATGCACCAGAATCCACTTCTTTCAACTCAGTAATACATTTTGGATGTGTACCTAGAGTTTAAAGCAGAAAAAACGGAACTTTTAGAATTTTCATTTTTTGACCAAAACGACAGCCCCGGGGGTTATAAAAATGTTGATATGGATGTGATTTTTTTCTGACTGCGGTTTCAAAACCATGCACCAGAATCCACTTCTTTCAACTCAGTAATACATTTTGGATGTGTACCTAGAGTTTAAAGCAGAAAAAACGGAACTTTTAGAATTTTCAGTTTTTGACCAAAACGACAGCCCCGGGGGTTATAAACATGTTGATATGGTTGTGATTTTTTTCTTACTGCGGTTTCAAAACCATGCACCAGAATCCACTTCTTTCAACTCAGTAATACATTTTGGATGTGTACCTAGAGTTTAAAGCAGAAAAAACGGAACTTTTAGAATTTTCATTTTTTGACCAAAACGACAGCCCCGGGGGTTATAAACATGTTGATATGGTTGTAATTTTTTTTCTGACTGCGGTTTCAAAACCATGCACCAGAATCCACTTCTTTCAACTCAGTAATACATTTTGGATGTGTACCTAGAGTTTAAAGCAGAAAAAACTGAACTTTTAGAATTTTCATTTTTTGACCAAAACGACAGCCCCGGGGGTTATAAACATGTTGATATGGTTGTGATTTTTTTTCTGACTGCGGTTTCAAAACCATGCACCAGAATCCACTTCTTTCAACTCAGTAATACATTTTGGATGTGTACCTAGAGTTTAAAGCAGAAAAAACTGAACTTTTAGAATTTTCATTTTTTGACCAAAACGACAGCCCCGGGGGTTATTAACATGTTGATATGGTTGTGATTTTTTTTCTGACTGCGGTTTCAAAACCATGCACCAGAATCCACTTCTTTCAACTCAGTAATACATTTTGGATGTGTACCTAGAGTTTAAAGCAGAAAAAACGGAACTTTTAGAATTTTCATTTTTTGACCAAAACGACAGCCCCGGGGTTTATAAACATGTTGATATGGTTGTGATTTTTTTCTGACTGCGGTTTCAAAACCATGCACCAGAATCCACTTCTTTCAACTCAGTAATACATTTTGGATGTGTACCTAGAGTTTAAAGCAGAAAAAACGGAACTTTTAGAATTTTCATTTTTTGACCAAAACGACAGCCCCGGGGGTTATAAACATGTTGATATGGTTGTGATTTTTTTTCTGACTGCGGTTTCAAAACCATGCACCAGAATCCACTTCTTTCAACTCAGTAATACATTTTGGATGTGTACCTAGAGTTTAAAGCAGAAAAAATGGAACTTTTAGTATTTTCATTTTTTGACCAAAACGACAGCCCCGGGGGTTATAAACATGTTGATATGGTTGTGATTTTTTTTTATGACTGCGGTTTCAAAACCATGCACCAGAATCCACTTCTTTCAACTCAGTAATACATTTTGGATGTGTACCTAGAGTTTAAAGCAGAAAAAACTGAACTTTTAGAATTTTCATTTTTTGACCAAAACGACAGCCCCGGGGGTTATAAAAAGTTGATATGGATGTGATTTTTTTTCTGACTGCGGTTTCAAAACCATGCACCAGAATCCACTTCTTTCAACTCAGTAATACATTTTGGATGTGTACCTAGAGTTTAAAGCAGAAAAAACGGAACTTTTAGTATTTTCATTTTTTGACCAAAACGACAGCCCCGGGGGTTATAAACATGTTGATATGGTTGTGATTTTTTTTTATGACTGCGGTTTCAAAACCATGCACCAGAATCCACTTCTTTCAACTCAGTAATACATTTTGGATGTGTACCTAGAGTTTAAAGCAGAAAAAACTGAACTTTTAGAATTTTCATTTTTTGACCAAAACGACAGCCCCGGGGGTTATAAACATGTTGATATGGTTGTGATTTTTTTTCTGACTGCAGTTTCAAAACCATGCACCAGAATCCATTTCTTTCAACTCAGTAATACATTTTGGATGTGTACCTAGAGTTTAAAGCAGAAAAAACGGAACTTTTCGAATTTTCATTTTTTGACCAAAACGACAGCCCCGGGGCTTATTAACATGTTGATATGGTTGTGATTTTTTTTCTGACTGCGGTTTCAAAACCATGCACCAGAATCCACTTCTTTCAACTCAGTAATACATTTTGGATGTGTACCTAGAGTTTAAAGCAGAAAAAACGGAACTTTTAGAATTTTCATTTTTTGACCAAAACGACAGCCCCGGGGGTTATAAAAATGTTGATATGGATGTGATTTTTTTCTGACTGCGGTTTCAAAACCATGCACCAGAATCCACTTCTTTCAACTCAGTAATACATTTTGGATGTGTACCTAGAGTTTAAAGCAGAAAAAACGGAACTTTTAGAATTTTCAGTTTTTGACCAAAACGACAGCCCCGGGGGTTATAAACATGTTGATATGGTTGTGATTTTTTTCTTACTGCGGTTTCAAAACCATGCACCAGAATCCACTTCTTTCAACTCAGTAATACATTTTGGATGTGTACCTAGAGTTTAAAGCAGAAAAAACGGAACTTTTAGAATTTTCATTTTTTGACCAAAACGACAGCCCCGGGGGTTATAAACATGTTGATATGGTTGTAATTTTTTTTCTGACTGCGGTTTCAAAACCATGCACCAGAATCCACTTCTTTCAACTCAGTAATACATTTTGGATGTGTACCTAGAGTTTAAAGCAGAAAAAACTGAACTTTTAGAATTTTCATTTTTTGACCAAAACGACAGCCCCGGGGGTTATAAACATGTTGATATGGTTGTGATTTTTTTTCTGACTGCGGTTTCAAAACCATGCACCAGAATCCACTTCTTTCAACTCAGTAATACATTTTGGATGTGTACCTAGAGTTTAAAGCAGAAAAAACTGAACTTTTAGAATTTTCATTTTTTGACCAAAACGACAGCCCCGGGGGTTATAAACATGTTGATATGGTTGTGATTTTTTTTCTGACTGCGGTTTCAAAACCATGCACCAGAATCCATTTCTTTCAACTCAGTAATACATTTTGGATGTGTACCTAGAGTTTAAAGCAGAAAAAACGGAACTTTTCGAATTTTCATTTTTTGACCAAAACGACAGCCCCGGGGCTTATTAACATGTTGATATGGTTGTGATTTTTTTTCTGACTGCGGTTTCAAAACCATGCACCAGAATCCACTTCTTTCAACTCAGTAATACATTTTGGATGTGTACCTAGAGTTTAAAGCAGAAAAAACGGAACTTTTAGAATTTTCATTTTTTGACCAAAACGACAGCCCCGGGGGTTATAAAAATGTTGATATGGATGTGATTTTTTTCTGACTGCGGTTTCAAAACCATGCACCAGAATCCACTTCTTTCAACTCAGTAATACATTTTGGATGTGTACCTAGAGTTTAAAGCAGAAAAAACGGAACTTTTAGAATTTTCAGTTTTTGACCAAAACGACAGCCCCGGGGGTTATAAACATGTTGATATGGTTGTGATTTTTTTCTTACTGCGGTTTCAAAACCATGCACCAGAATCCACTTCTTTCAACTCAGTAATACATTTTGGATGTGTACCTAGAGTTTAAAGCAGAAAAAACGGAACTTTTAGAATTTTCATTTTTTGACCAAAACGACAGCCCCGGGGGTTATAAACATGTTGATATGGTTGTAATTTTTTTTCTGACTGCGGTTTCAAAACCATGCACCAGAATCCACTTCTTTCAACTCAGTAATACATTTTGGATGTGTACCTAGAGTTTAAAGCAGAAAAAACTGAACTTTTAGAATTTTCATTTTTTGACCAAAACGACAGCCCCGGGGGTTATAAACATGTTGATATGGTTGTGATTTTTTTTCTGACTGCGGTTTCAAAACCATGCACCAGAATCCACTTCTTTCAACTCAGTAATACATTTTGGATGTGTACCTAGAGTTTAAAGCAGAAAAAACTGAACTTTTAGAATTTTCATTTTTTGACCAAAACGACAGCCCCGGGGGTTATTAACATGTTGATATGGTTGTGATTTTTTTTCTGACTGCGGTTTCAAAACCATGCACCAGAATCCACTTCTTTCAACTCAGTAATACATTTTGGATGTGTACCTAGAGTTTAAAGCAGAAAAAACGGAACTTTTAGAATTTTCATTTTTTGACCAAAACGACAGCCCGGGGGTTTATAAACATGTTGATATGGTTGTGATTTTTTTCTGACTGCGGTTTCAAAACCATGCACCAGAATCCACTTCTTTCAACTCAGTAATACATTTTGGATGTGTACCTAGAGTTTAAAGCAGAAAAAACGGAACTTTTAGAATTTTCATTTTTTGACCAAAACGACAGCCCCGGGGGTTATAAACATGTTGATATGGTTGTGATTTTTTTTCTGACTGCGGTTTCAAAACCATGCACCAGAATCCACTTCTTTCAACTCAGTAATACATTTTGGATGTGTACCTAGAGTTTAAAGCAGAAAAAATGGAACTTTTAGTATTTTCATTTTTTGACCAAAACGACAGCCCCGGGGGTTATAAACATGTTGATATGGTTGTGATTTTTTTTTATGACTGCGGTTTCAAAACCATGCACCAGAATCCACTTCTTTCAACTCAGTAATACATTTTGGATGTGTACCTAGAGTTTAAAGCAGAAAAAACTGAACTTTTAGAATTTTCATTTTTTGACCAAAACGACAGCCCCGGGGGTTATAAACATGTTGATATGGTTGTGATTTTTTTTTCTGACTGCAGTTTCAAAACCATGCACCAGAATCCATTTCTTTTAACTCAGTAATACATTTTGGATGTGTACCTAGAGTTTAAAGCAGAAAAAACAGAACTTTTCGAATTTTCATTTTTTGACCAAAACGACAGCCCCGGGGGTTATTAACATGTTGATATGGTTGTGATTTTTTTTCTGACTGCGGTTTCAAAACCATGCACCAGAATCCACTTCTTTCAACTCAGTAATACATTTTGGATGTGTACCTAGAGTTTAAAGCAGAAAAAACGGAACTTTTAGAATTTTCATTTTTTGACCAAAACGACAGCCCCGGGGGTTATAAACATGTTGATATGGTTGTGATTTTTTTTTATGACTGCGGTTTCAAAACCATGCACCAGAATCCACTTCTTTCAACTCAGTAATACATTTTGGATGTGTACCTAGAGTTTAAAGCAGAAAAAACTGAACTTTTAGAATTTTCATTTTTTGACCAAAACGACAGCCCCGGGGGTTATAAACATGTTGATATGGTTGTGATTTTTTTTTCTGACTGCAGTTTCAAAACCATGCACCAGAATCCATTTCTTTCAACTCAGTAATACATTTTGGATGTGTACCTAGAGTTTAAAGCAGAAAAAACAGAACTTTTCGAATTTTCATTTTTTGACCAAAACGACAGCCCCGGGGGTTATTAACATGTTGATATGGTTGTGATTTTTTTTCTGACTGCGGTTTCAAAACCATGCACCAGAATCCACTTCTTTCAACTCAGTAATACATTTTGGATGTGTACCTAGAGTTTAAAGCAGAAAAAACGGAACTTTTAGAATTTTCATTTTTTGACCAAAACGACAGCCCCGGGGGTTATAAAAATGTTGATATGGATGTGATTTTTTTCTGACTGCGGTTTCAAAACCATGCACCAGAATCCACTTCTTTCAACTCAGTAATACATTTTGGATGTGTACCTAGAGTTTAAAGCAGAAAAAACGGAACTTTTAGAATTTTCATTTTTTGACCAAAACGACAGCCCCGGGGGTTATAAACATGTTGATATGGTTGTGATTTTTTTTTATGACTGCGGTTTCAAAACCATGCACCAGAATCCACTTCTTTCAACTCAGTAATACATTTTGGATGTGTACCTAGAGTTTAAAGCAGAAAAAACTGAACTTTTAGAATTTTCATTTTTTGACCAAAACGACAGCCCCGGGGGTTATAAACATGTTGATATGGTTGTGATTTTTTTTTCTGACTGCAGTTTCAAAACCATGCACCAGAATCCATTTCTTTCAACTCAGTAATACATTTTGGATGTGTACCTAGAGTTTAAAGCAGAAAAAACAGAACTTTTCGAATTTTCATTTTTTGACCAAAACGACAGCCCCGGGGGTTATTAACATGTTGATATGGTTGTGATTTTTTTTCTGACTGCGGTTTCAAAACCATGCACCAGAATCCACTTCTTTCAACTCAGTAATACATTTTGGATGTGTACCTAGAGTTTAAAGCAGAAAAAACGGAACTTTTAGAATTTTCATTTTTTGACCAAAACGACAGCCCCGGGGGTTATAAAAATGTTGATATGGATGTGATTTTTTTCTGACTGCGGTTTCAAAACCATGCACCAGAATCCACTTCTTTCAACTCAGTAATACATTTTGGATGTGTACCTAGAGTTTAAAGCAGAAAAAACATAACTTTTAGAATTTTCAGTTTTTGACCAAAACGACAGCCCCGGGGGTTATAAACATGTTGATATGGTTGTGATTTTTTTTCTTACTGCGGTTTCAAAACCATGCACCAGAATCCACTTCTTTCAACTCAGTAATACATTTTGGATGTGTACCTAGAGTTTAAAGCAGAAAAAACGGAACTTTTAGAATTTTCATTTTTTTTACCAAAACGACAGCCCCGGGGGTTATAAACATGTTGATATGGTTGTAATTTTTTTTCTGACTGCGGTTTCAAAACCATGCACCAGAATCCACTTCTTTCAACTCAGTAATACATTTTGGATGTGTACCTAGAGTTTAAAGCAGAAAAAACGGAACTTTTAGAATTTTCATTTTTTGACCAAAACGACAGCCCCGGGGGTTATAAACATGTTGATATGGTTGTAATTTTTTTTCTGACTGCGGTTTCAAAACCATGCACCAGAATCCACTTCTTTCAACTCAGTAATACATTTTGGATGTGTACCTAGAGTTTAAAGCAGAAAAAACTGAACTTTTAGAATTTTCATTTTTTGACCAAAACGACAGCCCCGGGGGTTATAAACATGTTGATATGGTTGTGATTTTTTTTCTGACTGCGGTTTCAAAACCATGCACCAGAATCCACTTCTTTCAACTCAGTAATACATTTTGGATGTGTACCTAGAGTTTAAAGCAGAAAAAACGGAACTTTTAGAATTTTCATTTTTTGACCAAAACGACAGCCCCGGGGGTTATAAAAATGTTGATATGGATGTGATTTTTTTCTGACTGCGGTTTCAAAACCATGCACCAGAATCCACTTCTTTCAACTCAGTAATACATTTTGGATGTGTACCTAGAGTTTAAAGCAGAAAAAACGGAACTTTTAGAATTTTCATTTTTTGACCAAAACGACAGCCCCGGGGGTTATAAACATGTTGATATGGTTGTGATTTTTTTTTATGACTGCGGTTTCAAAACCATGCACCAGAATCCACTTCTTTCAACTCAGTAATACATTTTGGATGTGTACCTAGAGTTTAAAGCAGAAAAAACTGAACTTTTAGAATTTTCATTTTTTGACCAAAACGACAGCCCCGGGGGTTATAAACATGTTGATATGGTTGTGATTTTTTTTTCTGACTGCAGTTTCAAAACCATGCACCAGAATCCATTTCTTTCAACTCAGTAATACATTTTGGATGTGTACCTAGAGTTTAAAGCAGAAAAAACAGAACTTTTCGAATTTTCATTTTTTGACCAAAACGACAGCCCCGGGGGTTATTAACATGTTGATATGGTTGTGATTTTTTTTCTGACTGCGGTTTCAAAACCATGCACCAGAATCCACTTCTTTCAACTCAGTAATACATTTTGGATGTGTACCTAGAGTTTAAAGCAGAAAAAACGGAACTTTTAGAATTTTCATTTTTTGACCAAAACGACAGCCCCGGGGGTTATAAAAATGTTGATATGGATGTGATTTTTTTCTGACTGCGGTTTCAAAACCATGCACCAGAATCCACTTCTTTCAACTCAGTAATACATTTTGGATGTGTACCTAGAGTTTAAAGCAGAAAAAACATAACTTTTAGAATTTTCAGTTTTTGACCAAAACGACAGCCCCGGGGGTTATAAACATGTTGATATGGTTGTGATTTTTTTTCTTACTGCGGTTTCAAAACCATGCACCAGAATCCACTTCTTTCAACTCAGTAATACATTTTGGATGTGTACCTAGAGTTTAAAGCAGAAAAAACGGAACTTTTAGAATTTTCATTTTTTTACCAAAACGACAGCCCCGGGGGTTATAAACATGTTGATATGGTTGTAATTTTTTTTCTGACTGCGGTTTCAAAACCATGCACCAGAATCCACTTCTTTCAACTCAGTAATACATTTTGGATGTGTACCTAGAGTTTAAAGCAGAAAAAACGGAACTTTTAGAATTTTCATTTTTTGACCAAAACGACAGCCCCGGGGGTTATAAACATGTTGATATGGTTGTAATTTTTTTTCTGACTGCGGTTTCAAAACCATGCACCAGAATCCACTTCTTTCAACTCAGTAATACATTTTGGATGTGTACCTAGAGTTTAAAGCAGAAAAAACTGAACTTTTAGAATTTTCATTTTTTGACCAAAACGACAGCCCCGGGGGTTATAAACATGTTGATATGGTTGTGATTTTTTTTCTGACTGCGGTTTCAAAACCATGCACCAGAATCCACTTCTTTCAACTCAGTAATACATTTTGGATGTGTACCTAGAGTTTAAAGCAGAAAAAACTGAACTTTTAGAATTTTCATTTTTTGACCAAAACGACAGCCCCGGGGGTTATTAACATGTTGATATGGTTGTGATTTTTTTTCTGACTGCGGTTTCAAAACCATGCACCAGAATCCACTTCTTTCAACTCAGTAATACATTTTGGATGTGTACCTAGAGTTTAAAGCAGAAAAAACGGAACTTTTAGAATTTTCATTTTTTGACCAAAACGACAGCCCCGGGGTTTATAAACATGTTGATATGGTTGTGATTTTTTTCTGACTGCGGTTTCAAAACCATGCACCAGAATCCACTTCTTTCAACTCAGTAATACATTTTGGATGTGTACCTAGAGTTTAAAGCAGAAAAAACGGAACTTTTAGAATTTTCATTTTTTGACCAAAACGACAGCCCCGGGGGTTATAAACATGTTGATATGGTTGTGATTTTTTTTCTGACTGCGGTTTCAAAACCATGCACCAGAATCCACTTCTTTCAACTCAGTAATACATTTTGGATGTGTACCTAGAGTTTAAAGCAGAAAAAACGGAACTTTTAGTATTTTCATTTTTTGACCAAAACGACAGCCCCGGGGGTTATAAACATGTTGATATGGTTGTGATTTTTTTTCTGACTGCGGTTTCAAAACCATGCACCAGAATCCACTTCTTTCAACTCAGTAATACATTTTGGATGTGTACCTAGAGTTTAAAGCAGAAAAAACTGAACTTTTAGAATTTTCATTTTTTGACCAAAACGACAGCCCCGGGGGTTATTAACATGTTGATATGGTTGTGATTTTTTTTCTGACTGCGGTTTCAAAACCATGCACCAGAATCCACTTCTTTCAACTCAGTAATACATTTTGGATGTGTACCTAGAGTTTAAAGCAGAAAAAACGGAACTTTTAGAATTTTCATTTTTTGACCAAAACGACAGCCCCGGGGTTTATAAACATGTTGATATGGTTGTGATTTTTTTCTGACTGCGGTTTCAAAACCATGCACCAGAATCCACTTCTTTCAACTCAGTAATACATTTTGGATGTGTACCTAGAGTTTAAAGCAGAAAAAACGGAACTTTTAGAATTTTCATTTTTTGACCAAAACGACAGCCCCGGGGGTTATAAACATGTTGATATGGTTGTGATTTTTTTTCTGACTGCGGTTTCAAAACCATGCACCAGAATCCACTTCTTTCAACTCAGTAATACATTTTGGATGTATACCTAGAGTTTAAAGCAGAAAAAACGGAACTTTTAGAATTTTCATTTTTTGACCAAAACGACAGCCCCGGGGGTTATAAACATGTTGATATGGTTGTGTGTTTTTTTCTGATTGCGGTTTCAAAACCATGCACCAGAATCCGCTTCTTTCAACTCAGTAATACATTTTGGATGTGTACCTAGAGTTTAAAGCAGAAAAAACGGAACTTTTAGTATTTTCATTTTTTGACCAAAACGACAGCCCCGGGGGTTATAAACATGTTGATATGGTTGTGATTTTTTTTTATGACTGCGGTTTCAAAACCATGCACCAGAATCCACTTCTTTCAACTCAGTAATACATTTTGGATGTGTACCTAGAGTTTAAAGCAGAAAAAACTGAACTTTTAGAATTTTCATTTTTTGACCAAAACGACAGCCCCGGGGGTTATAAACATGTTGATATGGTTGTGATTTTTTTTTCTGACTGCAGTTTCAAAACCATGCACCAGAATCCATTTCTTTCAACTCAGTAATACATTTTGGATGTGTACCTAGAGTTTAAAGCAGAAAAAACAGAACTTTTCGAATTTTCATTTTTTGACCAAAACGACAGCCCCGGGGGTTATTAACATGTTGATATGGTTGTGATTTTTTTTCTGACTGCGGTTTCAAAACCATGCACCAGAATCCACTTCTTTCAACTCAGTAATACATTTTGGATGTGTACCTAGAGTTTAAAGCAGAAAAAACGGAACTTTTAGAATTTTCATTTTTTGACCAAAACGACAGCCCCGGGGGTTATAAAAATGTTGATATGGATGTGATTTTTTTCTGACTGCGGTTTCAAAACCATGCACCAGAATCCACTTCTTTCAACTCAGTAATACATTTTGGATGTGTACCTAGAGTTTAAAGCAGAAAAAACATAACTTTTAGAATTTTCAGTTTTTGACCAAAACGACAGCCCCGGGGGTTATAAACATGTTGATATGGTTGTGATTTTTTTTCTTACTGCGGTTTCAAAACCATGCACCAGAATCCACTTCTTTCAACTCAGTAATACATTTTGGATGTGTACCTAGAGTTTAAAGCAGAAAAAACGGAACTTTTAGAATTTTCATTTTTTTACCAAAACGACAGCCCCGGGGGTTATAAACATGTTGATATGGTTGTAATTTTTTTTCTGACTGCGGTTTCAAAACCATGCACCAGAATCCACTTCTTTCAACTCAGTAATACATTTTGGATGTGTACCTAGAGTTTAAAGCAGAAAAAACTGAACTTTTAGAATTTTCATTTTTTGACCAAAACGACAGCCCCGGGGGTTATAAACATGTTGATATGGTTGTGATTTTTTTTCTGACTGTGGTTTCAAAACCATGCACCAGAATCCACTTCTTTCAACTCAGTAATACATTTTGGATGTGTACCTAGAGTTTAAAGCAGAAAAAACGGAACTTTTAGAATTTTCATTTTTTGACCAAAACGACAGCCCCGGGGGTTATAAACATGTTGATATGGTTGTGATTTTTTTTTATGACTGCGGTTTCAAAACCATGCACCAGAATCCACTTCTTTCAACTCAGTAATACATTTTGGATGTGTACCTAGAGTTTAAAGCAGAAAAAACTGAACTTTTAGAATTTTCATTTTTTGACCAAAACGACAGCCCCGGGGGTTATAAACATGTTGATATGGTTGTGATTTTTTTTTCTGACTGCAGTTTCAAAACCATGCACCAGAATCCATTTCTTTCAACTCAGTAATACATTTTGGATGTGTACCTAGAGTTTAAAGCAGAAAAAACAGAACTTTTCGAATTTTCATTTTTTGACCAAAACGACAGCCCCGGGGGTTATTAACATGTTGATATGGTTGTGATTTTTTTTCTGACTGCGGTTTCAAAACCATGCACCAGAATCCACTTCTTTCAACTCAGTAATACATTTTGGATGTGTACCTAGAGTTTAAAGCAGAAAAAACGGAACTTTTAGAATTTTCATTTTTTGACCAAAACGACAGCCCCGGGGGTTATAAAAATGTTGATATGGATGTGATTTTTTTCTGACTGCGGTTTCAAAACCATGCACCAGAATCCACTTCTTTCAACTCAGTAATACATTTTGGATGTGTACCTAGAGTTTAAAGCAGAAAAAACATAACTTTTAGAATTTTCAGTTTTTGACCAAAACGACAGCCCCGGGGGTTATAAACATGTTGATATGGTTGTGATTTTTTTTCTTACTGCGGTTTCAAAACCATGCACCAGAATCCACTTCTTTCAACTCAGTAATACATTTTGGATGTGTACCTAGAGTTTAAAGCAGAAAAAACGGAACTTTTAGAATTTTCATTTTTTTACCAAAACGACAGCCCCGGGGGTTATAAACATGTTGATATGGTTGTAATTTTTTTTCTGACTGCGGTTTCAAAACCATGCACCAGAATCCACTTCTTTCAACTCAGTAATACATTTTGGATGTGTACCTAGAGTTTAAAGCAGAAAAAACGGAACTTTTAGAATTTTCATTTTTTGACCAAAACGACAGCCCCGGGGGTTATAAACATGTTGATATGGTTGTAATTTTTTTTCTGACTGCGGTTTCAAAACCATGCACCAGAATCCACTTCTTTCAACTCAGTAATACATTTTGGATGTGTACCTAGAGTTTAAAGCAGAAAAAACTGAACTTTTAGAATTTTCATTTTTTGACCAAAACGACAGCCCCGGGGGTTATAAACATGTTGATATGGTTGTGATTTTTTTTCTGACTGCGGTTTCAAAACCATGCACCAGAATCCACTTCTTTCAACTCAGTAATACATTTTGGATGTGTACCTAGAGTTTAAAGCAGAAAAAACTGAACTTTTAGAATTTTCATTTTTTGACCAAAACGACAGCCCCGGGGGTTATTAACATGTTGATATGGTTGTGATTTTTTTTCTGACTGCGGTTTCAAAACCATGCACCAGAATCCACTTCTTTCAACTCAGTAATACATTTTGGATGTATACCTAGAGTTTAAAGCAGAAAAAACGGAACTTTTAGAATTTTCATTTTTTGACCAAAACGACAGCCCCGGGGGTTATAAACATGTTGATATGGTTGTGTTTTTTTTTCTGACTGCGGTTTCAAAACCATGCACCAGAATCCGCTTCTTTCAACTCAGTAATACATTTTGGATGTGTACCTAGAGTTTAAAGCAGAAAAAACGGAACTTTTAGTATTTTCATTTTTTGACCAAAACGACAGCCCCGGGGGTTATAAACATGTTGATATGGTTGTGATTTTTTTTTATGACTGCGGTTTCAAAACCATGCACCAGAATCCACTTCTTTCAACTCAGTAATACATTTTGGATGTGTACCTAGAGTTTAAAGCAGAAAAAACTGAACTTTTAGAATTTTCATTTTTTGACCAAAACGACAGCCCCGGGGGTTATAAACATGTTGATATGGTTGTGATTTTTTTTTCTGACTGCAGTTTCAAAACCATGCACCAGAATCCATTTCTTTCAACTCAGTAATACATTTTGGATGTGTACCTAGAGTTTAAAGCAGAAAAAACAGAACTTTTCGAATTTTCATTTTTTGACCAAAACGACAGCCCCGGGGGTTATTAACATGTTGATATGGTTGTGATTTTTTTTCTGACTGCGGTTTCAAAACCATGCACCAGAATCCACTTCTTTCAACTCAGTAATACATTTTGGATGTGTACCTAGAGTTTAAAGCAGAAAAAACGGAACTTTTAGAATTTTCATTTTTTGACCAAAACGACAGCCCCGGGGGTTATAAAAATGTTGATATGGATGTGATTTTTTTCTGACTGCGGTTTCAAAACCATGCACCAGAATCCACTTCTTTCAACTCAGTAATACATTTTGGATGTGTACCTAGAGTTTAAAGCAGAAAAAACATAACTTTTAGAATTTGCAGTTTTTGACCAAAACGACAGCCCCGGGGGTTATAAACATGTTGATATGGTTGTGATTTTTTTTCTTACTGCGGTTTCAAAACCATGCACCAGAATCCACTTCTTTCAACTCAGTAATACATTTTGGATGTGTACCTAGAGTTTAAAGCAGAAAAAACGGAACTTTTAGAATTTTCATTTTTTTACCAAAACGACAGCCCCGGGGGTTATAAACATGTTGATATGGTTGTAATTTTTTTTCTGACTGCGGTTTCAAAACCATGCACCAGAATCCACTTCTTTCAACTCAGTAATACATTTTGGATGTGTACCTAGAGTTTAAAGCAGAAAAAACTGAACTTTTAGAATTTTCATTTTTTGACCAAAACGACAGCCCCGGGGGTTATAAACATGTTGATATGGTTGTGATTTTTTTTCTGACTGTGGTTTCAAAACCATGCACCAGAATCCACTTCTTTCAACTCAGTAATACATTTTGGATGTGTACCTAGAGTTTAAAGCAGAAAAAACTGAACTTTTAGAATTTACATTTTTTGACCAAAACGACAGCCCCGGGGGTTATTAACATGTTGATATGGTTGTGATTTTTTTTCTGACTGCGGTTTCAAAACCATGCACCAGAATCCACTTCTTTCAACTCAGTAATACATTTTGGATGTGTACCTAGAGTTTAAAGCAGAAAAAACGGAACTTTTAGAATTTTCATTTTTTGACCAAAACGACAGCCCCGGGGTTTATAAACATGTTGATATGGTTGTGATTTTTTTCTGACTGCGGTTTCAAAACCATGCACCAGAATCCACTTCTTTCAACTCAGTAATACATTTTGGATGTGTACCTAGAGTTTAAAGCAGAAAAAACTGAACTTTTAGAATTTTCATTTTTTGACCAAAACGACAGCCCCGGGGGTTATAAACATGTTGATATGGTTGTGATTTTTTTTCTGACTGCGGTTTCAAAACCATGCACCAGAATCCACTTCTTTCAACTCAGTAATACATTTTGGATGTATACCTAGAGTTTAAAGCAGAAAAAACGGAACTTTTAGAATTTTCATTTTTTGACCAAAACGACAGCCCCGGGGGTTATAAACATGTTGATATGGTTGTGATTTTTTTTTCTGACTGCGGTTTCAAAACCATGCACCAGAATCCGCTTCTTTCAACTCAGTAATACATTTTGGATGTGTACCTAGAGTTTAAAGCAGAAAAAACTGAACTTTTAGAATTTTCATTTTTTGACCAAAACGACAGCCCCGGGGGTTATAAACATGTTGATATGGTTGTGATTTTTTTTTATGACTGCGGTTTCAAAACCATGCACCAGAATCCACTTCTTTCAACTCAGTAATACATTTTGGATGTGTACCTAGAGTTTAAAGCAGAAAAAACTGAACTTTTAGAATTTTCATTTTTTGACCAAAACGACAGCCCCGGGGGTTATAAACATGTTGATATGGTTGTGATTTTTTTTTCTGACTGCGGTTTCAAAACCATGCACCAGAATCCATTTCTTTCAACTCAGTAATACATTTTGGATGTGTACCTAGAGTTTAAAGCAGAAAAAACAGAACTTTTCGAATTTTCATTTTTTGACCAAAACGACAGCCCCGGGGGTTATTAACATGTTGATATGGTTGTGATTTTTTTTCTGACTGCGGTTTCAAAACCATGCACCAGAATCCACTTCTTTCAACTCAGTAATACATTTTGGATGTGTACCTAGAGTTTAAAGCAGAAAAAACGGAACTTTTAGAATTTTCATTTTTTGACCAAAACGACAGCCCCGGGGGTTATAAAAATGTTGATATGGATGTGATTTTTTTCTGACTGCGGTTTCAAAACCATGCACCAGAATCCACTTCTTTCAACTCAGTAATACATTTTGGATGTGTACCTAGAGTTTAAAGCAGAAAAAACATAACTTTTAGAATTTTCAGTTTTTGACCAAAACGACAGCCCCGGGGGTTATAAACATGTTGATATGGTTGTGATTTTTTTTCTTACTGCGGTTTCAAAACCATGCACCAGAATCCACTTCTTTCAACTCAGTAATACATTTTGGATGTGTACCTAGAGTTTAAAGCAGAAAAAACGGAACTTTTAGAATTTTCATTTTTTTACCAAAACGACAGCCCCGGGGGTTATAAACATGTTGATATGGTTGTAATTTTTTTTCTGACTGCGGTTTCAAAACCATGCACCAGAATCCACTTCTTTCAACTCAGTAATACATTTTGGATGTGTACCTAGAGTTTAAAGCAGAAAAAACTGAACTTTTAGAATTTTCATTTTTTGACCAAAACGACAGCCCCGGGGGTTATAAACATGTTGATATGGTTGTGATTTTTTTTCTGACTGTGGTTTCAAAACCATGCACCAGAATCCACTTCTTTCAACTCAGTAATACATTTTGGATGTGTACCTAGAGTTTAAAGCAGAAAAAACTGAACTTTTAGAATTTACATTTTTTGACCAAAACGACAGCCCCGGGGGTTATTAACATGTTGATATGGTTGTGATTTTTTTTCTGACTGCGGTTTCAAAACCATGCACCAGAATCCACTTCTTTCAACTCAGTAATACATTTTGGATGTGTACCTAGAGTTTAAAGCAGAAAAAACGGAACTTTTAGAATTTTCATTTTTTGACCAAAACGACAGCCCCGGGGTTTATAAACATGTTGATATGGTTGTGATTTTTTTCTGACTGCGGTTTCAAAACCATGCACCAGAATCCACTTCTTTCAACTCAGTAATACATTTTGGATGTGTACCTAGAGTTTAAAGCAGAAAAAACTGAACTTTTAGAATTTTCATTTTTTGACCAAAACGACAGCCCCGGGGGTTATAAACATGTTGATATGGTTGTGATTTTTTTTCTGACTGCGGTTTCAAAACCATGCACCAGAATCCACTTCTTTCAACTCAGTAATACATTTTGGATGTATACCTAGAGTTTAAAGCAGAAAAAACGGAACTTTTAGAATTTTCATTTTTTGACCAAAACGACAGCCCCGGGGGTTATAAACATGTTGATATGGTTGTGATTTTTTTTTCTGACTGCGGTTTCAAAACCATGCACCAGAATCCGCTTCTTTCAACTCAGTAATACATTTTGGATGTGTACCTAGAGTTTAAAGCAGAAAAAACTGAACTTTTAGAATTTTCATTTTTTGACCAAAACGACAGCCCCGGGGGTTATAAACATGTTGATATGGTTGTGATTTTTTTTCTGACTGCGGTTTCAAAACCATGCACCAGAATCCACTTCTTTCAACTCAGTAATACATTTTGGATGTGTACCTATAGTTTAAAGCAGAAAAAACGGAACTTTTAGAATTTTCATTTTTTTGACCAAAACGACAGCCCCGGGGGTTATAAACATGTTGATATGGTTTTGATTTTTTTTCTGACTGCGGTTTCAAAACCATGCACCAGAATCCACTTCTTTCAACTCAGTAATACATTTTGGATGTGTACCTAGAGTTTAAAGCAGAAAAAACTGAACTTTTAGAATTTTCATTTTCTGACCAAAACGACAGCCCCGGGGGTTATAAACATGTTGATATGGTTGTGATTTTTTTTCTGACTGCGGTTTCAAAACCATGCACCAGAATCCACTTCTTTCAACTCAGTAATACATTTTGGATGTGTACCTAGAGTTTAAAGCAGAAAAAACGGAACTTTTAGAATTTTCATTTTTTGACCAAAACGACAGCCCCGGGGTTATAAACATGTTGATATGGATGTGATTTTTTTTCTGACTGCGGTTTCAAAACCATGCACCAGAATCCACTTCTTTCAACTCAGTAATACATTTTGGATGTGTACCTAGAGTTTAAAGCAGAAAAAACGGAACTTTTAGAATTTTCATTTTTTGACCAAAACGACAGCCCCGGGGGTTATTAACATGTTGATATGGTTGTGATTTTTTTTCTGACTGCGGTTTCAAAACCATGCACCAGAATCCACTTCTTTCAACTCAGTAATACATTTTGGATGTGTACCTAGAGTTTAAAGCAGAAAAAACGGAACTTTTAGAATTTTCATTTTTTGACCAAAACGACAGCCCCGGGGGTTATTAACATGTTGATATGGTTGTGATTTTTTTTCTGACTGCGGTTTCAAAACCATGCACCAGAATCCACTTCTTTCAACTCAGTAATACATTTTGGATGTGTACCTAGAGTTTAAAGCAGAGAAACATGAACTTTTAGAATTTTCATTTTTCGACCAAAACGACAGCCCCGGGGGTTATAAACATGTTGATATGGATGTGATTTTTTTTCTGACTGCGGTTTCAAAACCATGCACCAGAATCCACTTCTTTCAACTCAGTAATACATTTTGGATGTGTACCTAGAGTTTAAAGCAGAAAAAACGGAACTTTTAGAATTTTCATTTTTTGACCAAAACGACAGCCCCGGGGGTTATAAACATGTTGATATGGTTGTGATTTTTTTTCTGACTGCGGTTTCAAAACCATGCACCAGAATCCACTTCTTTCAACTCAGTAATACATTTTGGATGTGTACCTAGAGTTTAAAGCAGAAAAAACGGAACTTTTAAAATTTTCATTTTTTGACCAAAACGACAGCCCCGGGGGTTATAAACATGTTGATATGGTTGTGATTTTTTTTCTGACTGCGGTTTCAAAACCATGCACCAGAATCCACTTCTTTCAACTCAGTAATACATTTTAGATGTGTACCTAGAGTTTAAAGCAGAAAAAACTGAACTTTTAGAATTTTCATTTTTTGACCAAAACGACAGCCCCGGGGGTTATAAAAATGTTGATATGGATGTGATTTTTTTCTGACTGCGGTTTCAAAACCATGCACCAGAATCCACTTCTTTCAACTCAGTAATACATTTTGGATGTGTACCTAGAGTTTAAAGCAGAAAAAACGGAACTTTTAGAATTTTCAGTTTTTGACCAAAACGACAGCCCCGGGGGTTATAAACATGTTGATATGGTTGTGATTTTTTTTCTTACTGCGGTTTCAAAACCATGCACCAGAATCCACTTCTTTCAACTCAGTAATACATTTTGGATGTGTACCTAGAGTTTAAAGCAGAAAAAACGGAACTTTTAGAATTTTCATTTTTTGACCAAAACGACAGCCCCGGGGGTTATAAACATGTTGATATGGTTGTAATTTTTTTTCTGACTGCGGTTTCAAAACCATGCACCAGAATCCACTTCTTTCAACTCAGTAATACATTTTGGATGTGTACCTAGAGTTTAAAGCAGAAAAAACTGAACTTTTAGAATTTTCATTTTTTGACCAAAACGACAGCCCCGGGGGTTATAAACATGTTGATATGGTTGTGATTTTTTTTCTGACTGCGGTTTCAAAACCATGCACCAGAATCCACTTCTTTCAACTCAGTAATACATTTTGGATGTGTACCTAGAGTTTAAAGCAGAAAAAACTGAACTTTTAGAATTTTCATTTTTTGACCAAAACGACAGCCCCGGGGGTTATTAACATGTTGATATGGTTGTGATTTTTTTTCTGACTGCGGTTTCAAAACCATGCACCAGAATCCACTTCTTTCAACTCAGTAATACATTTTGGATGTGTACCTAGAGTTTAAAGCAGAAAAAACGGAACTTTTAGAATTTTCATTTTTTGACCAAAACGACAGCCCCGGGGTTTATAAACATGTTGATATGGTTGTGATTTTTTTCTGACTGCGGTTTCAAAACCATGCACCAGAATCCACTTCTTTCAACTCAGTAATACATTTTGGATGTGTACCTAGAGTTTAAAGCAGAAAAAACGGAACTTTTAGAATTTTCATTTTTTGACCAAAACGACAGCCCCGGGGGTTATAAACATGTTGATATGGTTGTGATTTTTTTTCTGACTGCGGTTTCAAAACCATGCACCAGAATCCACTTCTTTCAACTCAGTAATACATTTTGGATGTATACCTAGAGTTTAAAGCAGAAAAAACGGAACTTTTAGAATTTTCATTTTTTGACCAAAACGACAGCCCCGGGGGTTATAAACATGTTGATATGGTTGTGTTTTTTTTCTGACTGCGGTTTCAAAACCATGCACCAGAATCCGCTTCTTTCAACTCAGTAATACATTTTGGATGTGTACCTAGAGTTTAAAGCAGAAAAAACTGAACTTTTAGAATTTTCATTTTTTGACCAAAACGACAGCCCCGGGGGTTATAAACATGTTGATATGGTTGTGATTTTTTTTCTGACTGCGGTTTCAAAACCATGCACCAGAATCCACTTCTTTCAACTCAGTAATACATTTTGGATGTGTACCTATAGTTTAAAGCAAAAAAAACGGAACTTTTAGAATTTTCATTTTTTTGACCAAAACGACAGCCCCGGGGGTTATAAACATGTTGATATGGTTGTGATTTTTTTTCTGACTGCGGTTTCAAAACCATGCACCAGAATCCACTTCTTTCAACTCAGTAATACATTTTGGATGTGTACCTAGAGTTTAAAGCAGAAAAAACGGAACTTTTAGAATTTTCATTTTTTGACCAAAACGACAGCCCCGGGGGTTATTAACATGTTGATATGGTTGTGATTTTTTTTCTGACTGCGGTTTCAAAACCATGCACCAGAATCCACTTCTTTCAACTCAGTAATACATTTTGGATGTGTACCTAGAGTTTAAAGCAGAGAAACATGAACTTTTAGAATTTTCATTTTTCGACCAAAACGACAGCCCCGGGGGTTATAAACATGTTGATATGGATGTGATTTTTTTTCTGACTGCGGTTTCAAAACCATGCACCAGAATCCACTTCTTTCAACTCAGTAATACATTTTGGATGTGTACCTAGAGTTTAAAGCAGAAAAAACGGAACTTTTAGAATTTTCATTTTTTGACCAAAACGACAGCCCCGGGGGTTATAAACATGTTGATATGGTTGTGATTTTTTTTCTGACTGCGGTTTCAAAACCATGCACCAGAATCCACTTCTTTCAACTCAGTAATACATTTTGGATGTGTACCTAGAGTTTAAAGCAGAAAAAACGGAACTTTTAAAATTTTCATTTTTTGACCAAAACGACAGCCCCGGGGGTTATAAACATGTTGATATGGTTGTGATTTTTTTTCTGACTGCGGTTTCAAAACCATGCACCAGAATCCACTTCTTTCAACTCAGTAATACATTTTAGATGTGTACCTAGAGTTTAAAGCAGAAAAAAATGAACTTTTAGAATTTTCATTTTTTGACCAAAACGACAGCCCCGGGGGTTATAAACATGTTGATATGGTTGTGATTTTTTTTCTGACTGCGGTTTCAAAACCATGCACCAGAATCCATTTCTTTCAACTCAGTAATACATTTTGGATGTGTACCTAGAGTTTAAAGCAGAAAAAACGGAACTTTTCGAATTTTCATTTTTTGACCAAAACGACAGCCCCGGGGGTTATTAACATGTTGATATGGTTGTGATTTTTTTTCTGACTGCGGTTTCAAAACCATGCACCAGAATCCACTTCTTTCAACTCAGTAATACATTTTGGATGTGTACCTAGAGTTTAAAGCAGAAAAAACGGAACTTTTAGAATTTTCAGTTTTTGACCAAAACGACAGCCCCGGGGGTTATAAAAATGTTGATATGGATGTGATTTTTTTCTGACTGCGGTTTCAAAACCATGCACCAGAATCCACTTCTTTCAACTCAGTAATACATTTTGGATGTGTACCTAGAGTTTAAAGCAGAAAAAACGGAACTTTTAGAATTTTCAGTTTTTGACCAAAACGACAGCCCCGGGGGTTATAAACATGTTGATATGGTTGTGATTTTTTTTCTTACTGCGGTTTCAAAACCATGCACCAGAATCCACTTCTTTCAACTCAGTAATACATTTTGGATGTGTACCTAGAGTTTAAAGCAGAAAAAACGGAACTTTTAGAATTTTCATTTTTTGACCAAAACGACAGCCCCGGGGGTTATAAACATGTTGATATGGTTGTAATTTTTTTTCTGACTGCGGTTTCAAAACCATGCACCAGAATCCACTTCTTTCAACTCAGTAATACATTTTGGATGTGTACCTAGAGTTTAAAGCAGAAAAAACTGAACTTTTAGAATTTTCATTTTTTGACCAAAACGACAGCCCCGGGGGTTATAAACATGTTGATATGGTTGTGATTTTTTTTCTGACTGCGGTTTCAAAACCATGCACCAGAATCCACTTCTTTCAACTCAGTAATACATTTTGGATGTGTACCTAGAGTTTAAAGCAGAAAAAACTGAACTTTTAGAATTTTCATTTTTTGACCAAAACGACAGCCCCGGGGGTTATTAACATGTTGATATGGTTGTGATTTTTTTTCTGACTGCGGTTTCAAAACCATGCACCAGAATCCACTTCTTTCAACTCAGTAATACATTTTGGATGTGTACCTAGAGTTTAAAGCAGAAAAAACGGAACTTTTAGAATTTTCATTTTTTGACCAAAACGACAGCCCCGGGGTTTATAAACATGTTGATATGGTTGTGATTTTTTTCTGACTGCGGTTTCAAAACCATGCACCAGAATCCACTTCTTTCAACTCAGTAATACATTTTGGATGTGTACCTAGAGTTTAAAGCAGAAAAAACGGAACTTTTAGAATTTTCATTTTTTGACCAAAACGACAGCCCCGGGGGTTATAAACATGAAGATATGGTTGTGATTTTTTTTCTGACTGCGGTTTCAAAACCATGCACCAGAATCCACTTCTTTCAACTCAGTAATACATTTTGGATGTATACCTAGAGTTTAAAGCAGAAAAAACGGAACTTTTAGAATTTTCATTTTTTGACCAAAACGACAGCCCCGGGGGTTATAAACATGTTGATATGGTTGTGTTTTTTTTCTGACTGCGGTTTCAAAACCATGCACCAGAATCCGCTTCTTTCAACTCAGTAATACATTTTGGATGTGTACCTAGAGTTTAAAGCAGAAAAAACTGAACTTTTAGAATTTTCATTTTTTGACCAAAACGACAGCCCCGGGGGTTATAAACATGTTGATATGGTTGTGATTTTTTTTCTGACTGCGGTTTCAAAACCATGCACCAGAATCCACTTCTTTCAACTCAGTAATACATTTTGGATGTGTACCTAGAGTTTAAAGCAGAAAAAACGGAACTTTTAGAATTTTCATTTTTTGACCAAAACGACAGCCCCGGGGTTATAAACATGTTGATATGGATGTGATTTTTTTTCTGACTGCGGTTTCAAAACCATGCACCAGAATCCACTTCTTTCAACTCAGTAATACATTTTGGATGTGTACCTAGAGTTTAAAGCAGAAAAAACGGAACTTTTAGAATTTTCATTTTTTGACCAAAACGACAGCCCCGGGGGTTATAAACATGTTGATATGGTTGTGATTTTTTTTCTGACTGCGGTATCAAAACCATGCACCAGAATCCACTTCTTTCAACTCAGTAATACATTTTGGATGTGTACCTAGAGTTTAAAGCAGAAAAAACGGAACTTTTAGAATTTTCATTTTTTGACCAAAACGACAGCCCCGGGGGTTATAAACATGTTGATATGGTTGTGATTTTTTTTCTGACTGCGGTTTCAAAACCATGCACCAGAATCCACTTCTTTCAACTCAGTAATACATTTTGGATGTGTACCTAGAGTTTAAAGCAGAAAAAACGGAACTTTTAGAATTTTCATTTTTTGACCAAAACGACAGCCCCGGGGGTTATAAACATGTTGATATGGTTGTGATTTTTTTTCTGACTGCGGTTTCAAAACCATGCACCAGAATCCACTTCTTTCAACTCAGTAATACATTTTGGATGTGTACCTAGAGTTTAAAGCAGAAAAAAACGGAACTTTTAAAATTTTCATTTTTTGACCAAAACGACAGCCCCGGGGGATATAAACATGTTGATATGGATGTGATTTTTTTTCTGACTGCGGTTTCAAAACCATGCACCAGAATCCACTTCTTTCAACTCAGTAATACATTTTGGATGTGTACCTAGAGTTTAAAGCAGAAAAAACGGAACTTTTAGAATTTTCATTTTTTGACCAAAACGACAGCCCCGGGGGTTATAAACATGTTGATATGGTTGTGATTTTTTTTCTGACTGCGGTTTCAAAACCATGCACCAGAATCCACTTCTTTCAACTCAGTAATATATTTTGGATGTGTACCTAGAGTTTAAAGCAGAAAAAACTGAACTTTTAGAATTTTCATTTTTTGACCAAAACGACAGCCCCGGGGGTTATAAACATGTTGATATGGTTGTGATTTTTTTTTCTGACTGCGGTTTCAAAACCATGCACCAGAATCCACTTCTTTCAACTCAGTAATACCTTTTGGTTGTGTACCTAGAGTTTAAAGCAGAAAAAACTGAACTTTTAGAATTTTCATTTTTTGACCAAAACGACAGCCCCGGGGGTTATAAACATGTTGATATGGTTGTGATTTTTTTTCTGACTGCGGTTTCAAAACCATGCACCAGAATCCACTACTTTCAACTCAGTAATACATTTTGGATGTGTACCTAGAGTTTAAAGCAGAAAAAACGGAACTTTTAGAATTTTCATTTTTTGACCAAAACGACAGCCCCGGGGGTTATAAACATGTTGATATGGTTGTGATTTTTTTTCTGACTGCGGTTTTAAAACCATGCACCAGAATCCACTTCTTTCAACTCGGTAATACATTTTGGATGTGTACCTAGAGTTTAAAGCAGAAAAAACGGAACTTTTAGAATTTTCATTTTTTGACCAAAACGACAGCCCCGGGGGTTATAAACATGTTGATATGGTTGTGATTTTTTTTCTGACTGCGGTATCAAAACCATGCACCAGAATCCACTTCTTTCAACTCAGTAATACATTTTGGATGTGTACCTAGAGTTTAAAGCAGAAAAAACGGAACTTTTAGAATTTTCATTTTTTGACCAAAACGACAGCCCCGGGGGTTATAAACATGTTGATATGGTTGTGATTTTTTTTCTGACTGCGGTTTCAAAACCATGCACCAGAATCCACTTATTTCAACTCAGTAATACATTTTGGATGTGTACCTAGAGTTTAAAGCAGAAAAAACGGAACTTTTAGAATTTTCATTTTTTGACCAAAACGACAGCCCCGGGGGTTATAAACATGTTGATATGGTTGTGATTTTTTTTCTGACTGCGGTTTCAAAACCATGCACCAGAATCCACTTCTTTCAACTCAGTAATACATTTTGGATGTGTACCTAGAGTTTAAAGCAGAAAAAACGGAATTTTTAAAATTTTCATTTTTTGACCAAAACGACAGCCCCGGGGGATATAAACATGTTGATATGGATGTGATTTTTTTTCTGACTGCGGTTTCAAAACCATGCACCAGAATCCACTTCTTTCAACTCAGTAATACATTTTGGATGTGTACCTAGAGTTTAAAGCAGAAAAAACGGAACTTTTAGAATTTTCATTTTTTGACCAAAACGACAGCCCCGGGGGTTATAAACATGTTGATATGGTTGTGATTTTTTTTCTGACTGCGGTTTCAAAACCATGCACCAGAATCCACTTCTTTCAACTCAGTAATACATTTTAGATGTGTACCTAGAGTTTAAAGCAGAAAAAACGGAACTTTTAGAATTTTCATTTTTTGACCAAAACGACAGCCCCGGGGGTTATAAACATGTTGATATGGTTGTGATTTTTTTTCTGACTGCGGTTTCAAAACCATGCACCAGAATCCATTTCTTTCAACTCAGTAATACATTTTGGATGTGTACCTAGAGTTTAAAGCAGAAAAAACGGAACTTTTCGAATTTTCATTTTTTGACCAAAACGACAGCCCCGGGGGTTATTAACATGTTGATATGGTTGTGATTTTTTTTCTGACTGCGGTTTCAAAACCATGCACCAGAATCCACTTCTTTCAACTCAGTAATACATTTTGGATGTGTACCTAGAGTTTAAAGCAGAAAAAACAGAACTTTTAGAATTTTCATTTTTTGACCAAAACGACAGCCCCGGGGGTTATAAAAATGTTGATATGGATGTGATTTTTTTCTGACTGCGGTTTCAAAACCATGCACCAGAATCCACTTCTTTCAACTCAGTAATACATTTTGGATGTGTACCTAGAGTTTAAAGCAGAAAAAACGGAACTTTTAGAATTTTCAGTTTTTGACCAAAACGACAGCCCCGGGGGTTATAAACATGTTGATATGGTTGTGATTTTTTTTCTTACTGCGGTTTCAAAACCATGCACCAGAATCCACTTCTTTCAACTCAGTAATACATTTTGGATGTGTACCTAGAGTTTAAAGCAGAAAAAACGGAACTTTTAGAATTTTCATTTTTTGACCAAAACGACAGCCCCGGGGGTTATAAACATGTTGATATGGTTGTAATTTTTTTTCTGACTGCGGTTTCAAAACCATGCACCAGAATCCACTTCTTTCAACTCAGTAATACATTTTGGATGTGTACCTAGAGTTTAAAGCAGAAAAAACTGAACTTTTAGAATTTTCATTTTTTGACCAAAACGACAGCCCCGGGGGTTATAAACATGTTGATATGGTTGTGATTTTTTTTTCTGACTGCGGTTTCAAAACCATGCACCAGAATCCACTTCTTTCAACTCAGTAATACCTTTTGGTTGTGTACCTAGAGTTTAAAGCAGAAAAAACTGAACTTTTAGAATTTTCATTTTTTGACCAAAACGACAGCCCCGGGGGTTATAAACATGTTGATATGGTTGTGATTTTTTTTCTGACTGCGGTTTCAAAACCATGCACCAGAATCCACTACTTTCAACTCAGTAATACATTTTGGATGTGTACCTAGAGTTTAAAGCAGAAAAAACTGAACTTTTAGAATTTTCATTTTTTGACCAAAACGACAGCCCCGGGGGTTATAAACATGTTGATATGGTTGTGATTTTTTTTCTGACTGCGGTTTTAAAACCATGCACCAGAATCCACTTCTTTCAACTCAGTAATACATTTTGGATGTGTACCTAGAGTTTAAAGCAGAAAAAACGGAACTTTTAGAATTTTCATTTTTTTGACCAAAACGACAGCCCCGGGGGTTATAAACATGTTGATATGGTTGTGATTTTTTTTCTGACTGCGGTATCAAAACCATGCACCAGAATCCACTTCTTTCAACTCAGTAATACATTTTGGATGTGTACCTAGAGTTTAAAGCAGAAAAAACGGAACTTTTAGAATTTTCATTTTTTGACCAAAACGACAGCCCCGGGGGTTATAAACATGTTGATATGGTTGTGATTTTTTTTCTGACTGCGGTTTCAAAACCATGCACCAGAATCCACTTCTTTCAACTCAGTAATACATTTTGAATGTGTACCTAGAGTTTAAAGCAGAAAAAACGGAACTTTTAGAATTTTCATTTTTTGACCAAAACGACAGCCCCGGGGGTTATAAACATGTTGATATGGTTGTGATTTTTTTTCTGACTGCGGTTTCAAAACCATGCACCAGAATCCACTTCTTTCAACTCAGTAATACATTTTGGATGTGTACCTAGAGTTTAAAGCAGAAAAAACGGAATTTTTAAAATTTTCATTTTTTGACCAAAACGACAGCCCCGGGGGATATAAACATGTTGATATGGATGTGATTTTTTTTCTGACTGCGGTTTCAAAACCATGCACCAGAATCCACTTCTTTCAACTCAGTAATACATTTTGGATGTGTACCTAGAGTTTAAAGCAGAAAAAACGGAACTTTTAGAATTTTCATTTTTTGACCAAAACGACAGCCCCGGGGGTTATAAACATGTTGATATGGTTGTGATTTTTTTTCTGACTGCGGTTTCAAAACCATGCACCAGAATCCACTTCTTTCAACTCAGTAATACATTTTAGATGTGTACCTAGAGTTTAAAGCAGAAAAAACGGAACTTTTAGAATTTTCATTTTTTGACCAAAACGACAGCCCCGGGGGTTATAAACATGTTGATATGGTTGTGATTTTTTTTCTGACTGCGGTTTCAAAACCATGCACCAGAATCCATTTCTTTCAACTCAGTAATACATTTTGGATGTGTACCTAGAGTTTAAAGCAGAAAAAACGGAACTTTTCGAATTTTCATTTTTTGACCAAAACGACAGCCCCGGGGGTTATTAACATGTTGATATGGTTGTGATTTTTTTTATGACTGCGGTTTCAAAACCATGCACCAGAATCCACTTCTTTCAACTCAGTAATACATTTTGGATGTGTACCTAGAGTTTAAAGCAGAAAAAACAGAACTTTTAGAATTTTCATTTTTTGACCAAAACGACAGCCCCGGGGATTATAAAAATGTTGATATGGATGTGATTTTTTTCTGACTGCGGTTTCAAAACCATGCACCAGAATCCACTTCTTTCAACTCAGTAATACATTTTGGATGTGTACCTAGAGTTTAAAGCAGAAAAAACGGAACTTTTAGAATTTTCAGTTTTTGACCAAAACGACAGCCCCGGGGGTTATAAACATGTTGATATGGTTGTGATTTTTTTTCTTACTGCGGTTTCAAAACCATGCACCAGAATCCACTTCTTTCAACTCAGTAATACATTTTGGATGTGTACCTAGAGTTTAAAGCAGAAAAAACGGAACTTTTAGAATTTTCATTTTTTGACCAAAACGACAGCCCCGGGGATTATAAAAATGTTGATATGGATGTGATTTTTTTTCTGACTGCGGTTTCAAAACCATGCACCAGAATCCACTTCTTTCAACTCAGTAATACATTTTGGATGTGTACCTAGAGTTTAAAGCAGAAAAAACAGAACTTTTAGAATTTTCATTTTTTGACCAAAACGACAGCCATGGGGGTTATAAACATGTTGATATGGTTGTGATTTTTTTTCTGACTGCGGTTTCAAAACCATGCACCAGAATCCACTTCTTTCAACTCAGTAATACATTTTGGATGTGTACCTAGAGTTTAAAATAGAAAAAACGGAACTTTTAGAATTTTCATTTTTTGACCAAAACGACAGCCCCGGGGGTTATAAACATGTTGATATGGTTGTGATTTTTTTTTCTGACTGCGGTTTCAAAACCATGCACCAGAATCCACTTCTTTCAACTCAGTAATACATTTTGGATGTGTACCTAGAGTTTAAAGCAGAAAAAACTGAACTTTTAGAATTTTCATTTTTTGACCAAAACGACAGCCCCGGGGGTTATAAACATGTTGATATGGATGTGATTTTTTTTCTGACTGCGGTTTCAAAACCATGCACCAGAATCCACTTCTTTCAACTCAGTAATACATTTTGGATGTGTACCTAGAGTTTAAAGCAGAAAAAACGGAACTTTTAGTATTTTAATTTTTTGACCAAAACGACAGCCCCGGGGGTTATAAACATGTTGATATGGTTGTGATTTTTTTTTTCTGACTGCGGTTTCAAAACCATGCACCAGAATCCACTTCTTTCAACTCAGTAATACATTTTGGATGTGTACCTAGAGTTTAAAGCAGAAAAAACTGAACTTTTAGAATTTTCATTTTTTGACCAAAACGACAGCCCCGGGGGTTATAAACATGTTGATATGGTTGTGATTTTTTTTTCTGACTGCAGTTTCAAAACCATGCACCAGAATCCATTTCTTTCAACTCAGTAATACATTTTGGATGTGTACCTAGAGTTTAAAGCAGAAAAAACGGAACTTTTCGAATTTTCATTTTTTGACCAAAACGACAGCCCCGGGGTTATTAACATGTTGATATGGTTGTGATTTTTTTTCTGACTGCGGTTTCAAAACCATGCACCAGAATCCACTTCTTTCAACTCAGTAATACATTTTGGATGTGTACCTAGAGTTTAAAGCAGAAAAAACGGAACTTTTAGAATTTTCATTTTTTGACCAAAACGACAGCCCCGGGGGTTATAAAAATGTTGATATGGATGTGATTTTTTTCTGACTGCGGTTTCAAAACCATGCACCAGAATCCACTTCTTTCAACTCAGTAATACATTTTGGATGTGTACCTAGAGTTTAAAGCAGAAAAACATGAACTTTTAGAATTTTCATTTTTTGACCAAAACGACAGCCCCGGGGGTTATAAACATGTTGATATGGATGTGATTTTTTTTCTGACTGCGGTTTCAAAACCATGCACCAGAATCCACTTCTTTCAACTCAGTAATACATTTTGGATGTGTACCTAGAGTTTAAAGCAGAAAAAACGGAACTTTTAGAATTTTCATTTTTTGACCAAAACGACAGCCCCGGGGGTTATAAACATGTTGATATGGTTGTGATTTTTTTTTCTGACTGCGGTTTCTAAACCATGCACCAGAATCCACTTCTTTCAACTCAGTAATACATTTTGGATGTGTACCTAGAGTTTAAAGCAGAAAAAACGGAACTTTTAGAATTTTCATTTTTTGACCAAAACGACAGCCCCGGGGGTTATAAACATGTTGATATGGTTGTGATTTTTTTTCTGACTGCGGTTTCAAAACCATGCACCAGAATCCACTTCTTTCAACTCAGTAATACATTTTGGATGTGTACCTAGAGTTTAAAGCAGAAAAAACTGAACTTTTAGAATTTTCATTTTTTGACCAAAACGACAGCCCCGGGGGTTATAAACATGTTGATATGGTTGTGATTTTTTTTTCTGACTGCAGTTTCAAAACCATGCACCAGAATCCACTTCTTTCAACTCAGTAATACATTTTGGATGTGTACCTAGAGTTTAAAGCAGAAAAAACGGAACTTTTAGAATTTTAATTTTTTTACCAAAACGACAGCCGCGGGGGTTATAAAAATGTTGATATGGATGTGATTTTTTTTCTGACTGCGGTTTCAAAACCATGCACCAGAATCCACTTCTTTCAACTCAGTAATACATTTTGGATGTGTACCTAGAGTTTAAAGCAGAAAAAACGGAACTTTTAGAATTTTCATTTTTTGACCAAAACGACAGCCCCGGGGGTTATAAAAATGTTTATATGGATGTGATTTTTTTTCTGACTGCGGTTTCAAAACCATGCACCGGAATCCACTTCTTTCAACTCAGTAATACATTTTAGATGTGTACCTAGAGTTTAAAGCAGAAAAAACGGAACTTTTAGAATTTTCATTTTTTGACCAAAACGACAGCTTTGGGAGTTATAAAAATGTTCATATGGATGTGATTTTTTTTCTGACTGCGGTTTCAAAACCATGCACCAGAATCCACTTCTTTCAACTCAGTAATACATTTTGGATGTGTACCTAGAGTTTAAAGCAGAAAAAACGGAACTTTTAGAATTTTCATTTTTTGACCAAAACGACAGCTTTGGGAGTTATAAAAATGTTCATATGGATGTGATTTTTTTTCTGACTGCGGTTTCAAAACCATGCACCAGAATCCACTTCTTTCAACTCAGTAATACATTTTGGATGTGTACCTAGAGTTTAAAGCAGAAAAAACGGAACTTTTAGAATTTTCATTTTTTTACCAAAACGACAGCCCCGGTGATTATAAAATGTTGATATGGATGTGATTTTTTTTATGACTGCGGTTTCAAAACCATACACCAGAATCCACTTCTTTCAACTCAGTAATACATTTTGGATGTGTACCTAGAGTTTAAAGCAGAAAAAACTGAACTTTTAGAATTTTCATTTTTTGACCAAAACGACAGCCCCTGGGGTTATAAACATGTTGATATGGTTGTGATTTTTTTTCTGACTGCGGTTTCAAAACCATGCACCAGAATCCACTTCTTTCAACTCAGTAATACATTTTGGATGTGTACCTAGAGTTTAAAGCAGAAAAACGGAACTTTTAGAATTTTCATTTTTTGACCAAAACGACAGCCCCGGGGGTTATAAACATGTTGATATGGTTGTGATTTTTTTTCTGACTGCGGTTTCAAAACCATGCACCAGAATCCACTTCTTTCAACTCAGTAATACATTTTGGATGTGTACCTAGAGTTTAAAGCAGAAAAAACGGAACTTTTAGAATTTTCATTTTTTGACCAAAACGACAGCCCCGGGGTTATAAACATGTTGATATGGTGGTGATTTTTTTTCTGACTGCGGTTTCAAAACCATGCACCAGAATCCACTTCTTTCAACTCAGTAATACATTTTGGATGTGTACCTAGAGTTTAAAGCAGAAAAAACGGAACTTTTAGAATTTTCATTTTTTTACCAAAACGACAGCCCCGGGGATTATAAAAATGTTGATATGGATGTGATTTTTTTTCTGACTGCGGTTTCAAAACCATGCACCAGAATCCACTTCTTTCAACTCAGTAATACATTTTGGATGTGTACCTAGAGTTTAAAGCAGAAAAAACGGAACTTTTAGAATTTTCATTTTTTGACCAAAACGACAGCCACGGGGTTATAAACATGTTGATATGGTTGTGATTTTTTTTCTGACTGCGGTTTCAAAACCATGCACCAGAATCCACTTCTTTCAACTCAGTAATA
This sequence comes from Crinia signifera, assembly GCF_055691185.1. Classification (NCBI taxonomy): domain Eukaryota; kingdom Metazoa; phylum Chordata; class Amphibia; order Anura; family Myobatrachidae; genus Crinia; species Crinia signifera. The sequence continues at coordinate 22,817,250 of NC_139228.1, read as the reverse complement.
CATTTTGGATGTGTACCTAGAGTTTAAAGCAGAAAAAACGGAACTTTTAGAATTTTCATTTTTTGACCAAAACGACAGCCCCGGGGGTTATAAAAATGTTGATATGGATGTGATTTTTTTTATGACTGCGGTTTCAAAACCATGCACCAGAATCCACTTCTTTCAACTCAGTAATACATTTTGGATGTGTACCTAGAGTTTAAAGCAGAAAAAACTGAACTTTTAGAATTTTCATTTTTTGACCAAAACGACAGCCCCGGGGGTTATAAAAATGTTGATATGGATGTGATTTTTTTTTCTGACTGCGGTTTCAAAACCATGCACCAGAATCCACTTCTTTCAACTCAGTAATACATTTTGGATGTGTACCTAGAGTTTAAAGCAGAAAAAACTGAACTTTTAGAATTTTCATTTTTTGACCAAAGCGACAGCCCTGGGGGGGTTATTAACATGTTGATATGGTTGTGATTTTTTTTCTGACTGCGGTTTCAAAACCATGCACCAGAATCCACTTCTTTCAACTCAGTAATACATTTTGGATGTGTACCTAGAGTTTAAAGCAGAAAATACGGAACTTTTAGTATTTTCATTTTTTTACCAAAACGACAGCCCCGGGTATTATAAAAATGTTGATATGGATGTGATTTTTTTTATGACTGCGGTTTCAAAACCATGCACCAGAATCCACTTCTTTCAACTCAGTAATACATTTTGGATGTGTACCTAGAGTTTAAAGCAGAAAAAACGGAACTTTTAGAATTTTCATTTTTTGACCAAAACGACAGCCCCGGGGGTTATAAAAAGTTGATATGGATGTGATTTTTTTTTCTGACTGCGGTTTCAAAACCATGCACCAGAATCCACTTCTTTCAACTCAGTAATACATTTTGGATGTGTACCTAGAGTTTAAAGCAGAAAAAACGGAACTTTTAGTATTTTCATTTTTTGACCAAAACGACAGCCCCGGGGGTTATAAACATGTTGATATGGTTGTGATTTTTTTTTCTGACTGCGGTTTCAAAACCATGCACCAGAATCCACTTCTTTCAACTCAGTAATACATTTTGGATGTGTACCTAGAGTTTAAAGCAGAAAAAACTAAACTTTTAGAATTTTCATTTTTTGACCAAAACGACAGCCCCGGGGGTTATAAACATGTTGATATGGTTGTGATTTTTTTTTCTGACTGCAGTTTCAAAACCATGCACCAGAATCCATTTCTTTCAACTCAGTAATACATTTTGGATGTGTACCTAGAGTTTAAAGCAGAAAAAACGGAACTTTTCGAATTTTCATTTTTTGACCAAAACGACAGCCCCGGGGGTTATTAACATGTTGATATGGTTGTGATTTTTTTTCTGACTGCGGTTTCAAAACCATGCACCAGAATCCACTTCTTTCAACTCAGTAATACATTTTGGATGTGTACCTAGAGTTTAAAGCAGAAAAAACGGAACTTTTAGAATTTTCATTTTATGACCAAAACGACAGCCCCGGGGGTTATAAAAATGTTGATATGGATGTGATTTTTTTCTGACTGCGGTTTCAAAACCATGCACCAGAATCCACTTCTTTCAACTCAGTAATACATTTTGGATGTGTACCTAGAGTTTAAAGCAGAAAAAACGGAACTTTTAGAATTTTCATTTTTTGACCAAAACGACAGCCCCGGGGAATATTAACATGTTGATATGGTTGTGATTTTTTTTTCTGACTGCGGTTTCAAAACCATGCACCAGAATCCACTTCTTTCAACTCAGTAATACATTTTGGATGTGTACCTAGAGTTTAAAGCAGAAAAAACTGAACTTTTAGAATTTTCATTTTTTGACCAAAACGACAGCCCCGGGGGTTATAAACATGTTGATATGGTTGTGATTTTTTTTCTGACTGCGGTTTCAAAACCATGCACCAGAATCCACTTCTTTCAACTCAGTAATACATTTTGGATGTGTACCTAGAGTTTAAAGCAGAAAATACGGAACTTTTAGTATTTTCATTTTTTTACCAAAACGACAGCCCCGGGTATTATAAAAATGTTGATATGGATGTGATTTTTTTTATGACTGCGGTTTCAAAACCATGCACCAGAATCCACTTCTTTCAACTCAGTAATACATTTTGGATGTGTACCTAGAGTTTAAAGCAGAAAAAACGGAACTTTTAGAATTTTCATTTTTTGACCAAAACGACAGCCCCGGGGGTTATAAAAAGTTGATATGGATGTGATTTTTTTTTCTGACTGCGGTTTCAAAACCATGCACCAGAATCCACTTCTTTCAACTCAGTAATACATTTTGGATGTGTACCTAGAGTTTAAAGCAGAAAAAACGGAACTTTTAGTATTTTCATTTTTTGACCAAAACGACAGCCCCGGGGGTTATAAACATGTTGATATGGTTGTGATTTTTTTTTCTGACTGCGGTTTCAAAACCATGCACCAGAATCCACTTCTTTCAACTCAGTAATACATTTTGGATGTGTACCTAGAGTTTAAAGCAGAAAAAACTAAACTTTTAGAATTTTCATTTTTTGACCAAAACGACAGCCCCGGGGGTTATAAACATGTTGATATGGTTGTGATTTTTTTTTCTGACTGCAGTTTCAAAACCATGCACCAGAATCCATTTCTTTCAACTCAGTAATACATTTTGGATGTGTACCTAGAGTTTAAAGCAGAAAAAACGGAACTTTTCGAATTTTCATTTTTTGACCAAAACGACAGCCCCGGGGGTTATTAACATGTTGATATGGTTGTGATTTTTTTTCTGACTGCGGTTTCAAAACCATGCACCAGAATCCACTTCTTTCAACTCAGTAATACATTTTGGATGTGTACCTAGAGTTTAAAGCAGAAAAAACGGAACTTTTAGAATTTTCATTTTATGACCAAAACGACAGCCCCGGGGGTTATAAAAATGTTGATATGGATGTGATTTTTTTCTGACTGCGGTTTCAAAACCATGCACCAGAATCCACTTCTTTCAACTCAGTAATACATTTTGGATGTGTACCTAGAGTTTAAAGCAGAAAAAACGGAACTTTTAGAATTTTCATTTTTTGACCAAAACGACAGCCCCGGGGAATATTAACATGTTGATATGGTTGTGATTTTTTTTTCTGACTGCGGTTTCAAAACCATGCACCAGAATCCACTTCTTTCAACTCAGTAATACATTTTGGATGTGTACCTAGAGTTTAAAGCAGAAAAAACTGAACTTTTAGAATTTTCATTTTTTGACCAAAACGACAGCCCCGGGGGTTATAAACATGTTGATATGGTTGTGATTTTTTTTCTGACTGCGGTTTCAAAACCATGCACCAGAATCCACTTCTTTCAACTCAGTAATACATTTTGGATGTGTACCTAGAGTTTAAAGCAGAAAAAACAGAACTTTTAGAATTTTCATTTTTTGACCAAAACGACAGCCCCGGGGATTATAAAAATGTTGATATGGATGTGATTTTTTTTATGACTGCGGTTTCAAAACCATGCACCAGAATCCACTTCTTTCAACTCAGTAATACATTTTGGATGTGTACCTAGAGTTTAAAGCAGAAAAAACTGAACTTTTAGAATTTTCATTTTTTGACCAAAACGACAGCCCCGGGGGTTATAAACATGTTGATATGGTTGTGATTTTTTTTCTGACTGCGGTTTCAAAACCATGCACCAGAATCCACTTCTTTCAACTCAGTAATACATTTTGGATGTGTACCTAGAGTTTAAAGCAGAAAAAACGGAACTTTTAGAATTTTCATTTTTTGAACAAAACGACAGCCCCGGGGGTTATAAAAATGTTGATATGGATGTGATTTTTTTCTGACTGCGGTTTCAAAACCATGCACCAGAATCCACTTCTTTCAACTCAGTAATACATTTTGGATGTGTACCTAGAGTTTAAAGCAGAAAAACATGAACTTTTAGAATTTTCATTTTTTGACCAAAACGACAGCCCCGGGGGTTATAAACATGTTGATATGGATGTGATTTTTTTTCTGACTGCGGTTTCAAAACCATGCACCAGAATCCACTTCTTTCAACTCAGTAATACATTTTGGATGTGTACCTAGAGTTTAAAGCAGAAAAAACGGAACTTTTAGAATTTTCATTTTTTGACCAAAACGACAGCCCCGGGGGTTATAAACATGTTGATATGGTTGTGATTTTTTTTTCTGACTGCGGTTTCTAAACCATGCACCAGAATCCACTTCTTTCAACTCAGTAATACATTTTGGATGTGTACCTAGAGTTTAAAGCAGAAAAAACGGAACTTTTAGAATTTTCATTTTTTGACCAAAACGACAGCCCCGGGGGTTATAAACATGTTGATATGGTTGTGATTTTTTTTCTGACTGCGGTTTCAAAACCATGCACCAGAATCCACTTCTTTCAACTCAGTAATACATTTTGGATGTGTACCTAGAGTTTAAAGCAGAAAAAACTGAACTTTTAGAATTTTCATTTTTTGACCAAAACGACAGCCCCGGGGGTTATAAACATGTTGATATGGTTGTGATTTTTTTTTCTGACTGCAGTTTCAAAACCATGCACCAGAATCCACTTCTTTCAACTCAGTAATACATTTTGGATGTGTACCTAGAGTTTAAAGCAGAAAAAACGGAACTTTTAGAATTTTAATTTTTTTACCAAAACGACAGCCGCGGGGGTTATAAAAATGTTGATATGGATGTGATTTTTTTTCTGACTGCGGTTTCAAAACCATGCACCAGAATCCACTTCTTTCAACTCAGTAATACATTTTGGATGTGTACCTAGAGTTTAAAGCAGAAAAAACGGAACTTTTAGAATTTTCATTTTTTGACCAAAACGACAGCCCCGGGGGTTATAAAAATGTTTATATGGATGTGATTTTTTTTCTGACTGCGGTTTCAAAACCATGCACCGGAATCCACTTCTTTCAACTCAGTAATACATTTTAGATGTGTACCTAGAGTTTAAAGCAGAAAAAACGGAACTTTTAGAATTTTCATTTTTTGACCAAAACGACAGCTTTGGGAGTTATAAAAATGTTCATATGGATGTGATTTTTTTTCTGACTGCGGTTTCAAAACCATGCACCAGAATCCACTTTTTTCAACTCAGTAATACATTTTGGATGTGTACCTAGAGTTTAAAGCAGAAAAAACGGAACTTTTAGAATTTTCATTTTTTTACCAAAACGACAGCCCCGGTGATTATAAAATGTTGATATGGATGTGATTTTTTTTATGACTGCGGTTTCAAAACCATACACCAGAATCCACTTCTTTCAACTCAGTAATACATTTTGGATGTGTACCTAGAGTTTAAAGCAGAAAAAACTGAACTTTTAGAATTTTCATTTTTTGACCAAAACGACAGCCCCTGGGGTTATAAACATGTTGATATGGTTGTGATTTTTTTTCTGACTGCGGTTTCAAAACCATGCACCAGAATCCACTTCTTTCAACTCAGTAATACATTTTGGATGTGTACCTAGAGTTTAAAGCAGAAAAACGGAACTTTTAGAATTTTCATTTTTTGACCAAAACGACAGCCCCGGGGGTTATAAACATGTTGATATGGTTGTGATTTTTTTTCTGACTGCGGTTTCAAAACCATGCACCAGAATCCACTTCTTTCAACTCAGTAATACATTTTGGATGTGTACCTAGAGTTTAAAGCAGAAAAAACGGAACTTTTAGAATTTTCATTTTTTGACCAAAACGACAGCCCCGGGGTTATAAACATGTTGATATGGTGGTGATTTTTTTTCTGACTGCGGTTTCAAAACCATGCACCAGAATCCACTTCTTTCAACTCAGTAATACATTTTGGATGTGTACCTAGAGTTTAAAGCAGAAAAAACGGAACTTTTAGAATTTTCATTTTTTTACCAAAACGACAGCCCCGGGGATTATAAAAATGTTGATATGGATGTGATTTTTTTTCTGACTGCGGTTTCAAAACCATGCACCAGAATCCACTTCTTTCAACTCAGTAATACATTTTGGATGTGTACCTAGAGTTTAAAGCAGAAAAAACGGAACTTTTAGAATTTTCATTTTTTGACCAAAACGACAGCCACGGGGTTATAAACATGTTGATATGGTTGTGATTTTTTTTCTGACTGCGGTTTCAAAACCATGCACCAGAATCCACTTCTTTCAACTCAGTAATACATTTTGGATGTGTACCTAGAGTTTAAAGCAGAAAAAACGGAACTTTTAGAATTTTCATTTTTTGACCAAAACGACAGCCCCGGGGGTTATAAAAATGTTGATATGGATGTGATTTTTTTTATGACTGCGGTTTCAAAACCATGCACCAGAATCCACTTCTTTCAACTCAGTAATACATTTTGGATGTGTACCTAGAGTTTAAAGCAGAAAAAACGGAACTTTTAGAATTTTCATTTTTTGACCAAAACGACAGCCCCGGGGGTTATAAAAATGTTGATATGGATGTGATTTTTTTTCTGACTGCGGTTTCAAAACCATGCACCAGAATCCACTTCTTTCAACTCAGTAATACATTTTGGATGTGTACCTAGAGTTTAAAGCAGAAAAAACTGAACTTTTAGAATTTTCATTTTTTGACCAAAGCGACAGCCCTGGGGGGGTTATTAACATGTTGATATGGTTGTGATTTTTTTTCTGACTGCGGTTTCAAAACCATGCACCAGAATCCACTTCTTTCAACTCAGTAATACATTTTGGATGTGTACCTAGAGTTTAAAGCAGAAAATACGGAACTTTTAGTATTTTCATTTTTTTACCAAAACGACAGCCCCGGGTATTATAAAAATGTTGATATGGATGTGATTTTTTTTATGACTGCGGTTTCAAAACCATGCACCAGAATCCACTTCTTTCAACTCAGTAATACATTTTGGATGTGTACCTAGAGTTTAAAGCAGAAAAAACGGAACTTTTAGAATTTTCATTTTTTGACCAAAACGACAGCCCCGGGGGTTATAAAAAGTTGATATGGATGTGATTTTTTTTCTGACTGCGGTTTCAAAACCATGCACCAGAATCCACTTCTTTCAACTCAGTAATACATTTTGGATGTGTACCTAGAGTTTAAAGCAGAAAAAACGGAACTTTTAGAATTTTCATTTTTTTACCAAAACGACAGCCCCGGGGATTATAAAAATGTTGATATGGATGTGATTTTTTTTCTGACTGCGGTTTCAAAACCATGCACCAGAATCCACTTCTTTCAACTCAGTAATACATTTTGGATGTGTACCTAGAGTTTAAAGCAGAAAAAACGGAACTTTTAGAATTTTCATTTTTTGACCAAAACGACAGCCACGGGGTTATAAACATGTTGATATGGTTGTGATTTTTTTTCTGACTGCGGTTTCAAAACCATGCACCAGAATCCACTTCTTTCAACTCAGTAATACATTTTGGATGTGTACCTAGAGTTTAAAGCAGAAAAAACGGAACTTTTAGAATTTTCATTTTTTGACCAAAACGACAGCCCCGGGGGTTATAAAAATGTTGATATGGATGTGATTTTTTTTATGACTGCGGTTTCAAAACCATGCACCAGAATCCACTTCTTTCAACTCAGTAATACATTTTGGATGTGTACCTAGAGTTTAAAGCAGAAAAAACGGAACTTTTAGAATTTTCATTTTTTGACCAAAACGACAGCCCCGGGGGTTATAAAAATGTTGATATGGATGTGATTTTTTTTCTGACTGCGGTTTCAAAACCATGCACCAGAATCCACTTCTTTCAACTCAGTAATACATTTTGGATGTGTACCTAGAGTTTAAAGCAGAAAAAACTGAACTTTTAGAATTTTCATTTTTTGACCAAAGCGACAGCCCTGGGGGGGTTATTAACATGTTGATATGGTTGTGATTTTTTTTCTGACTGCGGTTTCAAAACCATGCACCAGAATCCACTTCTTTCAACTCAGTAATACATTTTGGATGTGTACCTAGAGTTTAAAGCAGAAAATACGGAACTTTTAGTATTTTCATTTTTTTACCAAAACGACAGCCCCGGGTATTATAAAAATGTTGATATGGATGTGATTTTTTTTATGACTGCGGTTTCAAAACCATGCACCAGAATCCACTTCTTTCAACTCAGTAATACATTTTGGATGTGTACCTAGAGTTTAAAGCAGAAAAAACGGAACTTTTAGAATTTTCATTTTTTGACCAAAACGACAGCCCCGGGGGTTATAAAAAGTTGATATGGATGTGATTTTTTTTCTGACTGCGGTTTCAAAACCATGCACCAGAATCCACTTCTTTCAACTCAGTAATACATTTTGGATGTGTACCTAGAGTTTAAAGCAGAAAAAACGGAACTTTTAGTATTTTCATTTTTTGACCAAAACGACAGCCCCGGGGGTTATAAACATGTTGATATGGTTGTGATTTTTTTTTCTGACTGCGGTTTCAAAACCATGCACCAGAATCCACTTCTTTCAACTCAGTAATACATTTTGGATGTGTACCTAGAGTTTAAAGCAGAAAAAACTAAACTTTTAGAATTTTCATTTTTTGACCAAAACGACAGCCCCGGGGGTTATAAACATGTTGATATGGTTGTGATTTTTTTTTCTGACTGCAGTTTCAAAACCATGCACCAGAATCCATTTCTTTCAACTCAGTAATACATTTTGGATGTGTACCTAGAGTTTAAAGCAGAAAAAACGGAACTTTTCGAATTTTCATTTTTTGACCAAAACGACAGCCCCGGGGGTTATTAACATGTTGATATGGTTGTGATTTTTTTTCTGACTGCGGTTTCAAAACCATGCACCAGAATCCACTTCTTTCAACTCAGTAATACATTTTGGATGTGTACCTAGAGTTTAAAGCAGAAAAAACGGAACTTTTAGAATTTTCATTTTATGACCAAAACGACAGCCCCGGGGGTTATAAAAATGTTGATATGGATGTGATTTTTTTCTGACTGCGGTTTCAAAACCATGCACCAGAATCCACTTCTTTCAACTCAGTAATACATTTTGGATGTGTACCTAGAGTTTAAAGCAGAAAAAACGGAACTTTTAGAATTTTCATTTTTTGACCAAAACGACAGCCCCGGGGAATATTAACATGTTGATATGGTTGTGATTTTTTTTTCTGACTGCGGTTTCAAAACCATGCACCAGAATCCACTTCTTTCAACTCAGTAATACATTTTGGATGTGTACCTAGAGTTTAAAGCAGAAAAAACTGAACTTTTAGAATTTTCATTTTTTGACCAAAACGACAGCCCCGGGGGTTATAAACATGTTGATATGGTTGTGATTTTTTTTCTGACTGCGGTTTCAAAACCATGCACCAGAATCCACTTCTTTCAACTCAGTAATACATTTTGGATGTGTACCTAGAGTTTAAAGCAGAAAAAACAGAACTTTTAGAATTTTCATTTTTTGACCAAAACGACAGCCCCGGGGATTATAAAAATGTTGATATGGATGTGATTTTTTTTATGACTGCGGTTTCAAAACCATGCACCAGAATCCACTTCTTTCAACTCAGTAATACATTTTGGATGTGTACCTAGAGTTTAAAGCAGAAAAAACGGAACTTTTAGAATTTTCATTTTTTGACCAAAACGACAGCCCCGGGGGTTATAAACATGTTGATATGGTTGTGATTTTTTTTCTGACTGCGGTTTCAAAACCATGCACCAGAATCCACTTCTTTCAACTCAGTAATACATTTTGGATGTGTACCTAGAGTTTAAAGCAGAAAAAACGGAACTTTTAGAATTTTCATTTTTTGACCAAAACGACAGCCCCGGGGGTTATAAACATGTTGATATGGTTGTGATTTTTTTTCTGACTGCGGTTTCAAAACCATGCACCAGAATCCACTTCTTTCAACTCAGTAATACATTTTGGATGTGTACCTAGAGTTTAAAGCAGAAAAAACGGAACTTTTAGAATTTTCATTTTTTGAACAAAACGACAGCTTTGGGGGTTATAAAAATGTTGATATGGTTGTGATTTTTTTTCTGACTGCGGTTTCAAAACCATGCACCAGAATCCACTTCTTTCAACTCAGTAATACATTTTGGATGTGTACCTACAGTTTAAAGCAGAAAAAACGGAACTTTTAGAATTTTCATTTTTTGACCAAAACGACAGCCCCGGGTGGGTTATTAACATGTTGATATGGTTGTGATTTTTTTTCTGACTGCGGTTTCAAAACCATGCACCAGAATCCACTTCTTTCAACTCAGTAATACATTTTGGATGTGTACCTAGAGTTTAAAGCAGAAAAAACGGAACTTTTAGAATTTTCATTTTTTGACCAAAACGACAGCCCCGGGGGGTATAAACATGTTGATATGGTTGTGATTTTTTTTCTGACTGCGGTTTCAAAACCATGCACCAGAATCCACTTCTTTCAACTCAGTAATACATTTTGGATGTGTACCTAGAGTTTAAAGCAGAAAAAACGGAACTTTTAGAATTTTAATTTTTTTACCAAAACGACAGCCCCGGGGTTATAAACATGTTGATATGGTGGTGATTTTTTTTCTGACTGCGGTTTCAAAACCATGCACCAGAATCCACTTCTTTCAACTCAGTAATACATTTTGGATGTGTACCTAGAGTTTAAAGCAGAAAAAACTGAACTTTTAGAATTTTCATTTTTTGACCAAAACGACAGCCCCGGGGGTTATAAACATGTTGATATGGTTGTGATTTTTTTTCTGACTGCGGTTTCAAAACCATGCACCAGAATCCACTTCTTTCAACTCAGTAATACATTTTGGATGTGTACCTAGAGTTTAAAGCAGAAAAAACAGAACTTTTAGAATTTTCATTTTTTGACCAAAACGACAGCCCCGGGGATTATAAAAATGTTGATATGGATGTGATTTTTTTTATGACTGCGGTTTCAAAACCATGCACCAGAATCCACTTCTTTCAACTCAGTAATACATTTTGGATGTGTACCTAGAGTTTAAAGCAGAAAAAACGGAACTTTTAGAATTTTCATTTTTTGACCAAAACGACAGCCCCGGGGGTTATAAACATGTTGATATGGTTGTGATTTTTTTTCTGACTGCGGTTTCAAAACCATGCACCAGAATCCACTTCTTTCAACTCAGTAATACATTTTGGATGTGTACCTAGAGTTTAAAGCAGAAAAACGGAACTTTTAGAATTTTCATTTTTTGACCAAAACGACAGCCCCGGGGGTTATAAACATGTTGATATGGTTGTGATTTTTTTTCTGACTGCGGTTTCAAAACCATGCACCAGAATCCACTTCTTTCAACTCAGTAATACATTTTGGATGTGTACCTAGAGTTTAAAGCAGAAAAAACGGAACTTTTAGAATTTTCATTTTTTGAACAAAACGACAGCTTTGGGGGTTATAAAAATGTTGATATGGTTGTGATTTTTTTTCTGACTGCGGTTTCAAAACCATGCACCAGAATCCACTTCTTTCAACTCAGTAATACATTTTGGATGTGTACCTACAGTTTAAAGCAGAAAAAACGGAACTTTTAGAATTTTCATTTTTTGACCAAAACGACAGCCCCGGGTGGGTTATTAACATGTTGATATGGTTGTGATTTTTTTTCTGACTGCGGTTTCAAAACCATGCACCAGAATCCACTTCTTTCAACTCAGTAATACATTTTGGATGTGTACCTAGAGTTTAAAGCAGAAAAAACGGAACTTTTAGAATTTTCATTTTTTGACCAAAACGACAGCCCCGGGGGTTATAAACATGTTGATATGGTTGTGATTTTTTTTCTGACTGCGGTTTCAAAACCATGCACCAGAATCCACTTCTTTCAACTCAGTAATACATTTTGGATGTGTACCTAGAGTTTAAAGCAGAAAAAACGGAACTTTTAGAATTTTAATTTTTTTACCAAAACGACAGCCCCGGGGTTATAAACATGTTGATATGGTGGTGATTTTTTTTCTGACTGCGGTTTCAAAACCATGCACCAGAATCCACTTCTTTCAACTCAGTAATACATTTTGGATGTGTACCTAGAGTTTAAAGCAGAAAATACGGAACTTTTAGTATTTTCATTTTTTTACCAAAACGACAGCCCCGGGTATTATAAAAATGTTGATATGGATGTGATTTTTTTTATGACTGCGGTTTCAAAACCATGCACCAGAATCCACTTCTTTCAACTCAGTAATACATTTTGGATGTGTACCTAGAGTTTAAAGCAGAAAAAACGGAACTTTTAGAATTTTCATTTTTTGACCAAAACGACAGCCCCGGGGGTTATAAAAAGTTGATATGGATGTGATTTTTTTTCTGACTGCGGTTTCAAAACCATGCACCAGAATCCACTTCTTTCAACTCAGTAATACATTTTGGATGTGTACCTAGAGTTTAAAGCAGAAAAAACGGAACTTTTAGAATTTTCATTTTTTTACCAAAACGACAGCCCCGGGGATTATAAAAATGTTGATATGGATGTGATTTTTTTTCTGACTGCGGTTTCAAAACCATGCACCAGAATCCACTTCTTTCAACTCAGTAATACATTTTGGATGTGTACCTAGAGTTTAAAGCAGAAAAAACGGAACTTTTAGAATTTTCATTTTTTGACCAAAACGACAGCCACGGGGTTATAAACATGTTGATATGGTTGTGATTTTTTTTCTGACTGCGGTTTCAAAACCATGCACCAGAATCCACTTCTTTCAACTCAGTAATACATTTTGGATGTGTACCTAGAGTTTAAAGCAGAAAAAACGGAACTTTTAGAATTTTCATTTTTTGACCAAAACGACAGCCCCGGGGGTTATAAAAATGTTGATATGGATGTGATTTTTTTTATGACTGCGGTTTCAAAACCATGCACCAGAATCCACTTCTTTCAACTCAGTAATACATTTTGGATGTGTACCTAGAGTTTAAAGCAGAAAAAACGGAACTTTTAGAATTTTCATTTTTTGACCAAAACGACAGCCCCGGGGGTTATAAAAATGTTGATATGGATGTGATTTTTTTTCTGACTGCGGTTTCAAAACCATGCACCAGAATCCACTTCTTTCAACTCAGTAATACATTTTGGATGTGTACCTAGAGTTTAAAGCAGAAAAAACTGAACTTTTAGAATTTTCATTTTTTGACCAAAGCGACAGCCCTGGGGGGGTTATTAACATGTTGATATGGTTGTGATTTTTTTTCTGACTGCGGTTTCAAAACCATGCACCAGAATCCACTTCTTTCAACTCAGTAATACATTTTGGATGTGTACCTAGAGTTTAAAGCAGAAAATACGGAACTTTTAGTATTTTCATTTTTTTACCAAAACGACAGCCCCGGGTATTATAAAAATGTTGATATGGATGTGATTTTTTTTATGACTGCGGTTTCAAAACCATGCACCAGAATCCACTTCTTTCAACTCAGTAATACATTTTGGATGTGTACCTAGAGTTTAAAGCAGAAAAAACGGAACTTTTAGAATTTTCATTTTTTGACCAAAACGACAGCCCCGGGGGTTATAAAAAGTTGATATGGATGTGATTTTTTTTCTGACTGCGGTTTCAAAACCATGCACCAGAATCCACTTCTTTCAACTCAGTAATACATTTTGGATGTGTACCTAGAGTTTAAAGCAGAAAAAACGGAACTTTTAGTATTTTCATTTTTTGACCAAAACGACAGCCCCGGGGGTTATAAACATGTTGATATGGTTGTGATTTTTTTTTCTGACTGCGGTTTCAAAACCATGCACCAGAATCCACTTCTTTCAACTCAGTAATACATTTTGGATGTGTACCTAGAGTTTAAAGCAGAAAAAACTAAACTTTTAGAATTTTCATTTTTTGACCAAAACGACAGCCCCGGGGGTTATAAACATGTTGATATGGTTGTGATTTTTTTTTCTGACTGCAGTTTCAAAACCATGCACCAGAATCCATTTCTTTCAACTCAGTAATACATTTTGGATGTGTACCTAGAGTTTAAAGCAGAAAAAACGGAACTTTTCGAATTTTCATTTTTTGACCAAAACGACAGCCCCGGGGGTTATTAACATGTTGATATGGTTGTGATTTTTTTTCTGACTGCGGTTTCAAAACCATGCACCAGAATCCACTTCTTTCAACTCAGTAATACATTTTGGATGTGTACCTAGAGTTTAAAGCAGAAAAAACGGAACTTTTAGAATTTTCATTTTATGACCAAAACGACAGCCCCGGGGGTTATAAAAATGTTGATATGGATGTGATTTTTTTCTGACTGCGGTTTCAAAACCATGCACCAGAATCCACTTCTTTCAACTCAGTAATACATTTTGGATGTGTACCTAGAGTTTAAAGCAGAAAAAACGGAACTTTTAGAATTTTCATTTTTTGACCAAAACGACAGCCCCGGGGAATATTAACATGTTGATATGGTTGTGATTTTTTTTTCTGACTGCGGTTTCAAAACCATGCACCAGAATCCACTTCTTTCAACTCAGTAATACATTTTGGATGTGTACCTAGAGTTTAAAGCAGAAAAAACTGAACTTTTAGAATTTTCATTTTTTGACCAAAACGACAGCCCCGGGGGTTATAAACATGTTGATATGGTTGTGATTTTTTTTCTGACTGCGGTTTCAAAACCATGCACCAGAATCCACTTCTTTCAACTCAGTAATACATTTTGGATGTGTACCTAGAGTTTAAAGCAGAAAAAACAGAACTTTTAGAATTTTCATTTTTTGACCAAAACGACAGCCCCGGGGATTATAAAAATGTTGATATGGATGTGATTTTTTTTATGACTGCGGTTTCAAAACCATGCACCAGAATCCACTTCTTTCAACTCAGTAATACATTTTGGATGTGTACCTAGAGTTTAAAGCAGAAAAAACGGAACTTTTAGAATTTTCATTTTTTGACCAAAACGACAGCCCCGGGGGTTATAAACATGTTGATATGGTTGTGATTTTTTTTCTGACTGCGGTTTCAAAACCATGCACCAGAATCCACTTCTTTCAACTCAGTAATACATTTTGGATGTGTACCTAGAGTTTAAAGCAGAAAAAACGGAACTTTTAGAATTTTCATTTTTTGACCAAAACGACAGCCCCGGGGGTTATAAACATGTTGATATGGTTGTGATTTTTTTTCTGACTGCGGTTTCAAAACCATGCACCAGAATCCACTTCTTTCAACTCAGTAATACATTTTGGATGTGTACCTAGAGTTTAAAGCAGAAAAAACGGAACTTTTAGAATTTTCATTTTTTGAACAAAACGACAGCTTTGGGGGTTATAAAAATGTTGATATGGTTGTGATTTTTTTTCTGACTGCGGTTTCAAAACCATGCACCAGAATCCACTTCTTTCAACTCAGTAATACATTTTGGATGTGTACCTACAGTTTAAAGCAGAAAAAACGGAACTTTTAGAATTTTCATTTTTTGACCAAAACGACAGCCCCGGGTGGGTTATTAACATGTTGATATGGTTGTGATTTTTTTTCTGACTGCGGTTTCAAAACCATGCACCAGAATCCACTTCTTTCAACTCAGTAATACATTTTGGATGTGTACCTAGAGTTTAAAGCAGAAAAAACGGAACTTTTAGAATTTTCATTTTTTGACCAAAACGACAGCCCCGGGGGGTATAAACATGTTGATATGGTTGTGATTTTTTTTCTGACTGCGGTTTCAAAACCATGCACCAGAATCCACTTCTTTCAACTCAGTAATACATTTTGGATGTGTACCTAGAGTTTAAAGCAGAAAAAACGGAACTTTTAGAATTTTAATTTTTTTACCAAAACGACAGCCCCGGGGTTATAAACATGTTGATATGGTGGTGATTTTTTTTCTGACTGCGGTTTCAAAACCATGCACCAGAATCCACTTCTTTCAACTCAGTAATACATTTTGGATGTGTACCTAGAGTTTAAAGCAGAAAAAACTGAACTTTTAGAATTTTCATTTTTTGACCAAAACGACAGCCCCGGGGGTTATAAACATGTTGATATGGTTGTGATTTTTTTTCTGACTGCGGTTTCAAAACCATGCACCAGAATCCACTTCTTTCAACTCAGTAATACATTTTGGATGTGTACCTAGAGTTTAAAGCAGAAAAAACAGAACTTTTAGAATTTTCATTTTTTGACCAAAACGACAGCCCCGGGGATTATAAAAATGTTGATATGGATGTGATTTTTTTTATGACTGCGGTTTCAAAACCATGCACCAGAATCCACTTCTTTCAACTCAGTAATACATTTTGGATGTGTACCTAGAGTTTAAAGCAGAAAAAACGGAACTTTTAGAATTTTCATTTTTTGACCAAAACGACAGCCCCGGGGGTTATAAACATGTTGATATGGTTGTGATTTTTTTTCTGACTGCGGTTTCAAAACCATGCACCAGAATCCACTTCTTTCAACTCAGTAATACATTTTGGATGTGTACCTAGAGTTTAAAGCAGAAAAACGGAACTTTTAGAATTTTCATTTTTTGACCAAAACGACAGCCCCGGGGGTTATAAACATGTTGATATGGTTGTGATTTTTTTTCTGACTGCGGTTTCAAAACCATGCACCAGAATCCACTTCTTTCAACTCAGTAATACATTTTGGATGTGTACCTAGAGTTTAAAGCAGAAAAAACGGAACTTTTAGAATTTTCATTTTTTGAACAAAACGACAGCTTTGGGGGTTATAAAAATGTTGATATGGTTGTGATTTTTTTTCTGACTGCGGTTTCAAAACCATGCACCAGAATCCACTTCTTTCAACTCAGTAATACATTTTGGATGTGTACCTACAGTTTAAAGCAGAAAAAACGGAACTTTTAGAATTTTCATTTTTTGACCAAAACGACAGCCCCGGGTGGGTTATTAACATGTTGATATGGTTGTGATTTTTTTTCTGACTGCGGTTTCAAAACCATGCACCAGAATCCACTTCTTTCAACTCAGTAATACATTTTGGATGTGTACCTAGAGTTTAAAGCAGAAAAAACGGAACTTTTAGAATTTTCATTTTTTGACCAAAACGACAGCCCCGGGGGTTATAAACATGTTGATATGGTTGTGATTTTTTTTCTGACTGCGGTTTCAAAACCATGCACCAGAATCCACTTCTTTCAACTCAGTAATACATTTTGGATGTGTACCTAGAGTTTAAAGCAGAAAAAACGGAACTTTTAGAATTTTAATTTTTTTACCAAAACGACAGCCCCGGGGTTATAAACATGTTGATATGGTGGTGATTTTTTTTCTGACTGCGGTTTCAAAACCATGCACCAGAATCCACTTCTTTCAACTCAGTAATACATTTTGGATGTGTACCTAGAGTTTAAAGCAGAAAAAACGGAACTTTTAGAATTTTCATTTTTTGACCAAAACGACAGCCACGGGGGTTATAAACATGTTGATATGGTTGTGATTTTTTTTCTGACTGCGGTTTCAAAACCATGCACCAGAATCCACTTCTTTCAACTCAGTAATACATTTTGGATGTGTACCTAGAGTTTAAAGCAGAAAAAAACAGAACTTTTAGAATTTTCATTTTTTGACCAAAACGACAGCCCCGGGGGTTATAAAAATGTTGATATGGATGTGATTTTTTTTATGACTGCGGTTTCAAAACCATGCACCAGAATCCACTTCTTTCAACTCAGTAATACATTTTGGATGTGTACCTAGAGTTTAAAGCAGAAAAAACTGAACTTTTAGAATTTTCATTTTTTGACCAAAACGACAGCCCCGGGGGTTATAAATATGTTGATATGGTGGTGATTTTTTTTCTGACTGCGGTTTCAAAACCATGCACCAGAATCCACTTCTTTCAACTCAGTAATACATTTTGGATGTGTACCTAGAGTTTAAAGCAGAAAAAACGGAACTTTTAGTATTTTCATTTTTTTACCAAAACGACAGCCCCGGGGATTATAAAAATGTTGATATGGATGTGATTTTTTTTATGACTGCGGTTTCAAAACCATGCACCAGAATCCACTTCTTTCAACTCAGTAATACATTTTGGATGTGTACCTAGAGTTTAAAGCAGAAAAAACGGAACTTTTAGAATTTTCATTTTTTGACCAAAACGACAGCCCCGGGGGTTATAAAAAGTTGATATGGATGTGATTTTTTTTCTGACTGCGGTTTCAAAACCATGCACCAGAATCCACTTCTTTCAACTCAGTAATACATTTTGGATGTGTACCTAGAGTTTAAAGCAGAAAAAACGGAACTTTTAGTATTTTCATTTTTTGACCAAAACGACAGCCCCGGGGGTTATAAACATGTTGATATGGTTGTGATTTTTTTTTCTGACTGCGGTTTCAAAACCATGCACCAGAATCCACTTCTTTCAACTCAGTAATACATTTTGGATGTGTACCTAGAGTTTAAAGCAGAAAAAACGGAACTTTTCGAATTTTCATTTTTTGACCAAAACGACAGCCCCGGGGGTTATTAACATGTTGATATGGTTGTGATTTTTTTTCTGACTGCGGTTTCAAAACCATGCACCAGAATCCACTTCTTTCAACTCAGTAATACATTTTGGATGTGTACCTAGAGTTAAAAGCAGAAAAAACGGAACTTTTAGAATTTTCATTTTTTGACCAAAACGACAGCCCCGGGGGTTATAAAAATGTTGATATGGATGTGATTTTTTTCTGACTGCGGTTTCAAAACCATGCACCAGAATCCACTTCTTTCAACTCAGTAATACATTTTGGATGTGTACCTAGAGTTTAAAGCAGAAAAAACGGAACTTTTAGAATTTTCATTTTTTGACCAAAACGACAGCCCCGGGGAATATTAACATGTTGATATGGTTGTGATTTTTTTTCTGACTGCGGTTTCAAAACCATGCACCAGAATCCACTTCTTTCAACTCAGTAATACATTTTGGATGTGTACCTAGAGTTTAAAGCAGAAAAAACGGAACTTTTAGAATTTTCATTTTTTGACCAAAACGACAGCCCCGGGGGTTATAAACATGTTGATATGGTTGTGATTTTTTTTCTGACTGCGGTTTCAAAACCATGCACCAGAATCCACTTCTTTCAACTCAGTAATACATTTTGGATGTGTACCTAGAGATTAAAGCAGAAAAAACAGAACTTTTAGAATTTTCATTTTTTGACCAAAACGACAGCCCCGGGGGTTATAAAAATGTTGATATTGATGTGATTTTTTTTATGACTGCGGTTTCAAAACCATGCACCAGAATCCACTTCTTTCAACTCAGTAATACATTTTGGATGTGTACCTAGAGTTTAAAGCAGAAAAAACTGAACTTTTAGAATTTTCATTTTTTGACCAAAACGACAGCCCCGGGGGTTATAAAAATGTTGATATGGATGTGATTTTTTTTCTGACTGCGGTTTCAAAACCATGCACCAGAATCCACTTCTTTCAACTCAGTAATACATTTTGGATGTGTACCTAGAGTTTAAAGCCGAAAAAACGGAACTTTTAGAATTTTCATTTTTTGACCAAAACGACAGCCCCGGGGGTTATAAACATGTTGATATGGTTGTGATTTTTTTTCTGACTGCGGTTTCAAAACCATGCACCAGAATCCACTTCTTTCAACTCAGTAATACATTTTGGATGTGTACCTAGAGTTTAAAGCAGAAAAAACGGAACTTTTAGAATTTTCATTTTTTGACCAAAACGACAGCCCCGGGTGGGTTATTAACATGTTGATATGGTTGTGATTTTTTTTCTGACTGCGGTTTCAAAACCATGCACCAGAATCCACTTCTTTCAACTCAGTAATACATTTTGGATGTGTACCTACAGTTTAAAGCAGAAAAAACGGAACTTTTAGAATTTTCATTTTTTGACCAAAACGACAGCCCCGGGTGGGTTATTAACATGTTGATATGGTTGTGATTTTTTTTCTGACTGCGGTTTCAAAACCATGCACCAGAATCCACTTCTTTCAACTCAGTAATACATTTTGGATGTTTACCTAGAGTTTAAAGCAGAAAAAACGGAACTTTTAGAATTTTCATTTTTTGACCAAAACGACAGCCCCGGGGGTTATAAACATGTTGATATGGTTGTGATTTTTTTTCTGACTGCGGTTTCAAAACCATGCACCAGAATCCACTTCTTTCAACTCAGTAATACATTTTGGATGTGTACCTAGAGTTTAAAGCAGAAAAAACGGAACTTTTAGAATTTTAATTTTTTTACCAAAACGACAGCCCCGGGGTTATAAACATGTTGATATGGTGGTGATTTTTTTTCTGACTGCGGTTTCAAAACCATGCACCAGAATCCACTTCTTTCAACTCAGTAATACATTTTGGATGTGTACCTAGAGTTTAAAGCAGAAAAAACGGAACTTTTAGAATTTTCATTTTTTGACCAAAACGACAGCCACGGGGGTTATAAACATGTTGATATGGTTGTGATTTTTTTTCTGACTGCGGTTTCAAAACCATGCACCAGAATCCACTTCTTTCAACTCAGTAATACATTTTGGATGTGTACCTAGAGTTTAAAGCAGAAAAAAACAGAACTTTTAGAATTTTCATTTTTTGACCAAAACGACAGCCCCGGGGGTTATAAAAATGTTGATATGGATGTGATTTTTTTTATGACTGCGGTTTCAAAACCATGCACCAGAATCCACTTCTTTCAACTCAGTAATACATTTTGGATGTGTACCTAGAGTTTAAAGCAGAAAAAACTGAACTTTTAGAATTTTCATTTTTTGACCAAAACGACAGCCCCGGGGGTTATAAATATGTTGATATGGTGGTGATTTTTTTTCTGACTGCGGTTTCAAAACCATGCACCAGAATCCACTTCTTTCAACTCAGTAATACATTTTGGATGTGTACCTAGAGTTTAAAGCAGAAAAAACGGAACTTTTAGTATTTTCATTTTTTTACCAAAACGACAGCCCCGGGGATTATAAAAATGTTGATATGGATGTGATTTTTTTTATGACTGCGGTTTCAAAACCATGCACCAGAATCCACTTCTTTCAACTCAGTAATACATTTTGGATGTGTACCTAGAGTTTAAAGCAGAAAAAACGGAACTTTTAGAATTTTCATTTTTTGACCAAAACGACAGCCCCGGGGGTTATAAAAAGTTGATATGGATGTGATTTTTTTTCTGACTGCGGTTTCAAAACCATGCACCAGAATCCACTTCTTTCAACTCAGTAATACATTTTGGATGTGTACCTAGAGTTTAAAGCAGAAAAAACGGAACTTTTAGTATTTTCATTTTTTGACCAAAACGACAGCCCCGGGGGTTATAAACATGTTGATATGGTTGTGATTTTTTTTTCTGACTGCGGTTTCAAAACCATGCACCAGAATCCACTTCTTTCAACTCAGTAATACATTTTGGATGTGTACCTAGAGTTTAAAGCAGAAAAAACGGAACTTTTCGAATTTTCATTTTTTGACCAAAACGACAGCCCCGGGGGTTATTAACATGTTGATATGGTTGTGATTTTTTTTCTGACTGCGGTTTCAAAACCATGCACCAGAATCCACTTCTTTCAACTCAGTAATACATTTTGGATGTGTACCTAGAGTTTAAAGCAGAAAAAACGGAACTTTTCGAATTTTCATTTTTTGACCAAAACGACAGCCCCGGGGGTTATTAACATGTTGATATGGTTGTGATTTTTTTTCTGACTGCGGTTTCAAAACCATGCACCAGAATCCACTTCTTTCAACTCAGTAATACATTTTGGATGTGTACCTAGAGTTAAAAGCAGAAAAAACGGAACTTTTAGAATTTTCATTTTTTGACCAAAACGACAGCCCCGGGGGTTATAAAAATGTTGATATGGATGTGATTTTTTTCTGACTGCGGTTTCAAAACCATGCACCAGAATCCACTTCTTTCAACTCAGTAATACATTTTGGATGTGTACCTAGAGTTTAAAGCAGAAAAAACGGAACTTTTAGAATTTTCATTTTTTGACCAAAACGACAGCCCCGGGGAATATTAACATGTTGATATGGTTGTGATTTTTTTTCTGACTGCGGTTTCAAAACCATGCACCAGAATCCACTTCTTTCAACTCAGTAATACATTTTGGATGTGTACCTAGAGTTTAAAGCAGAAAAAACGGAACTTTTAGAATTTTCATTTTTTGACCAAAACGACAGCCCCGGGGGTTATAAACATGTTGATATGGTTGTGATTTTTTTTCTGACTGCGGTTTCAAAACCATGCACCAGAATCCACTTCTTTCAACTCAGTAATACATTTTGGATGTGTACCTAGAGATTAAAGCAGAAAAAACAGAACTTTTAGAATTTTCATTTTTTGACCAAAACGACAGCCCCGGGGGTTATAAAAATGTTGATATTGATGTGATTTTTTTTATGACTGCGGTTTCAAAACCATGCACCAGAATCCACTTCTTTCAACTCAGTAATACATTTTGGATGTGTACCTAGAGTTTAAAGCAGAAAAAACTGAACTTTTAGAATTTTCATTTTTTGACCAAAACGACAGCCCCGGGGGTTATAAAAATGTTGATATGGATGTGATTTTTTTTCTGACTGCGGTTTCAAAACCATGCACCAGAATCCACTTCTTTCAACTCAGTAATACATTTTGGATGTGTACCTAGAGTTTAAAGCCGAAAAAACGGAACTTTTAGAATTTTCATTTTTTGACCAAAACGACAGCCCCGGGGGTTATAAACATGTTGATATGGTTGTGATTTTTTTTCTGACTGCGGTTTCAAAACCATGCACCAGAATCCACTTCTTTCAACTCAGTAATACATTTTGGATGTGTACCTAGAGTTTAAAGCAGAAAAAACGGAACTTTTAGAATTTTCATTTTTTGACCAAAACGACAGCCCCGGGTGGGTTATTAACATGTTGATATGGTTGTGATTTTTTTTCTGACTGCGGTTTCAAAACCATGCACCAGAATCCACTTCTTTCAACTCAGTAATACATTTTGGATGTGTACCTACAGTTTAAAGCAGAAAAAACGGAACTTTTAGAATTTTCATTTTTTGACCAAAACGACAGCCCCGGGTGGGTTATTAACATGTTGATATGGTTGTGATTTTTTTTCTGACTGCGGTTTCAAAACCATGCACCAGAATCCACTTCTTTCAACTCAGTAATACATTTTGGATGTTTACCTAGAGTTTAAAGCAGAAAAAACGGAACTTTTAGAATTTTCATTTTTTGACCAAAACGACAGCCCCGGGGGTTATAAACATGTTGATATGGTTGTGATTTTTTTTCTGACTGCGGTTTCAAAACCATGCACCAGAATCCACTTCTTTCAACTCAGTAATACATTTTGGATGTGTACCTAGAGTTTAAAGCAGAAAAAACGGAACTTTTAGAATTTTAATTTTTTTACCAAAACGACAGCCCCGGGGTTATAAACATGTTGATATGGTGGTGATTTTTTTTCTGACTGCGGTTTCAAAACCATGCACCAGAATCCACTTCTTTCAACTCAGTAATACATTTTGGATGTGTACCTAGAGTTTAAAGCAGAAAAAACGGAACTTTTAGAATTTTCATTTTTTGACCAAAACGACAGCCACGGGGGTTATAAACATGTTGATATGGTTGTGATTTTTTTTCTGACTGCGGTTTCAAAACCATGCACCAGAATCCACTTCTTTCAACTCAGTAATACATTTTGGATGTGTACCTAGAGTTTAAAGCAGAAAAAAACAGAACTTTTAGAATTTTCATTTTTTGACCAAAACGACAGCCCCGGGGGTTATAAAAATGTTGATATGGATGTGATTTTTTTTATGACTGCGGTTTCAAAACCATGCACCAGAATCCACTTCTTTCAACTCAGTAATACATTTTGGATGTGTACCTAGAGTTTAAAGCAGAAAAAACTGAACTTTTAGAATTTTCATTTTTTGACCAAAACGACAGCCCCGGGGGTTATAAATATGTTGATATGGTGGTGATTTTTTTTCTGACTGCGGTTTCAAAACCATGCACCAGAATCCACTTCTTTCAACTCAGTAATACATTTTGGATGTGTACCTAGAGTTTAAAGCAGAAAAAACGGAACTTTTAGTATTTTCATTTTTTTACCAAAACGACAGCCCCGGGGATTATAAAAATGTTGATATGGATGTGATTTTTTTTATGACTGCGGTTTCAAAACCATGCACCAGAATCCACTTCTTTCAACTCAGTAATACATTTTGGATGTGTACCTAGAGTTTAAAGCAGAAAAAACGGAACTTTTAGAATTTTCATTTTTTGACCAAAACGACAGCCCCGGGGGTTATAAAAAGTTGATATGGATGTGATTTTTTTTCTGACTGCGGTTTCAAAACCATGCACCAGAATCCACTTCTTTCAACTCAGTAATACATTTTGGATGTGTACCTAGAGTTTAAAGCAGAAAAAACGGAACTTTTAGTATTTTCATTTTTTGACCAAAACGACAGCCCCGGGGGTTATAAACATGTTGATATGGTTGTGATTTTTTTTTCTGACTGCGGTTTCAAAACCATGCACCAGAATCCACTTCTTTCAACTCAGTAATACATTTTGGATGTGTACCTAGAGTTTAAAGCAGAAAAAACGGAACTTTTCGAATTTTCATTTTTTGACCAAAACGACAGCCCCGGGGGTTATTAACATGTTGATATGGTTGTGATTTTTTTTCTGACTGCGGTTTCAAAACCATGCACCAGAATCCACTTCTTTCAACTCAGTAATACATTTTGGATGTGTACCTAGAGTTAAAAGCAGAAAAAACGGAACTTTTAGAATTTTCATTTTTTGACCAAAACGACAGCCCCGGGGGTTATAAAAATGTTGATATGGATGTGATTTTTTTCTGACTGCGGTTTCAAAACCATGCACCAGAATCCACTTCTTTCAACTCAGTAATACATTTTGGATGTGTACCTAGAGTTTAAAGCAGAAAAAACGGAACTTTTAGAATTTTCATTTTTTGACCAAAACGACAGCCCCGGGGAATATTAACATGTTGATATGGTTGTGATTTTTTTTCTGACTGCGGTTTCAAAACCATGCACCAGAATCCACTTCTTTCAACTCAGTAATACATTTTGGATGTGTACCTAGAGTTTAAAGCAGAAAAAACGGAACTTTTAGAATTTTCATTTTTTGACCAAAACGACAGCCCCGGGGGTTATAAACATGTTGATATGGTTGTGATTTTTTTTCTGACTGCGGTTTCAAAACCATGCACCAGAATCCACTTCTTTCAACTCAGTAATACATTTTGGATGTGTACCTAGAGATTAAAGCAGAAAAAACAGAACTTTTAGAATTTTCATTTTTTGACCAAAACGACAGCCCCGGGGGTTATAAAAATGTTGATATTGATGTGATTTTTTTTATGACTGCGGTTTCAAAACCATGCACCAGAATCCACTTCTTTCAACTCAGTAATACATTTTGGATGTGTACCTAGAGTTTAAAGCAGAAAAAACTGAACTTTTAGAATTTTCATTTTTTGACCAAAACGACAGCCCCGGGGGTTATAAAAATGTTGATATGGATGTGATTTTTTTTCTGACTGCGGTTTCAAAACCATGCACCAGAATCCACTTCTTTCAACTCAGTAATACATTTTGGATGTGTACCTAGAGTTTAAAGCCGAAAAAACGGAACTTTTAGAATTTTCATTTTTTGACCAAAACGACAGCCCCGGGGGTTATAAACATGTTGATATGGTTGTGATTTTTTTTCTGACTGCGGTTTCAAAACCATGCACCAGAATCCACTTCTTTCAACTCAGTAATACATTTTGGATGTGTACCTAGAGTTTAAAGCAGAAAAAACGGAACTTTTAGAATTTTCATTTTTTGACCAAAACGACAGCCCCAGGGGTTATAAACATGTTGATATGGTTGTGATTTTTTTTCTGACTACGGTTTCAAAACCATGCACCAGAATCCACTTCTTTCAACTCAGTAATACATTTTGGATGTGTACCTAGAGTTTAAAGCAGAAAAAACGGAACTTTTAGAATTTTCATTTTTTGACCAAAACGACAGCCCCGGGGGTTATAAACATGTTGATATGGTTGTGATTTTTTTTCTGACTGCGGTTTCAAAACCATGCACCAGAATCCACTTCTTTCAACTCAGTAATACATTTTGGATGTGTACCTAGAGTTTAAAGCAGAAAAAACGGAACTTTTAGAATTTTCATTTTTTGACCAAAACGACAGCCCCGGGGGTTATAAACATGTTGATATGGTTGTGATTTTTTTTCTGACTGCGGTTTCAAAACCATGCACCAGAATCCACTTCTTTCAACTCAGTAATACATTTTAGATGTGTACCTAGAGTTTAAAGCAGAAAAAACGGAACTTTTAGAATTTTCATTTTTTGACCCAAACGACAGCCCCGGGGGTTATAAACATGTTGATATGGTTGTGATTTTTTTTCTGACTGCGGTTTCAAAACCATGCACCAAAATCCATTTCTTTCAACTCAGTAATACATTTTGGATGTGTACCTAGAGTTTAAAGCAGAAAAAACGGAACTTTTCGAATTTTCATTTTTGGACCAAAACGACAGCCCCAGGGGTTATAAACATGTTGATATGGTTGTGATTTTTTTTCTGACTGCGGTTTCAAAACCATGCACCAGAATCCACTTCTTTCAACTCAGTAATACATTTTGGATGTGTACCTAGAGTTTAAAGCAGAAAAAACGGAACTTTTAGAATTTTCATTTTTTGACCAAAACGACAGCCCCGGGGGTTATAAACATGTTGATATGGTTGTGATTTTTTTTCTGACTGCGGTTTCAAAACCATGCACCAGAATCCACTTCTTTCAACTCAGTAATACATTTTGGATGTGTACCTAGAGTTTAAAGCAGAAAAAACGGAACTTTTAGAATTTTCATTTTTTGACCAAAACGACAGCCCCGGGGGTTATAAACATGTTGATATGGTTGTGATTTTTTTTCTGACTGCGGTTTCAAAACCATGCACCAGAATCCACTTCTTTCAACTCAGTAATGCATTTTGGATGTGTACCTAGAGTTTAAAGCAGAAAAAACTGAACTTTTAGAATTTTCATTTTTTGACCAAAACGACAGCCCCGGGGGTTATAAACATGTTGATATGGATGTGATTTTTTTTCTGACTGCGGTTTCAAAACCATGCACCAGAATCCACTTCTTTCAACTCAGTAATACATTTTGGATGTGTACCTAGAGTTTAAAGCAGAAAAAACTGAACTTTTAGAATTTTCATTTTTTGACCAAAACGACAGCCCCGGGGGTTATAAACATGTTGATATGGTTGTGATTTTTTTTCTGACTGCGGTTTCAAAACCATGCACCAGAATCCACTTCTTTCAACTCAGTAATACATTTTAGATGTGTACCTAGAGTTTAAAGCAGAAAAAACGGAACTTTTAGAATTTTCATTTTTTGAACAAAACGACAGCTTTGGGGGTTATAAAAATGTTGATATGGTTGTGATTTTTTTTCTGACTGCGGTTTCAAAACCATGCACCAGAATCCACTTCTTTCAACTCAGTAATACATTTTGGATGTGTACCTACAGTTTAAAGCAGAAAAAACGGAACTTTTAGAATTTTCATTTTTTGACCAAAACGACAGCCCCGGGTGGGTTATTAACATGTTGATATGGTTGTGATTTTTTTTCTGACTGCGGTTTCAAAACCATGCACCAGAATCCACTTCTTTCAACTCAGTAATACATTTTGGATGTGTACCTAGAGTTTAAAGCAGAAAAAACGGAACTTTTAGAATTTTCATTTTTTGACCAAAACGACAGCCCCGGGGGTTATAAACATGTTGATATGGTTGTGATTTTTTTTCTGACTGCGGTTTCAAAACCATGCACCAGAATCCACTTCTTTCAACTCAGTAATACATTTTGGATGTGTACCTAGAGTTTAAAGCAGAAAAAACGGAACTTTTAGAATTTTAATTTTTTTACCAAAACGACAGCCCCGGGGTTATAAACATGTTGATATGGTGGTGATTTTTTTTCTGACTGCGGTTTCAAAACCATGCACCAGAATCCACTTCTTTCAACTCAGTAATACATTTTGGATGTGTACCTAGAGTTTAAAGCAGAAAAAACGGAACTTTTAGAATTTTCATTTTTTGACCAAAACGACAGCCACGGGGGTTATAAACATGTTGATATGGTTGTGATTTTTTTTCTGACTGCGGTTTCAAAACCATGCACCAGAATCCACTTCTTTCAACTCAGTAATACATTTTGGATGTGTACCTAGAGTTTAAAGCAGAAAAAAACAGAACTTTTAGAATTTTCATTTTTTGACCAAAACGACAGCCCCGGGGGTTATAAAAATGTTGATATGGATGTGATTTTTTTTATGACTGCGGTTTCAAAACCATGCACCAGAATCCACTTCTTTCAACTCAGTAATACATTTTGGATGTGTACCTAGAGTTTAAAGCAGAAAAAACTGAACTTTTAGAATTTTCATTTTTTGACCAAAACGACAGCCCCGGGGGTTATAAATATGTTGATATGGTGGTGATTTTTTTTCTGACTGCGGTTTCAAAACCATGCACCAGAATCCACTTCTTTCAACTCAGTAATACATTTTGGATGTGTACCTAGAGTTTAAAGCAGAAAAAACGGAACTTTTAGTATTTTCATTTTTTTACCAAAACGACAGCCCCGGGGATTATAAAAATGTTGATATGGATGTGATTTTTTTTATGACTGCGGTTTCAAAACCATGCACCAGAATCCACTTCTTTCAACTCAGTAATACATTTTGGATGTGTACCTAGAGTTTAAAGCAGAAAAAACGGAACTTTTAGAATTTTCATTTTTTGACCAAAACGACAGCCCCGGGGGTTATAAAAAGTTGATATGGATGTGATTTTTTTTCTGACTGCGGTTTCAAAACCATGCACCAGAATCCACTTCTTTCAACTCAGTAATACATTTTGGATGTGTACCTAGAGTTTAAAGCAGAAAAAACGGAACTTTTAGTATTTTCATTTTTTGACCAAAACGACAGCCCCGGGGGTTATAAACATGTTGATATGGTTGTGATTTTTTTTTCTGACTGCGGTTTCAAAACCATGCACCAGAATCCACTTCTTTCAACTCAGTAATACATTTTGGATGTGTACCTAGAGTTTAAAGCAGAAAAAACGGAACTTTTCGAATTTTCATTTTTTGACCAAAACGACAGCCCCGGGGGTTATTAACATGTTGATATGGTTGTGATTTTTTTTCTGACTGCGGTTTCAAAACCATGCACCAGAATCCACTTCTTTCAACTCAGTAATACATTTTGGATGTGTACCTAGAGTTAAAAGCAGAAAAAACGGAACTTTTAGAATTTTCATTTTTTGACCAAAACGACAGCCCCGGGGGTTATAAAAATGTTGATATGGATGTGATTTTTTTCTGACTGCGGTTTCAAAACCATGCACCAGAATCCACTTCTTTCAACTCAGTAATACATTTTGGATGTGTACCTAGAGTTTAAAGCAGAAAAAACGGAACTTTTAGAATTTTCATTTTTTGACCAAAACGACAGCCCCGGGGAATATTAACATGTTGATATGGTTGTGATTTTTTTTCTGACTGCGGTTTCAAAACCATGCACCAGAATCCACTTCTTTCAACTCAGTAATACATTTTGGATGTGTACCTAGAGTTTAAAGCAGAAAAAACGGAACTTTTAGAATTTTCATTTTTTGACCAAAACGACAGCCCCGGGGGTTATAAAAATGTTGATATTGATGTGATTTTTTTTATGACTGCGGTTTCAAAACCATGCACCAGAATCCACTTCTTTCAACTCAGTAATACATTTTGGATGTGTACCTAGAGTTTAAAGCAGAAAAAACTGAACTTTTAGAATTTTCATTTTTTGACCAAAACGACAGCCCCGGGGGTTATAAACATGTTGATATGGTTGTGATTTTTTTTCTGACTGCGGTTTCAAAACCATGCACCAGAATCCACTTCTTTCAACTCAGTAATACATTTTGGATGTGTACCTAGAGTTTAAAGCAGAAAAAACGGAACTTTTAGAATTTTCATTTTTTGACCAAAACGACAGCCCCGGGGGTTATAAACATGTTGATATGGTTGTGATTTTTTTTCTGACTACGGTTTCAAAACCATGCACCAGAATCCACTTCTTTCAACTCAGTAATACATTTTGGATGTGTACCTAGAGTTTAAAGCAGAAAAAACGGAACTTTTAGAATTTTCATTTTTTGACCAAAACGACAGCCCCGGGGGTTATAAACATGTTGATATGGTTGTGATTTTTTTTCTGACTGCGGTTTCAAAACCATGCACCAGAATCCACTTCTTTCAACTCAGTAATACATTTTGGATGTGTACCTAGAGTTTAAAGCAGAAAAAAACAGAACTTTTAGAATTTTCATTTTTTGACCAAAACGACAGCCCCGGGGGTTATAAAAATGTTGATATGGATGTGATTTTTTTTATGACTGCGGTTTCAAAACCATGCACCAGAATCCACTTCTTTCAACTCAGTAATACATTTTGGATGTGTACCTAGAGTTTAAAGCAGAAAAAACGGAACTTTTAGAATTTTCATTTTTTGACCAAAACGACAGCCCCGGGGGTTATAAATATGTTGATATGGTGGTGATTTTTTTTCTGACTGCGGTTTCAAAACCATGCACCAGAATCCACTTCTTTCAACTCAGTAATACATTTTGGATGTGTACCTAGAGTTTAAAGCAGAAAAAACTGAACTTTTAGAATTTTCATTTTTTGACCAAAACGACAGCCCCGGGGGTTATAAAAATGTTGATATGGATGTGATTTTTTTTATGACTGCGGTTTCAAAACCATGCACCAGAATCCACTTCTTTCAACTCAGTAATACATTTTGGATGTGTACCTAGAGTTTAAAGCAGAAAAAACTGAACTTTTAGAATTTTCATTTTTTGACCAAAACGACAGCCCCGGGGGTTATAAATATGTTGATATGGTGGTGATTTTTTTTCTGACTGCGGTTTCAAAACCATGCACCAGAATCCACTTCTTTCAACTCAGTAATACATTTTGGATGTGTACCTAGAGTTTAAAGCAGAAAAAACGGAACTTTTAGTATTTTCATTTTTTTACCAAAACGACAGCCCCGGGGATTATAAAAATGTTGATATGGATGTGATTTTTTTTATGACTGCGGTTTCAAAACCATGCACCAGAATCCACTTCTTTCAACTCAGTAATACATTTTGGATGTGTACCTAGAGTTTAAAGCAGAAAAAACGGAACTTTTAGAATTTTCATTTTTTGACCAAAACGACAGCCCCGGGGGTTATAAAAAGTTGATATGGATGTGATTTTTTTTCTGACTGCGGTTTCAAAACCATGCACCAGAATCCACTTCTTTCAACTCAGTAATACATTTTGGATGTGTACCTAGAGTTTAAAGCAGAAAAAACGGAACTTTTAGTATTTTCATTTTTTGACCAAAACGACAGCCCCGGGGGTTATAAACATGTTGATATGGTTGTGATTTTTTTTTCTGACTGCGGTTTCAAAACCATGCACCAGAATCCACTTCTTTCAACTCAGTAATACATTTTGGATGTGTACCTAGAGTTTAAAGCAGAAAAAACGGAACTTTTCGAATTTTCATTTTTTGACCAAAACGACAGCCCCGGGGGTTATTAACATGTTGATATGGTTGTGATTTTTTTTCTGACTGCGGTTTCAAAACCATGCACCAGAATCCACTTCTTTCAACTCAGTAATACATTTTGGATGTGTACCTAGAGTTAAAAGCAGAAAAAACGGAACTTTTAGAATTTTCATTTTTTGACCAAAACGACAGCCCCGGGGGTTATAAAAATGTTGATATGGATGTGATTTTTTTCTGACTGCGGTTTCAAAACCATGCACCAGAATCCACTTCTTTCAACTCAGTAATACATTTTGGATGTGTACCTAGAGTTTAAAGCAGAAAAAACGGAACTTTTAGAATTTTCATTTTTTGACCAAAACGACAGCCCCGGGGAATATTAACATGTTGATATGGTTGTGATTTTTTTTCTGACTGCGGTTTCAAAACCATGCACCAGAATCCACTTCTTTCAACTCAGTAATACATTTTGGATGTGTACCTAGAGTTTAAAGCAGAAAAAACGGAACTTTTAGAATTTTCATTTTTTGACCAAAACGACAGCCCCGGGGGTTATAAACATGTTGATATGGTTGTGATTTTTTTTCTGACTGCGGTTTCAAAACCATGCACCAGAATCCACTTCTTTCAACTCAGTAATACATTTTGGATGTGTACCTAGAGATTAAAGCAGAAAAAACAGAACTTTTAGAATTTTCATTTTTTGACCAAAACGACAGCCCCGGGGGTTATAAAAATGTTGATATTGATGTGATTTTTTTTATGACTGCGGTTTCAAAACCATGCACCAGAATCCACTTCTTTCAACTCAGTAATACATTTTGGATGTGTACCTAGAGTTTAAAGCAGAAAAAACTGAACTTTTAGAATTTTCATTTTTTGACCAAAACGACAGCCCCGGGGGTTATAAACATGTTGATATGGTTGTGATTTTTTTTTCTGACTGCGGTTTCAAAACCATGCACCAGAATCCACTTCTTTCAACTCAGTAATACATTTTGGATGTGTACCTAGAGTTTAAAGCAGAAAAAACGGAACTTTTAGAATTTTCATTTTTTGACCAAAACGACAGCCCCGGGGGTTATAAACATGTTGATATGGTTGTGATTTTTTTTCTGACTACGGTTTCAAAACCATGCACCAGAATCCACTTCTTTCAACTCAGTAATACATTTTGGATGTGTACCTAGAGTTTAAAGCAGAAAAAACGGAACTTTTAGAATTTTCATTTTTTGACCAAAACGACAGCCCCGGGGGTTATAAACATGTTGATATGGTTGTGATTTTTTTTCTGACTGCGGTTTCAAAACCATGCACCAGAATCCACTTCTTTCAACTCAGTAATACATTTTGGATGTGTACCTAGAGTTTAAAGCAGAAAAAACGGAACTTTTAGAATTTTCATTTTTTGACCAAAACGACAGCCCCGGGGGTTATAAACATGTTGATATGGTTGTGATTTTTTTTCTGACTGCGGTTTCAAAACCATGCACCAGAATCCACTTCTTTCAACTCAGTAATACATTTTAGATGTGTACCTAGAGTTTAAAGCAGAAAAAACGGAACTTTTAGAATTTTCATTTTTTGACCCAAACGACAGCCCCGGGGGTTATAAACATGTTGATATGGTTGTGATTTTTTTTCTGACTGCGGTTTCAAAACCATGCACCAAAATCCATTTCTTTCAACTCAGTAATACATTTTGGATGTGTACCTAGAGTTTAAAGCAGAAAAAACGGAACTTTTCGAATTTTCATTTTTGGACCAAAACGACAGCCCCAGGGGTTATAAACATGTTGATATGGTTGTGATTTTTTTTCTGACTGCGGTTTCAAAACCATGCACCAGAATCCACTTCTTTCAACTCAGTAATACATTTTGGATGTGTACCTAGAGTTTAAAGCAGAAAAAACGGAACTTTTAGAATTTTCATTTTTTGACCAAAACGACAGCCCCGGGGGTTATAAACATGTTGATATGGTTGTGATTTTTTTTCTGACTGCGGTTTCAAAACCATGCACCAGAATCCACTTCTTTCAACTCAGTAATACATTTTGGATGTGTACCTAGAGTTTAAAGCAGAAAAAACGGAACTTTTAGAATTTTCATTTTTTGACCAAAACGACAGCCCCGGGGGTTATAAACATGTTGATATGGTTGTGATTTTTTTTCTGACTGCGGTTTCAAAACCATGCACCAGAATCCACTTCTTTCAACTCAGTAATGCATTTTGGATGTGTACCTAGAGTTTAAAGCAGAAAAAACTGAACTTTTAGAATTTTCATTTTTTGACCAAAACGACAGCCCCGGGGGTTATAAACATGTTGATATGGATGTGATTTTTTTTCTGACTGCGGTTTCAAAACCATGCACCAGAATCCACTTCTTTCAACTCAGTAATACATTTTGGATGTGTACCTAGAGTTTAAAGCAGAAAAAACTGAACTTTTAGAATTTTCATTTTTTGACCAAAACGACAGCCCCGGGGGTTATAAACATGTTGATATGGTTGTGATTTTTTTTCTGACTGCGGTTTCAAAACCATGCACCAGAATCCACTTCTTTCAACTCAGTAATACATTTTGGATGTGTACCTAGAGTTTAAAGCAGAAAAAATGGAACTTTTAGAATTTTCATTTTTTGACCAAAACGACAGCCCCGGGGGTTATAAACATGTTGATATGGTTGTGATTTT
Source organism: Crinia signifera (assembly GCF_055691185.1). NCBI lineage: Eukaryota > Metazoa > Chordata > Amphibia > Anura > Myobatrachidae > Crinia > Crinia signifera. Next base: position 22,782,971 of record NC_139228.1, on the reverse strand, counting down.
TTTTCTGACTGCGGTTTCAAAACCATGCACCAGAATCCACTTCTTTCAACTCAGTAATACATTTTGGATGTGTACCTAGAGTTTAAAGCAGAAAAAACGGAACTTTTAGAATTTTCATTTTTTGACCAAAACGACAGCCCCGGGGGTTATAAACATGTTGATATGGTTGTGATTTTTTTTCTGACTGCGGTTTCAAAACCATGCACCAGAATCCACTTCTTTCAACTCAGTAATACATTTTGGATGTGTACCTAGAGTTTAAAGCAGAAAAAACGGAACTTTTAGAATTTTCATTTTTTGACCAAAACGACAGCCCCGGGGGTTATAAACATGTTGATATGGTTGTGATTTTTTTTCTGACTGCGGTTTCAAAACCATGCACCAGAATCCACTTCTTTCAACTCAGTAATACATTTTAGATGTGTACCTAGAGTTTAAAGCAGAAAAAACGGAACTTTTAGAATTTTCATTTTTTGACCCAAACGACAGCCCCGGGGGTTATAAACATGTTGATATGGTTGTGATTTTTTTTCTGACTGCGGTTTCAAAACCATGCACCAGAATCCATTTCTTTCAACTCAGTAATACATTTTGGATGTGTACCTAGAGTTTAAAGCAGAAAAAACGGAACTTTTCGAATTTTCATTTTTGGACCAAAACGACAGCCCCGGGGGTTATAAACATGTTGATATGGTTGTGATTTTTTTTCTGACTGCGGTTTCAAAACCATGCACCAGAATCCACTTCTTTCAACTCAGTAATACATTTTGGATGTGTACCTAGAGTTTAAAGCAGAAAAAACGGAACTTTTAGAATTTTCATTTTTTGACCAAAACGACAGCCCCGGGGGTTATAAACATGTTGATATGGTTGTGATTTTTTTTCTGACTGCGGTTTCAAAACCATGCACCAGAATCCACTTCTTTCAACTCAGTAATACATTTTGGATGTGTACCTAGAGTTTAAAGCAGAAAAAACGGAACTTTTAGAATTTTCATTTTTTGACCAAAACGACAGCCCCGGGGGTTATAAACATGTTGATATGGTTGTGATTTTTTTTCTGACTGCGGTTTCAAAACCATGCACCAGAATCCACTTCTTTCAACTCAGTAATGCATTTTGGATGTGTACCTAGAGTTTAAAGCAGAAAAAACTGAACTTTTAGAATTTTCATTTTTTGACCAAAACGACAGCCCCGGGGGTTATAAACATGTTGATATGGATGTGATTTTTTTTCTGACTGCGGTTTCAAAACCATGCACCAGAATCCACTTCTTTCAACTCAGTAATACATTTTGGATGTGTACCTAGAGTTTAAAGCAGAAAAAACTGAACTTTTAGAATTTTCATTTTTTGACCAAAACGACAGCCCCGGGGGTTATAAACATGTTGATATGGTTGTGATTTTTTTTCTGACTGCGGTTTCAAAACCATGCACCAGAATCCACTTCTTTCAACTCAGTAATACATTTTGGATGTGTACCTAGAGTTTAAAGCAGAAAAAATGGAACTTTTAGAATTTTCATTTTTTGACCAAAACGACAGCCCCGGGGGTTATAAACATGTTGATATGGTTGTGATTTTTTTTCTGACTGCGGTTTCAAAACCATGCACCAGAATCCACTTCTTTCAACTCAGTAATACATTTTGGATGTGTACCTAGAGTTTAAAGCAGAAAAAACGGAACTTTTAGAATTTTCATTTTTTGACCAAAACGACAGCCCCGGGGGTTATAAACATGTTGATATGGTTGTGATTTTTTTTCTGACTGCGGTTTCAAAACCATGCAACAGAATCCACTTCTTTCAACTCAGTAATACATTTTGGATGTGTACCTAGAGTTTAAAGCAGAAAAACATGAACTTTTAGAATTTTCATTTTTTGACCAAAACGACAGCCCCGGGGGTTATAAACATGTTGATATGGATGTGATTTTTTTTCTGACTGCGGTTTCACAACCATGCACCAAAATCCACTTCTTTCAACTCAGTAATACATTTTGGATGTGTACCTAGAGTTTAAAGCAGAAAAAACTGAACTTTTAGAATTTTCATTTTTTGACCAAAACGACAGCCCCGGGGGTTATAAACATGTTGATATTGATGTGATTTTTTTTCTGACTGCGGTTTCAAAACCATGCACCAGAATCCACTTCTTTCAACTCAGTAATACATTTTGGATGTGTACCTAGAGTTTAAAGCAGAAAAAACAGAACTTTTAAAATTTTCATTTTTTGACCAAAACGACAGCCCCGGGGGTTATAAACATGTTGATATGGTTGTGATTTTTTTTCTGACTGTGGTTTCAAAACCATGCACCAGAATCCACTTCTTTCAACTCAGTAATACATTTTGGATGTGTACCTAGAGTTTAAAGCAGAAAAAACTGAACTTTTAGAATTTTCATTTTTTGACCAAAACGACAGCCCCGGGGGTTATAAACATGTTGATATGGTTGTGATTTTTTTCTGACTGCGGTTTCAAAACCATGCACCAGAATCCACTTCTTTCAACTCAGTAATACATTTTGGATGTGTACCTAGAGTTTAAAGCAAAAAAAACTGAACTTTTAGAATTTTAATTTTTTGACCAAAACGACAGCCCCGGGGGTTATAAACATGTTGATATGGTTGTGATTTTTTTTCTGACTGCGGTTTCAAAACCATGCACCAGAATCCACTTCTTTCAACTCAGTAATACATTTTGGATGTGTACCTAGAGTTTAAAGCAGAAAAAACGGAACTTTTAGAATTTTCATTTTTTGACCAAAACGACAGCCCCGGGGGTTAGAAAAATGTTGATATGGATGTGATTTTTTTTCTGACTGCGGTTTCAAAACCATGCACCAGAATCCATTTCTTTCAACTCAGTAATACATTTTGGATGTGTACCTAGAGTTTAAAGCAGAAAAAACGGAACTTTTAGAATTTTCATTTTTTGACCAAAACGACAGCCCCGGGGGTTATAAACATGTTGATATGGTTGTGATTTTTTTCTGACTGCGGTTTCAAAACCATGCACCAGAATCCACTTCTTTCAACTCAGTAATACATTTTGGATGTGTACCTAGAGTTTGAAGCAGAAAAAACGGAACTATTAGAATTTTCATTTTTTGACCAAAACGACAGCCCCGGGGGTTATAAACATGTTGATATGGATGTGATTTTTTTTCTGACTCTGGTTTCAAAACCATGCACCAGAATCCACTTCTTTCAACTCAGTAATACATTTTGGATGTGTACCTAGAGTTTAAAGCAGAAAAAAACTGAACTTTTAGAATTTTAATTTTTTGACCAAAACGACAGCCCCGGGGGTTATAAACATGTTGATATGGTTGTGATTTTTTTTCTGACTGCGGTTTCAAAACCATGCACCAGAATCCACTTCTTTCAACTCAGTAATACATTTTGGATGTGTACCTAGAGTTTAAAGCAGAAAAACGGAACTTTTAGAATTTTCATTTTTTGACCAAAACGACAGCCCCGGGGGATATTAACATGTTGATATGGTTGTGATTTTTTTTCTGACTGCGGTTTCAAAACCATGCACCAGAATCCACTTCTTTCAACTCAGTAATACATTCCGGATGTGTACCTAGAGTTTAAAGCAGAAAAAAACGGAACTTTTAGAATTTTCATTTTTTGACCAAAACATGTTGATATGGTTGTGATTTTTTTTCTGACTGCGGTTTCAAAACCATGCACCAGAATCCACTTTTTTCAACTCAGTAATACATTTTGGATGTGTACCTAGAGTTTAAAGCAGAAAAAAACGGAACTTTTAGAATTTTCATTTTTTTACCAAAACGACAGCCCCGGGTGATATTAACATGTTGATATGGTTGTGATTTTTTTTCTGACTGCGGTTTCAAAACCATGCACCAGAATCCACTTCTTTCAACTCAGTAATACATTTTGGATGTGTACCTAGAGTTTAAAGCAGAAAAAACGGAACTTTTAGAATTTTCATTTTTTGACCAAAACGACAGCCCCGGGGGTTATAAACATGTTGATATGGTTGTGATTTTTTTCTGACTGCGGTTTTCAAACCATGCACCAGAATCCACTTCTTTCAACTCAGTAATACATTTTGGATGTGTACCTAGAGTTTAAAGCAGAAAAAACTGAACTTTTAGAATTTAAATTTTTTGACCAAAACGACAGCCCCGGGGGTTATAAACATGTTGATATGGTTGTGATTTTTTTTCTGACTGCGGTTTCAAAACCATGCACCAGAATCCACTTCTTTCAACTCAGTAATACATTTTGGATGTGTACCTAGAGTTTAAAGCAGAAAAAACGGAACTTTTAGAATTTTCATTTTTTGACCAAAACGACAGCCCCGGGGGTTATAAACATGTTGATATGGTTGTGATTTTTTTTCTGACTGCGGTTTCAAAACCATGCACCAGAATCCACTTCTTTCAACTCAGTAATACATTTTGGATGTGTACCTAGAGTTTAAAGCAGAAAAAACGGAACTTTTAGAATTTTCATTTTTTGACCAAAACGACAGCCCCGGGGAGGTTATTAACATGTTGATATGGTTGTGATTTTTTTTCTGACTGCGGTTTCAAAACCATGCACCAGAATCCACTTCTTTCAACTCAGTAATACATTTCGGATGTGTACCTAAAGTTTAAAGCAGAAAAAGAGGAACTTTTGGAATTTTCATTTTCTGACTAAAACGACAGCTCCGGGGCTTATGGAAATGCTCATATGGATGTGATTATTTTTCTGACCGCGGTTTCAAAACCATGCACCAGAATCAACTTCTGTCAACTCAGTCATACATTTCGGATGTGTACCTAAAGTTTAAAGCAGAAAAAGCGGAACTTTTGGAATTTTCATTTTCTGACCAAAACGACAGCTCCGGGGCTTACGGAAATGCTCATATGGATGTGATTATTTTTCTGACCGCGGTTTCAAAACTATGCACCAGAATCAACTTCTATCAACTCAGTAATACATTTCGGATATGTACCTAAAGTTTAAAGCAGAAAAAGAGGAACTTTTGGAATTTTCATTTTCTGACCAAAACGACAGCTCCGGGGCTTACGGAAATGCTCATATGGATGTGATTATTTTTCTGACCACGGTTTAAAAACCATGCACTAGAATCAACTTCTGTCAACTCAGTAATACATTTCGGATGTGTACCTAAAGTTTAAAGCAGAAAAAGAGGAACTTTTGGAATTTTAATTTTCTGACCAAAACGACAGCTCCGGGGCTTACGGAAATGCTCATATGGATGTGATTATTTTTCTGACCGCGGTTTCAAAACCATGCACCAGAATCAACTTCTGTCAACTCAGTAATACATTTCGGATGTGTACCTAAAGTTTAAAGCAGAAAAAGAGGAACTTTTGGAATTTTCATTTTCTGACCAAAACGACAGCTCCAGGGCTTACGGAAATGCTCATATGGATGTGATTATTTTTCTGTCCGAGGTTTCAAAACCATGCACCAGAATCAACTTCTGTCAACTCAGTAATACATTTCGGATGTGTACCTAAAGCTTAAAGCAGAAAAAGAGGAACTTTTGGAAGTTTCATTTTCTGACCAAAACGACAGCTCCGGGGCTTACGGAAATGCTCATATGGATGTGATTATTTTTCTGACCGCGGTTTCAAAACTATGCACCAGAATAAACTTCTATCAACTCAGTAATACATTTCGGATGTGTACCTAAAGTTTAAAGCAGAAAAAGAGGAAATTTTGGAATTTTCATTTTCTGACCAAAATGACAGCTCCGGGGCTTACGGAAATGCTCATATGGATGTGATTATTTTTCTGACCGCGGTTTCAAAACCATGCACCAAAATCAACTTCTGTCAACTCAGTAATACATTTCGGATGTGTACCTAAAGTTTAAAGCAGAAAAAGAGGAACTTTTGGAATTTTCATTTCGGATGTGTACCTAAAGTTCAAATCAGAAAAAGAGGAACTTTTGGAATTTTCATTTTCTGACCAAAACGACAGCTCCGGGGCTTACAGAAATGCTCATATGGATGTGATTATTTTTCTGACCGAGGTTTCAAAACCATGCACCAGAATCAACTTCTGTCAACTCAGTAATACATTTCGGATGTGTACCTAAAGTTTAAAGCAGAAAAAGAGGAACTTTTGGAATTTTCATTTTCTGACCAAAACGACAGCTCCGGGGCTTACGGAAATGCTCATATGGATGTGATTATTTTTCTGACCGCGGTTTCAAAACCATGCACCAGAATCAACTTCTGTCAACTCTTTAATACATTTCGGATGTGTACCTAAAGTTTAAAGCAGAAAAAGAGGAACTTTTGGAATTTTCATTTTCTGACCAAAACGACAGCTCCGGGGCTTACGGAAATGCTCATATGGATGTGATTATTTTTCTGACCGCGGTTTCAAAACCATGCACCAGAATCAACTTTTGTCAACTCAGTAATACATTTCGGATGTGTACCTAAAGTTTAAAGCAGAAAAAGAGGAACTTTTGGAATTTTCATTTTCTGACCAAAACGACAGCTCCGGGGCTTACTGAAATGCTCATATGAATGTGATTATTTTTCTGACCGCGGTTTCAAAACCATGCACCAGAATCAACTTCTGTCAACTCAGTAATACATTTCTTATGTTTGCTTAAAGTTTAAAGCAGAAAAAGAGGAACTTTTGGAATTTTCATTTTCTGACCAAAACGACAGCTCCGGGGCTTACGGAAATGCTCATATGGATGTGATTATTTTTCTGACCGCGGTTTCAAAACCATGCACCAGAATCAACTTTTGTCAACTCAGTAATACATTTCGGATGTGTACCTAAAGTTTAAAGCAGAAAAAGAGGAACTTTTGGAATTTTCATTTTCTGACCAAAACGACAGCTCCGGGGCTTACTGAAATGCTCATATGAATGTGATTATTTTTCTGACCGCGGTTTCAAAACCATGCACCAGAATCAACTTCTGTCAACTCAGTAATACATTTCTTATGTGTGCTTAAAGTTTAAAGCAGAAAAAGAGGAACTTTTGGAATTTTCATTTTCTGACCAAAACGACAGCTCCGGGGCTTACGGAAATGCTCATATGGATGTGATTATTTTTCTGACCGCGGTTTCAAAACTATGCACCAGAATAAACTTCTATCCACTCAGTAATACATTTCGGATGTGTACCTAAAGTTTAAAGCAGAAAAAGAGGAACTTTTGGTATTTTCATTTTCTGACCAAAATGACAGCTCCGGGGCTTACGGAAATGCTCATATGGATGTGATTATTTTTCTGACCGCGGTTTCAAAACCATGCACCAAAATCAACTTCTGTCAACTCAGTAATACATTTCGGATGTGTACCTAAAGTTTAAAGCAGAAAAAGAGGAACTTTTGGAATTTTCATTTCGGATGTGTACCTAAAGTTTAAATCAGAAAAAGAGGAACTTTTGGAATTTTCATTTTCTGACCAAAACGACAGCTCCGGGGCTTACAGAAATGCTCATATGGATGTGATTATTTTTCTGACCGAGGTTTCAAAACCATGCACCAGAATCAACTTCTGTCAACTCAGTAATACATTTCGGATGTGTACCTAAAGTTTAAAGCAGAAAAAGAGGAACTTTTGGAATTTTCATTTTCTGACCAAAACGACAGCTCCGGGGCTTACGGAAATGCTCATATGGATGTGATTATTTTTCTGACCGCGGTTTCAAAACCATGCACCAGAATCAACTTCTGTCAACTCTTTAATACATTTCGGATGTGTACCTAAAGTTTAAAGCAGAAAAAGAGGAACTTTTGGAATTTTCATTTTCTGACCAAAACGACAGCTCCGGGGCTTACGGAAATGCTCATATGGATGTGATTATTTTTCTGACCGCGGTTTCAAAACCATGCACCAGAATCAACTTTTGTCAACTCAGTAATACATTTCGGATGTGTACCTAAAGTTTAAAGCAGAAAAAGAGGAACTTTTGGAATTTTCATTTTCTGACCAAAACGACAGCTCCGGGGCTTACTGAAATGCTCATATGAATGTGATTATTTTTCTGACCGCGGTTTCAAAACCATGCACCAGAATCAACTTCTGTCAACTCAGTAATACATTTCGGATGTGTGCCTAAAGTTTAAAGCAGAAAAAGAGGAACTTTTGGAATTTTCATTTTCTGACCAAAACGACAGCTCCGGGGCTTACGGAAATGCTCATATGGATGTGATTATTTTTCTGAACATGGTTTCAAAACCATGCTCCAGAATCAACTTCTGTCAACTCAGTAATACATTTCGGATTTGTACTTAAAGTTTAAAGCAGAAAAAGAGGAACTTTTGGAATTTTCATTTTCTGACCAAAACGACAGCTCCGGGACTTACGGAAATGCTCATATGGATGTGATTATTTTTCTGACCGCGGTTTCAAAACCATGCACCAGAATCAACTTCTGTCAACTCAGTAATACATTTCGGATGTGTACCTAAAGTTTAAAGCAGAAAAAGAGGAACTTTTGGAATTTTCATTTTCTGACCAAAACGACAGCTCCGGGGCTTACGGAAATGCTCATATGGATGTGATTATTTTTCTGACCGCGGTTTCAAAACTATGCACCAGAATCAACTTCTATCAACTCAGTAATACATTTCGGATGTGTACCTAAAGTTTAAAGCAGAAAAAGAGGAACTTTTGGAATTTTCATTTTCTGACCAAAACGACAGCTCCAGGGCTTACGGAAATGCTCATATGGATGTGATTATTTTTCTGACCGCCGTTTCAAAACCATGCACCAGAATCAACTTCTGTCAACTCAGTAATCCATTTCGGATGTGTACCTAAAGTTTAAAGCAGAAAAAGAGGAACTTTTGGAATTTTCATTTTCTGACCAAAACGACAGCTCCGGGGCTTACGGAAATGCTCATATGGATGTGATTATTTTTCTGACCGCGGTTTCAAAACCATGCACCAGAATCAACTTCTATCAACTCAGTAATACATTTCGGATGTGTACCTAAAGTTTAAAGCAGAAAAAGAGGAACTTTTGGAATTTTAATTTTCTGACCAAAACGACAGCTCCGGGGCTTACGGAAATGCTCATATGGATGTGATTATTTTTCTGACCGCGGTTTCAAAACTATGCACCAGAATCAACTTCTATCAACTCAGTAATACATTTCGGATATGTACCTAAAGTTTAAAGCAGAAAAAGAGGAACTTTTGGAATTTTCATTTTCTGACCAAAACGACAGCTCCGGGGCTTACGGAAATGCTCATATGGATGTGATTATTTTTCTGACCGCGGTTTAAAAACCATGCACCAGAATCAACTTCTGTCAACTCAGTAATACATTTCGGATGTGTACCTAAAGTTTAAAGCAGAAAAAGAGGAACTTTTGGAATTTTCATTTTCTGACCAAAACGACAGCTCCGGGGCTTACGGAAATGCTCATATGGATGTGATTCTTTTTCTCACCGCGGTTTCAAAACCATGCACCAGAATCAACTTCTGTCAACTCTCTAATACATTTCGGATGTGTACCTAAAGTTTAAAGCAGAAAAAGAGGAACTTTTGGAATTTTCATTTTCTGACCAAAACGACAGCTCCGGGGCTTACGGAAATGCTCATATGGATGTGATTATTTTTCTGACCGCGGTTTCAAAACCATGCACCAGAATCAACTTCTATCAACTCAGTAATACATTTCGGATGTGTACCTGAAGTTTAAAGCAGAAAAAGAGGAACTTTTGGAATTTTCATTTTCTGACCAAAACGACAGCTCCAGGGCTTACGGAAATGCTCATATGGATGTGATTATTTTTCTGACCGCCGTTTTAAAACCATGCACCAGAATCAACATCTGTCAACTCAGTAATACATTTCGGATGTGTACTGGTGATATTGGTTTCAGTATTGCGCTCTACCTTTGAGGTTGTTTTTAGGTGCAGCAAATCCGGGTCTTGTCCAAAGACCTAGTAACATATGTAGTACAGGGGGGTAGATTTGCGCACTCTGTGAGATCTGGTTTGTGCGGTTACTCGCTTGTGGCAAGGTGTATGCAGAGTATATATGGACTATAAGGCTGTTGTAGTGAAAACAAATGGTCTTTATTTGTAAAAAGAACAATCAAGATAAAAAGTCTCTTAATTGGGGGCAGTCGGCCTGGGGGTAGGTGCCACTGGGGCCAGAGGTCTTCTGTGGATCTCACTATAGTGCCTTCCACAGGCTCTGGAGTACGTGTCAACTTCCCTGTGTCGACTTGGGTGGGGTGGTGGGCCAGTGGGAACTCCGTGCGGATGGGGAGCACTGGGGTCCCGCTGGTGGGGGGTGGTGGTGTGGAAGTTTGTGGTGAGCAGTCGGGGTGTGGGGTGTGACCCTTGGACTGCTGGTTCGCTGGCTGGAGTCACAGTCCGTGCGGTGAACACTGTCCTGGTGGTCAGAGTAAGTGCTGGGTGGTACCGGGGGCTGGCGTCCCTAACCCTCCGGTGGTGCACCTGGACACTTACCCGATACCTGGTGGTCGCTGCTGCGAAATGGATCTCTGCCCGACGTCCTCTTCAGTCTTCACCTGCGTCCGCTGTTCCCGCGGTGCTGCCGGCTGCAGGTCCACACTGCTACTACAGCTGTTCCTTCCACTTCCGGGTTCGGCTGGCTTGCGTCACCCGGGGTGTGAGGATGGCCGGAGCGGTGTGCGCTCGACTCCTTCAGGAGGAGACTTGTAAGTACTTGTGTGGTGCAGGACTGGGGTCCTGGGGGTCCTACGCGTTTCGGCACAACGTGCCTTTTTCAAGGATAACATGTCTGTGTCTCTGGGCCTCCTTAAATGGCCATTTTGGATGATGTCATCGGGGGAGTGACCAGAGTGTTGCTGCTGTATTGGTTTGGGTGATTGGGGGCAGGTGTGGTTATCAGGCTCAGCTGTGCTTAGAGTCTGATTTGTAACTGCTGATGTACCTTCTGTCATGGTTGAACCTGTTGATTGTTGACACGTGCTGTGTCAACCCTGTCCTAGTGTGCCCACTGGTGGCTCCTTATGTTTACAGTCAGCTTAGTAGATTATATGATTATATGATTACGCATAGGTGGTTTTGGGGAAAGTGTGTTGACACTCTGTTGTGTCGACTGTAATTGTAGATAGGTTGCTGTGGGTATAATTGACTGTGTCAATCATTGGGGTAGTTCTTGACATTGCGGGGTGGGACTGTCAGCTGTATTTTGTCTGCTGTGGTCATTAGGCATGTCTGTGGGTGGGGTGGGTATGCTGGACTGGGTGGGCGGAATAATTGCAGAACTGGCTGTGTGTGGGCACCTGAGTACCTATGGGTCGGTTAGGCTATTTCACTGATATTGAATTCTACATTGTGGCCTTTGGGTTGCATGGTCTGAAGCGTGTATATCCATTTAAGCTCTTCTTTATTTATTCTTTTGTTGTAGTCCCCCCCTCTCCAGTTTGGTTGAACTTGGCTGATGGCTGTAAATGACATAAGTGCAGGGTTGCTACCGTGTGATTCTTTGAAGTGTTTGGATAGGCTGTGTATTTCCAGTCCTATCTTGATGTTACGTATATGTTCATACATTCTGACCTTGACTGGCCTGGTGGTCCTCCCAACATACTGTTTCCCACATGGACAGGCTATAACATAAATTACCCCTTTGGTGTGACATGTAATTTCTTCTTTGATCTTGTAAGTGTGCCCAGTTGTGTGTGATGTTATGTCCGTTGTTTTCTTCCTTCCTAGTCTGTTTGTAGTCTTGCATCCCACACATGTGCCACAGTGGTGAAAGCCTGGTGTTTTGGTGGTTCCATCTATTTTAGTCTGTACGGAGTTGGATGGTGGTATGTGGTTGCGTACCAGTCGGGTCCTAAGGTCAGGGGCCTTCCTGTATATTATTTGCGGTTTGTCTGTCAGTACTTCACTTAGTGTCTCGTCCTGTAGTAGGATGTGCCAGTGTCTTTTTATGATGTTCTTTATCTGAGTGGCAGAGTCATTGTACTGTGTGATGAAGTAGGGGCCCTTGTCTGTATTTTTTATGTTGGTGTTTGGTGGTTTTTTGTTTAGCAGTGTGTCTCTGTCAGTGGATCGTAGTTTTTCATATGCCTCGTCTATTGTTTTAGTGTCATAGTTTTTTTCTTTCAGTTTTTGTTTAAGTTCTTTCCCTTGGTTGTGATATTCCTCCATGGTGGAGCAATTTCGTCTTATTCTAGTGAATTGTCCTATGGGGATACTGTTGAGCCAGTTTGGGTGATGACTGCTGGTGGATAAAATATAGCTGTTAACGTCGACTGGTTTGTGGAATGTTCTGGTTGCTATGTGTCCATCCTCTATGTAGATCTCTAAGTCTAGGAATTCTACTTTTGACTGACTGTATTGTGTTGTGAAATTCAAATTGTATATGTTTCTGTTTATGTGTTTGGTGAATTCTTGCAGTGTGGATTCTGGTCCATCCCATATTATCAGGACGCCGTCTATTTAACGGCGCCAGAGGACGAGGTTCGCTCCGAAGTCATGCCCCTGCCATACACTCTCTTCCTCCCATTTGCTCATGAACAGGTTGGCATAACTCGGAGCGAACCTCGTCCCCATAGCGGTACCGGTGGTCTGTAAGTAGTATTGATTATTGAACCAGGTGTAGTTGTGTTCCAGTATGTACTTTATGGAATCTATGATGAATTTGGTCTGGGTCTGTGGTATGCTGGGGTCTGATTCGAGAAAGTGTTTTGCTGCGTCTATTCCTTGTGCATGATCTATGACTGTATAGAGGGAGGTCACGTCGCTTGTGGCCAGCCACATGCCCTCCCTCCATTGGATGTCTGACAGTGTTCTTAGTGTGTCTGTGGTGTCTTTGAGGAATGATTTTTGGGCGCTTACATGTTTCTGTAGGAAATGGTCAATGTACCGGGAGAGATTGGATGAAATGGAATCTATACCTGATATTATGGGTCTCCCTGGTGGGTTGCAGGTGTCTTTATGAATTTTGGGCAATTGATAAAATACCAGAATTACGGGGTTTGTGGGGTTGAGGTAGTCGTGTTCCTTTTTACTGAGTATGCCTTGGCTGAGGCCGTCATTGAGATGTTTCATTAGTAGTTCTTTGTATTTACTGGTGGGGTCACTTTTTAGTGTCTGGTAGGTGGTGGTGTCTCCTAGCAGTCTGAGGGATTCCTGGATGTATTTCTCTGTGTCAAGTATGACCAGACCCCCCCCCCTTGTCAGCTGGCTTTATTATTATGTTCCTGTTGTCCCTGATTTCTTGTATGGCTTCCCTCTCGGCTCTGGTGAGGTTGGGTTGTGTCCTGTGTTTATTCTTGTCATCTAGTTTTTCCATATCTGTGGTGACCATCTTCTCAAATGTGTTTATCAGGTGTCCTCTCATGTATGTTGGGTTGAAGGTGGAGGGTTTTCTAAGGTCCGTGTGTTTGTATGGGTCGTCATTGGTTCTGGGGGTGTGTTGGACTGTGTCTCTGGCAAAATATTTCTTAAGGGTGAGTTTTCTAGTGAATGATTTTATGTCCAGATATGTCTCAAATTTGTTAAGTTTATGGTTGGGGGCGAATTTGAGGCCTTTCTGTAGTGCTGTGATGGCTTGTTTGCTCAGTGTGGTTTTGCTCAGGTTAAAGATGCCTCTTTGTTCATCAGTTGTGTCTGTCCCGGGTCTGTGTCCTGTGTCTTGTTTGTTGGTTTTGTTTGTTTTTGTGTTCTGTCCTCCTCTACATCCTCTCCTAGTTCTACAAGTTTTCTTTTGTGTTGTTTTGTTTTCGCAGGTGTCTGTGTTAGGCAGGATGCGAATCCTGCCTCTAGATCTAAAAAATTGATGTCCCAGTGGTTTTCTACATTTGCCTGTGTCTCTGTGTTTGTCCTCGTGTCTCCTGGGTCTTTGTACTGTTCGCTTATGGGTACTGCGTCTGTGTTGTTCATGGTGTTTCCCCTTATTTCTGTTATACACCCTCTTCCTAATGACTGTCTTGCCATCTCGGCATAATCTAACTGGTCGGTGCCATGTACCGAAAATGAGGATTCCCCCTCTGAGGCACATGATTCGTCAGTGCTATATTCTTCTGAGTTAATTTCAATGTTCTTGGGGGTGGTGTCGTGTATTGCCTTCATGTATTGTTGGTATGTGAGTTCAGTATTGTTCCTGGGATGTTTGTATACCTTTTTGTTGTTGGTAGCTATGTTGATGAGGGTTTTTTTTTTCCCTGTTCTTGTATTGTGTTTGGATTTTTTGAGCGGTGTTGACTTGGTGTGTCTGCGAGCTGTTTTTATGCCCCACTTATCCCTGAGGAATTTTGATTTCTTTTTGGCGATGATGTTGTTTTCGCACTTAGTCAAACGTGTCTGTGTGAGGTTTTCTATGTCTTTGAAATCCCCCTTCGCTATGTGTGGTTCCAGGTATTTGTGCACCTGGTCTATTTCTAGGTCAAGTTTTTCAAGGTCTTTTTCATGCTGTTCTATCAGTAGTTTTATCAGTCTGGTTGAACTGTCTTTTAATATCTCATTCCACTTGCTCATGAACACGTGGTTGTCAAGGTTGCATTTGGGAGCTTTGCGGATTTCTAAACCCTTTGGAATGGTGTTCTGATCTATATACCATTGTAACCCGAAGGTGTCCCACCATAGTTTGGTTTCTTTGTTTAGTAGTTTTTCCAATTTAAAGATGTTGGTCTGGATTTCTTGTCCTCTGGTGAGTGTGTCTGCTGTGTGGTCAAATTGTACAAATGTCTCCCTAGCCCTATCTATACGTGTGTTTCTTAAGTCTAGGATTCCCATCTGTGGGGTTTCTTTGGTTTGTGTGGGGGTGTGTGTCGGTATATGCAGCAATACTGGTCGGACGGTTGCGGTATACTGGTGATATTGGTTTCAGTATTGCGCTCTACCTTTGAGGTTGTTTTTAGGTGCAGCAAATCCGGGTCTTGTCCAAAGACCTAGTAACATATGTAGTACAGGGGGGTAGATTTGCGCACTCTGTGAGATCTGGTTTGTGCGGTTACTCGCTTGTGGCAAGGTGTATGCAGAGTATATATGGACTATAAGGCTGTTGTAGTGAAAACAAATGGTCTTTATTTGTAAAAAGAACAATCAAGATAAAAAGTCTCTTAATTGGGGGCAGTCGGCCTGGGGGTAGGTGCCACTGGGGCCAGAGGTCTTCTGTGGATCTCACTATAGTGCCTTCCACAGGCTCTGGAGTACGTGTCAACTTCCCTGTGTCGACTTGGGTGGGGTGGTGGGCCAGTGGGAACTCCGTGCAGATGGGGAGCACTGGGGTCCCGCTGGTGGGGGGTGGTGGTGTGGAAGTTTGTGGTGAGCAGTCGGGGTGCGGGGTGTGACCCTTGGACTGCTGGTAAGCTGGCTGGAGTCTCAGTCCGTGCGGTGAACACTGTCCTGGTGGTCAGAGTAAGTGCTGGGTGGTACCGGGGGCTGGCGTCCCTAACCCTCCGGTGGTGCACCTGGACACTTACCCGATACCTGGTGGTCGCTGCTGCGAAATGGATCTCTGCCCGACGTCCTCTTCAGTCTTCACCGGCGTCCGCTGTTCCCGCGGTGCTGCCGGCTGCAGGTCCACACTGCTACTACAGCTGTTCCTTCCACTTCCGGGTTCGGCTGGCTTGCGTCACCCGGGGTGTGAGGATGGCCGGAGCGGTGTGCGCTCGACTCCTTCAGGAGGAGACTTGTAAGTACTTGTGTGGTGCAGGACTGGGGTCCTGGGGGTCCTACGCGTTTCGGCACAACGTGCCTTTTTCAAGGATAACATGTCTGTGTCTCTGGGCCTCCTTAAATGGCCATTTTGGATGATGTCATCGGGGGAGTGACCAGAGTGTTGCTGCTGTATTGGTTTGGGTGATTGGGGGCAGGTGTGGTTATCAGGCTCAGCTGTGCTTAGAGTCTGATTTGTAACTGCTGATGTACCTTCTGTCATGGTTGAACCTGTTGATTGTTGACACGTGCTGTGTCAACCCTGTCCTAGTGTGCCCACTGGTGGCTCCTTATGTTTACAGTCAGCTTAGTAGATTATATGATTATATGATTACGCATAGGTGGTTTTGGGGAAAGTGTGTTGACACTCTGTTGTGTCGACTGTAATTGTAGATAGGTTGCTGTGGGTATAATTGACTGTGTCAATCATTGGGGTAGTTCTTGACATTGCGGGGTGGGACTGTCAGCTGTATTTTGTCTGCTGTGGTCATTAGGCATGTCTGTGGGTGGGGTGGGTATGCTGGACTGGGTGGGCGGAATAATTGCAGAACTGGCTGTGTGTGGGCACCTGAGTACCTATGGGTCGGTTAGGCTATTTCACTGATATTGAATTCTACATTGTGGCCTTTGGGTTGCATGGTCTGAAGCGTGTATATCCATTTAAGCTCTTCTTTATTTATTCTTTTATTGTAGTCCCCCCCTCTCCAGTTTGGTTGAACTTGGCTGATGGCTGTAAATGACATAAGTGCAGGGTTGCTACCGTGTGATTCTTTGAAGTGTTTGGATAGGCTGTGTATTTCCAGTCCTATCTTGATGTTACGTATATGTTCATACATTCTGACCTTGACTGGCCTGGTGGTCCTCCCAACATACTGTTTCCCACATGGACAGGCTATAACATAAATTACCCCTTTGGTGTGACATGTAATTTCTTCTTTGATCTTGTAAGTGTGCCCAGTTGTGTGTGATGTTATGTCCGTTGTTTTCTTCCTTCCTAGTCTGTTTGTAGTCTTGCATCCCACACATGTGCCACAGTGGTGAAAGCCTGGTGTTTTGGTGGTTCCATCTATTTTAGTCTGTACGGAGTTGGATGGTGGTATGTGGTTGCGTACCAGTCGGGTCCTAAGGTCAGGGGCCTTCCTGTATATTATTTGCGGTTTGTCTGTCTGTACTTCACTTAGTGTCTCGTCCTGTAGTAGGATGTGCCAGTGTCTTTTTATGATGTTCTTTATCTGAGTGGCAGAGTCATTGTACTGTGTGATGAAGTAGGGGCCCTTGTCTGTATTTTTTATGTTGGTGTTTGGTGGTTTATTGTTTAGCAGTGTGTCTCTGTCAGTGGATCGTAGTTTTTCATATGCTTCGTCAATTGTTTTAGTGTCATAGTTTTTTTCTTTCAGTTTTTGTTTAAGTTCTTTCCCTTGGTTGTGATATTCCTCCATGGTGGAGCAATTTCGTCTTATTCTAGTGAATTGTCCTATGGGGATACTGTTGAGCCAGTTTGGGTGATGACTGCTGGTGGATAAAATATAGCTGTTAACGTCGACTGGTTTGTGGAATGTTCTGGTTGCTATGTGTCCATCCTCTATGTAGATCTCTAAGTCTAGGAATTCTACTTTTGACTGACTGTATTGTGTTGTGAAATTCAAATTGTATATGTTTCTGTTTATGTGTTTGGTGAATTCTTGCAGTGTGGATTCTGGTCCATCCCATATTATCAGGACGTCGTCTATACTTGACACAGAGAAATACATCCAGGAATCCCTCAGACTGCTAGGAGACACCACCACCTACCAGACACTAAAAAGTGACCCCACCAGTAAATACAAAGAACTACTACTGAAACATCTCAATGACGGCCTCAGCCAAGGCATACTCAGTAAAAAGGAACACGACTACCTCAACCCCACAAACCCCGTAATTCCGGTATTTTATCAATTGCCCAAAATTCATAAAGACACCTGCAACCCACCAGGGAGACCCATAATATCAGGTATAGATTCCATTTCATCCAATCTCTCCCGGTACATTGACCATTTCCTACAGAAACATGTAAGCGCCCAAAAATCATTCCTCAAAGACACCACAGACACACTAAGAACACTGTCAGACATCCAATGGAGGGAGGGCATGTGGCTGGCCACAAGCGACGTGACCTCCCTCTATACAGTCATAGATCATGCACAAGGAATAGACGCAGCAAAACACTTTCTCGAATCAGACCCCAGCATACCACAGACCCAGACCAAATTCATCATAGATTCCATAAAGTACATACTGGAACACAACTACACCTGGTTCAATAATCAATACTACTTACAGACCACCGGTACCGCTATGGGGACGAGGTTCGCTCCGAGTTATGCCAACCTGTTCATGAGCAAATGGGAGGAAGAGAGTGTATGGCAGGGGCATGACTTCGGAGCGAACCTCGTCCTCTGGCGCCGTTATATAGACGACGTCCTGATAATATGGGATGGACCAGAATCCACACTGCAAGAATTCACCAAACACATAAACAGAAACATATACAATTTGAATTTCACAACACAATACAGTCAGTCAAAAGTAGAATTCCTAGACTTAGAGATCTACATAGAGGATGGACACATAGCAACCAGAACATTCCACAAACCAGTCGACGTTAACAGCTATATTTTATCCACCAGCAGTCATCACCCAAACTGGCTCAACAGTATCCCCATAGGACAATTCACTAGAATAAGACGAAATTGCTCCACCATGGAGGAATATCGCAACCAAGGGAAAGAACTTAAACAAAAACTGAAAGAAAAAAACTATGACACTAAAACAATAGACGAGGCATATGAAAAACTACGATCCACTGACAGAGACACACTGCTAAACAAAAAACCACCAAACACCAACATAAAAAATACAGACAAGGGCCCCTACTTCATCACACAGTACAATGACTCTGCCACTCAGATAAAGAACATCATAAAAAGACACTGGCACATCCTACTACAGGACGAGACACTAAGTGAAGTACTGACAGACAAACCGCAAATAATATACAGGAAGGCCCCTGACCTTAGGACCCGACTGGTACGCAACCACATACCACCATCCAACTCCGTACAGACTAAAATAGATGGAACCACCAAAACACCAGGCTTTCACCACTGTGGCACATGTGTGGGATGCAAGACTACAAACAGACTAGGAAGGAAGAAAACAACGGACATAACATCACACACAACTGGGCACACTTACAAGATCAAAGAAGAAATTACATGTCACACCAAAGGGGTAATTTATGTTATAGCCTGTCCATGTGGGAAACAGTATGTTGGGAGGACCACCAGGCCAGTCAAGGTCAGAATGTATGAACATATACGTAACATCAAGATAGGACTGGAAATACACAGCCTATCCAAACACTTCAAAGAATCACACGGTAGCAACCCTGCACTTATGTCATTTACAGCCATCAGCCAAGTTCAACCAAACTGGAGAGGGGGGGACTACAACAAAAGAATAAATAAAGAAGAGCTTAAATGGATATACACGCTTCAGACCATGCAACCCAAAGGCCACAATGTAGAATTCAATATCAGTGAAATAGCCTAACCGACCCATAGGTACTCAGGTGCCCACACACAGCCAGTTCTGCAATTATTCCGCCCACCCAGTCCAGCATACCCACCCCACCCACAGACATGCCTAATGACCACAGCAGACAAAATACAGCTGACAGTCCCACCCCGCAATGTCAAGAACTACCCCAATGATTGACACAGTCAATTATACCCACAGCAACCTATCTACAATTACAGTCGACACAACAGAGTGTCAACACACTTTCCCCAAAAACACCTATGCGTAATCATATAATCATATAATCTACTAAGCTGACTGTAAACATAAGGAGCCACCAGTGGGCACACTAGGACAGGGTTGACACAGCACGTGTCAACAATCAACAGGTTCAACCATGACAGAAGGTACATCAGCAGTTACTAATCAGACTCTAAGCACAGCTGAGCCTGATAACCACACCTGCCCCCAATCACCCAAACCAATACAGCAGCAACACTCTGGTCACTCCCCCGATGACATCATCCAAAATGGCCATTTAAGGAGGCCCAGAGACACAGACATGTTATCCTTGAAAAAGGCACGTTGTGCCGAAACGCGTAGGACCCCCAGGACCCCAGTCCTGCACCACACAAGTACTTACAAGTCTCCTCCTGAAGGAGTCGAGCGCACACCGCTCCGGCCATCCTCACACCCCGGGTGACGCAAGCCAACCGAACCCGGAAGTGGAAGGAACAGCTGTAGTAGCAGTGTGGACCTGCAGCCGACAGCACCGCGGGAACAGCGGACGCCGGTGAAGACTGAAGAGGACGTCGGGCAGAGATCCATTTCGCAGCAGCGACCACCAGGTATCGGGTAAGTGTCCAGGTGCACCACCGGAGGGTTAGGGACGCCAGCCCCCGGTACCACCCAGCACTTACTCTGACCACCAGGACAGTGTTCACCGCACGGACTGAGACTCCAGCCAGCGAACCAGCAGTCCAAGGGTCACACCCCACACCCCGACTGCTCACCACAAACTTCCACACCACCACCCCCCACCAGCGGGACCCCAGTGCTCCCCATCCGCACGGAGTTCCCACTGGCCCACCACCCCACCCAAGTCGACACAGGGAAGTTGACACGTACTCCAGAGCCTGTGGAAGGCACTATAGTGAGATCCACAGAAGACCTCTGGCCCCAGTGGCACCTACCCCCAGGCCGACAGCCCCCAATTAAGAGACTTTTTATCTTGATTGTTCTTTTTACAAATAAAGACCATTTGATTTCACTACAACAGCCTTATAGTCCATATATACTCTGCATACACCTTGCCACAAGCGAGTAACCGCACAAACCAGATCTCACAGAGTGCGCAAATCTACCCCCCTGTACTACATTTTGGATGTGTACCTAAAGTTTAAAGCAGAAAAAGAGGAACTTTTGGAATTTTCATTTTCTGACCAAAACGACAGCTCCGGGGCTTACGGAAATGCTCATATGGATGTGATTATTTTTCTGACCGCGGTTTCAAAACCATGCACCAGAATCAACTTCTATCAACTCAGTAATACATTTCGGATGTGTACCTAAAGTTTAAAGCAGAAAAAGAGGAACTTTTGGAATTTTCATTTTCTGACCAAAACGACAGCTCCGGGGCTTACTGAAATGCTCATATGGATGTGATTATTTTTCTGGCCGCGGTTTCAAAACCATGCACCAGAATCAACTTCTGTCAACTCAGTAATACATTTCGGATGTGTACTTAAAGTTTAAAGCAGAAAAAGAGGAACTTTTGGAATTTTCATTTTCTGACCAAAACGACAGCTCCGGGGCTTACGGAAATGCTCATATGGATGTGATTATTTTTCTGACCGCGATTTCAAAACTATGCACCAGAATCAACTTCTATCAACTCAGTAATACATTTCGGATATGTACCTAAAGTTTTAAGCAGAAAAAGAGGAACTTTTGGAATTTTCATTTTCTGACCAAAACGACAGCTCCGGGGCTTACGGAAATGCTCATATGGATGTGATTATTTTTCTGACCACGGTTTCAAAACTATGCACCAGAATCAACTTCTATCAACTCAGTAATACATTTCGGATATGTACCTAAAGTTTAAAGCAGAAAAAGAGGAACTTTTGGAATTTTCATTTTCTGACCAAAACGACAGCTCCGGGGCTTACGGAAATGCTCATATGGATGTGATTATTTTTCTGGCCGCGGTTTCAAAACCATGCACCAGAATCAACTTCTGTCAACTCACTCATACATTTCGGATGTGTACCTAAAGTTTAAAGCAGAAAAAGCGGAACTTTTGGAATTTTCATTTTCTGACCAAAACGACAGCTCCGGGGCTTACGGAAATGCTCATATGGATGTGATTATTTTTCTGGCCGCGGTTTCAAAACCATGCACCAGAATCAACTTCTGTCAACTCAGTAATACATTTCGGATGTGGACCTAAAGTTTAAAGCAGAAAAAGAGGAACTTTTGGAATTTTCATTTTCTGACCAAAATGACAGCTCCGGGGCTTACGGAAATGCTCATATGGATGTGATTATTTTTCTGACCGCGGTTTAAAAACCATGCACCAGAATCAACTTCTGTCAACTCAGTAATACATTTCGGATGTGTACCTAAAGTTTAAAGCAGAAAAAGAGGAACTTTTGGAATTTTCATTTTCTGACCAAAACGACAGCTCCGGGGCTTACGGAAATGCTCATATGGATGTGATTATTTTTCTGACCGCGGTTTCAAAACCATGCACCAGAATCAACTTCTGTCAACTCAGTAATACATTTCGGATGTGTACCTAAAGTTTAAAGCAGAAAAAGAGGAACTTTTGGAATTTTCATTTTCTGACCAAAACGACAGCTCCGGGGCTTACGGAAATGCTCATATGGATGTGATTATTTTTCTGACCGCGGTTTCAAAACCATGCACCAGAATCAACTTCTGTCAACTCAGTTATAGATTTCGGATGTGTACCTAAAGTTTAAAGCAGAAAAAGAGGAACTTTTGGAATTTTCATTTTCTGACCAAAACGACAGCTCCGGGGCTTACGGAAATGCTCATATGGATGTGATTATTTTTCTGACCGCGGTTTCAAAACTATGCACCAGAATCAACTTCTATCAACTCAGTAATACATTTCGGATGTGTACCTAAAGTTTAAAGCAGAAAAAGAGGAACTTTTGGAATTTTCATTTTCTGACCAAAACGACAGCTCCGGGGCTTACGAAAATGCTCATATGGATGTGATTATTTTTCTGACCGCCGTTTCAAAACCATGCACCAGAATCAACTTCTGTCAACTCAGTAATACATTTCGGATATGTACCTAAAGTTTAAAGCAGAAAAAGAGGAACTTTTGGAATTTTCATTTTCTGACCAAAACGACAGCTCCGGGGCTTACGGAAATGCTCATATGGATGTGATTATTTTTCTGACCTCGGTTTCAAAACCATGCACCAGAATCAACTTCTGTCAACTCAGTAATACATTTCGGATGTGTACCTAAAGTTTAAAGCAGAAAAAGAGGAACTTTTGGAATTTTCATTTTCTGACCAAAACGACAGCTCCGGGGCTTACGGAAATGCTCATATGGATGTGATTATTTTTCTGACCGCGGTTTCAAAACTATGCACCAGAATCAACTTCTATCAACTCAGTAATACATTTCGGATGTGTACCTAAAGTTTAAAGCAGAAAAAGAGGAACTTTTGGAATTTTCATTTTCTGACCAAAACGACAGCTCCGGGGCTTATGGAAATGCTCATATGGATGTGATTATTTTTCTGACCGCGGTTTCAAAACCATGCACCAGAATCAACTTCTGTCAACTCAGTAATACATTTCGGATGCGTACCTAAAGTTTAAAGCAGAAAAAGCGGAACTTTTGGAATTTTCATCTTCTGACCAAAACGACAGCTCCGGGGCTTACTGAAATGCTCATATGAATGTGATTATTTTTCTGGCCGCGGTTTCAAAACCATGCACCAGAATCAACTTCTGTCAACTCAGTAATACATTTCGGATGTGTACTTAAAGTTTAAAGCAGAAAAAGAGGAACTTTTGGAATTTTCATTTTCTGACCAAAACGACAGCTCCGGGGCTTACGGAAATGCTCATATGGATGTGATTATTTTTCTGACCTCGGTTTCAAAACCATGCACCAGAATCAACTTCTGTCAACTCAGTAATACATTTCGGATGTGTACCTAAAGTTTAATGCAGAAAAAGAGGAACTTTTGGAATTTTCATTTTCTGACCAAAACGACAGCTCCGGGGCTTACGGAAATGCTCATATGGATGTGATTATTTTTCTGACCGCGGTTTCAAAACTATGCACCAGAATTAACTTCTATCAACTCAGTAATACATTTCGGATGTGTACCTAAAGTTTAAAGCAGAAAAAGAGGAACTTTTGGAATTTTCATTTTCTGACCAAAACGACAGCTCCGGGGCTTATGGAAATGCTCATATGGATGTGATTATTTTTCTGACCGCGGTTTCAAAACCATGCACCAGAATCAACTTCTGTCAACTCAGTAATACATTTCGGATGCGTACCTAAAGTTTAAAGCAGAAAAAGCGGAACTTTTGGAATTTTCATCTTCTGACCAAAACGACAGCTCCGGGGCTTACTGAAATGCTCATATGAATGTGATTATTTTTCTGGCCGCGGTTTCAAAACCATGCACCAGAATCAACTTCTGTCAACTCAGTAATACATTTCGGATGTGTACTTAAAGTTTAAAGCAGAAAAAGAGGAACTTTTGGAATTTTCATTTTCTGACCAAAACGACAGCTCCGGGGCTTAAGGAAATGCTCATATGGATGTGATTATTTTTCTGACCGCGGTTTCAAAACCATGCACCAGAATCAACTTCTGTCAACTCAGTAATAGATTTCGGATGTGTACCTAAAGTTTAAAGCAGAAAAAGAGGAACTTTTGGAATTTTCATTTTCTGACCAAAACGACAGCTCCGGGGCTTACGGAAATGCTCATATGGATGTGATTATTTTTCTGACCGCGGTTTCAAAACTATGCACCAGAATCAACTTCTATCAACTCAGTAATACATTTCGGATGTGTACCTAAAGTTTAAAGCAGAAAAAGAGGAACTTTTGGAATTTTCATTTTCTGACCAAAACGACAGCTCCGGGGCTTACGGAAATGCTCATATGGATGTGATTATTTTTCTGACCGCGGTTTCAAAACCATGCACCAGAATCAACTTCTGTCAACTCAGTAATACATTTCGGATGTGTACCTAAAGTTTAAAGCAGAAAAAGAGGAACTTTTGGAATTTTCATTTTCTGACCAAAACAACAGCTCCGGGGCTTACGGAAATGCTCATATGGATGTGATTATTTTTCTGACCGCGGTTTCAAAACTATGCACCAGAATCAACTTCTATCAACTCAGTAATACATTTCGGATGTGTACCTAAAGTTTAAAGCAGAAAAAGAGGAACTTTTGGAATTTTCATTTTCTGACCAAAACGACAGCTCTGGGGCTTACGGAAATGCTCATATGGATGTGATTATTTTTCTGACCGCGGTTTCAAAACCATGCACCAGAATCAACTTCTGTCAACTCAGTAATAGATTTCGGATGTGTACCTAAAGTTTAAAGCAGAAAAAGAGGAACTTTTGGAATTTTCATTTTCTGACCAAAACAACAGCTCCGGGGCTTACGGAAATGCTCATATGGATGTGATTATTTTTCTGACCGCGGTTTCAAAACTATGCACCAGAATCAACTTCTATCAACTCAGTAATACATTTCGGATGTGTACCTAAAGTTTAAAGCAGAAAAAGAGGAACTTTTGGAATTTTCATTTTCTGACCAAAACGACAGCTCCGGGGCTTACGGAAATGCTCATATGGATGTGATTATTTTTCTGACCGCCGTTTCAAAACCATGCACCAGAATCAACTTCTGTCAACTCAGTAATACATTTCGGATATGTACCTAAAGTTTAAAGCAGAAAAAGAGGAACTTTTGGAATTTTCATTTTCTGACCAAAACGACAGCTCCGGGGCTTACGGAAATGCTCATATGGATGTGATTATTTTTCTGACCTCGGTTTCAAAACCATGCACCAGAATCAACTTCTGTCAACTCAGTAATACATTTCGGATGTGTACCTAAAGTTTAAAGCAGAAAAAGAGGAACTTTTGGAATTTTCATTTTCTGACCAAAACGACAGCTCCGGGGCTTACGGAAATGCTCATATGGATGTGATTATTTTTCTGACCGCGGTTTCAAAACTATGCACCAGAATCAACTTCTATCAACTCAGTAATACATTTCGGATGTGTACCTAAAGTTTAAAGCAGAAAAAGAGGAACTTTTGGAATTTTCATTTTCTGACCAAAACGACAGCTCCGGGGCTTATGGAAATGCTCATATGGATGTGATTATTTTTCTGACCGCGGTTTCAAAACCATGCACCAGAATCAACTTCTGTCAACTCAGTAATACATTTCGGATGCGTACCTAAAGTTTAAAGCAGAAAAAGCGGAACTTTTGGAATTTTCATCTTCTGACCAAAACGACAGCTCCGGGGCTTACTGAAATGCTCATATGAATGTGATTATTTTTCTGGCCGCGGTTTCAAAACCATGCACCAGAATCAACTTCTGTCAACTCAGTAATACATTTCGGATGTGTACTTAAAGTTTAAAGCAGAAAAAGAGGAACTTTTGGAATTTTCATTTTCTGACCAAAACGACAGCTCCGGGGCTTACGGAAATGTTCATATGGATGTGATTATTTTTCTGACCGCGATTTCAAAACTATGCACCAGAATCAACTTCTATCAACTCAGTAATACATTTCGGATATGTACCTAAAGTTTAAAGCAGAAAAAGAGGAACTTTTGGAATTTTCATTTTCTGACCAAAACGACAGCTCCGGGGCTTACGGAAATGCTCATATGTATGTGATTATTTTTCTGAACGCGGTTTAAAAACCATGCACCAGAATCAACTTCTGTCAACTTAGTAATACATTTCGGATGTGTACCTAAAGTTTAAAGCAGAAAAAGAGGAAATTTTGGAATTTTCATTTTCTGACCAAAACGACAGCTCCGGGGCTTACGGAAATGCTCATATGGATGTGATTATTTTTCTGGCCGCGGTTTCAAAACCATGCACCAGAATCAACTTCTGTCAACTCAGTAATACATTTCGGATGTGGACCTAAAGTTTAAAGCAGAAAAAGAGGAACTTTTGGAATTTTCATTTTCTGACCAAAATGACAGCTCCGGGGCTTACGGAAATGCTCATATGGATGTGATTATTTTTCTGACCGCGGTTTAAAAACCATGCACCAGAATCAACTTCTGTCAACTCAGTAATACATTTCGGATGTGTACCTAAAGTTTAAAGCAGAAAAAGAGGAACTTTTGGAATTTTCATTTTCTGACCAAAACGACAGCTCCGGGGCTTACGGAAATGCTCATATGGATGTGATTATTTTTCTGACCGCGGTTTCAAAACCATGCACCAGAATCAACTTCTGTCAACTCAGTAATACATTTCGGATGTGTACTTAAAGTTTAAAGCAGAAAAAGAGGAACTTTTGGAATTTTCATTTTCTGACCAAAACGACAGCTCCGGGGCTTACGGAAATGCTCATATGGATGTGATTATTTTTCTGACCGCGGTTTCAAAACCATGCACCAGAATCAACTTCTGTCAACTCAGTAATAGATTTCAGATGTGTACCTAAAGTTTAAAGCAGAAAAAGAGGAACTTTTGGAATTTTCATTTTCTGACCAAAACGACAGCTCCGGGGCTTACGGAAATGCTCATATGGATGTGATTATTTTTCTGACCGCGGTTTCAAAACTATGCACCAGAATCAACTTCTATCAACTCAGTAATACATTTCGGATGTGTACCTAAAGTTTAAAGCAGAAAAAGAGGAACTTTTGGAATTTTCATTTTCTGACCAAAACGACAGCTCCGGGGCTTACGGAAATGCTCATATGGATGTGATTATTTTTCTGACCGCCGTTTCAAAACCATGCACCAGAATCAACTTCTGTCAACTCAGTAATACATTTCGGATATGTACCTAAAGTTTAAAGCAGAAAAAGAGGAACTTTTGGAATTTTCATTTTCTGACCAAAACGACAGCTCCGGGGCTTACGGAAATGCTCATATGGATGTGATTATTTTTCTGACCTCGGTTTCAAAACCATGCACCAGAATCAACTTCTGTCAACTCAGTAATACATTTCGGATGTGTACCTAAAGTTTAATGCAGAAAAAGAGGAACTTTTGGAATTTTCATTTTCTGACCAAAACGACAGCTCCGGGGCTTACGGAAATGCTCATATGGATGTGATTATTTTTCTGACCGCGGTTTCAAAACTATGCACCAGAATCAACTTCTATCAACTCAGTAATACATTTCGGATGTGTACCTAAAGTTTAAAGCAGAAAAAGAGGAACTTTTGGAATTTTCATTTTCTGACCAAAACGACAGCTCCGGGGCTTATGGAAATGCTCATATGGATGTGATTATTTTTCTGACCGCGGTTTCAAAACCATGCACCAGAATCAACTTCTGTCAACTCAGTAATACATTTCGGATGCGTACCTAAAGTTTAAAGCAGAAAAAGCGGAACTTTTGGAATTTTCATCTTCTGACCAAAACGACAGCTCCGGGGCTTACTGAAATGCTCATATGAATGTGATTATTTTTCTGGCCGCGGTTTCAAAACCATGCACCAGAATCAACTTCTGTCAACTCAGTAATACATTTCGGATGTGTACTTAAAGTTTAAAGCAGAAAAAGAGGAACTTTTGGAATTTTCATTTTCTGACCAAAACGACAGCTCCGGGGCTTACGGAAATGTTCATATGGATGTGATTATTTTTCTGACCGCGATTTCAAAACTATGCACCAGAATCAACTTCTATCAACTCAGTAATACATTTCGGATATGTACCTAAAGTTTAAAGCAGAAAAAGAGGAACTTTTGGAATTTTCATTTTCTGACCAAAACGACAGCTCCGGGGCTTACGGAAATGCTCATATGTATGTGATTATTTTTCTGAACGCGGTTTAAAAACCATGCACCAGAATCAACTTCTGTCAACTTAGTAATACATTTCGGATGCGTACCTAAAGTTTAAAGCAGAAAAAGCGGAACTTTTGGAATTTTCATCTTCTGACCAAAACGACAGCTCCGGGGCTTACTGAAATGCTCATATGAATGTGATTATTTTTCTGGCCGCGGTTTCAAAACCATGCACCAGAATCAACTTCTGTCAACTCAGTAATACATTTCGGATGTGTACTTAAAGTTTAAAGCAGAAAAAGAGGAACTTTTGGAATTTTCATTTTCTGACCAAAACGACAGCTCCGGGGCTTAAGGAAATGCTCATATGGATGTGATTATTTTTCTGACCGCGGTTTCAAAACCATGCACCAGAATCAACTTCTGTCAACTCAGTAATAGATTTCGGATGTGTACCTAAAGTTTAAAGCAGAAAAAGAGGAACTTTTGGAATTTTCATTTTCTGACCAAAACGACAGCTCCGGGGCTTACGGAAATGCTCATATGGATGTGATTATTTTTCTGACCGCGGTTTCAAAACTATGCACCAGAATCAACTTCTATCAACTCAGTAATACATTTCGGATGTGTACCTAAAGTTTAAAGCAGAAAAAGAGGAACTTTTGGAATTTTCATTTTCTGACCAAAACGACAGCTCCGGGGCTTACGGAAATGCTCATATGGATGTGATTATTTTTCTGACCGCGGTTTCAAAACCATGCACCAGAATCAACTTCTGTCAACTCAGTAATACATTTCGGATGTGTACCTAAAGTTTAAAGCAGAAAAAGAGGAACTTTTGGAATTTTCATTTTCTGACCAAAACAACAGCTCCGGGGCTTACGGAAATGCTCATATGGATGTGATTATTTTTCTGACCGCGGTTTCAAAACTATGCACCAGAATCAACTTCTATCAACTCAGTAATACATTTCGGATGTGTACCTAAAGTTTAAAGCAGAAAAAGAGGAACTTTTGGAATTTTCATTTTCTGACCAAAACGACAGCTCTGGGGCTTACGGAAATGCTCATATGGATGTGATTATTTTTCTGACCGCGGTTTCAAAACCATGCACCAGAATCAACTTCTGTCAACTCAGTAATAGATTTCGGATGTGTACCTAAAGTTTAAAGCAGAAAAAGAGGAACTTTTGGAATTTTCATTTTCTGACCAAAACAACAGCTCCGGGGCTTACGGAAATGCTCATATGGATGTGATTATTTTTCTGACCGCGGTTTCAAAACTATGCACCAGAATCAACTTCTATCAACTCAGTAATACATTTCGGATGTGTACCTAAAGTTTAAAGCAGAAAAAGAGGAACTTTTGGAATTTTCATTTTCTGACCAAAACGACAGCTCCGGGGCTTACGGAAATGCTCATATGGATGTGATTATTTTTCTGACCGCCGTTTCAAAACCATGCACCAGAATCAACTTCTGTCAACTCAGTAATACATTTCGGATATGTACCTAAAGTTTAAAGCAGAAAAAGAGGAACTTTTGGAATTTTCATTTTCTGACCAAAACGACAGCTCCGGGGCTTACGGAAATGCTCATATGGATGTGATTATTTTTCTGACCTCGGTTTCAAAACCATGCACCAGAATCAACTTCTGTCAACTCAGTAATACATTTCGGATGTGTACCTAAAGTTTAAAGCAGAAAAAGAGGAACTTTTGGAATTTTCATTTTCTGACCAAAACGACAGCTCCGGGGCTTACGGAAATGCTCATATGGATGTGATTATTTTTCTGACCGCGGTTTCAAAACTATGCACCAGAATCAACTTCTATCAACTCAGTAATACATTTCGGATGTGTACCTAAAGTTTAAAGCAGAAAAAGAGGAACTTTTGGAATTTTCATTTTCTGACCAAAACGACAGCTCCGGGGCTTATGGAAATGCTCATATGGATGTGATTATTTTTCTGACCGCGGTTTCAAAACCATGCACCAGAATCAACTTCTGTCAACTCAGTAATACATTTCGGATGCGTACCTAAAGTTTAAAGCAGAAAAAGCGGAACTTTTGGAATTTTCATCTTCTGACCAAAACGACAGCTCCGGGGCTTACTGAAATGCTCATATGAATGTGATTATTTTTCTGGCCGCGGTTTCAAAACCATGCACCAGAATCAACTTCTGTCAACTCAGTAATACATTTCGGATGTGTACTTAAAGTTTAAAGCAGAAAAAGAGGAACTTTTGGAATTTTCATTTTCTGACCAAAACGACAGCTCCGGGGCTTACGGAAATGTTCATATGGATGTGATTATTTTTCTGACCGCGATTTCAAAACTATGCACCAGAATCAACTTCTATCAACTCAGTAATACATTTCGGATATGTACCTAAAGTTTAAAGCAGAAAAAGAGGAACTTTTGGAATTTTCATTTTCTGACCAAAACGACAGCTCCGGGGCTTACGGAAATGCTCATATGTATGTGATTATTTTTCTGAACGCGGTTTAAAAACCATGCACCAGAATCAACTTCTGTCAACTTAGTAATACATTTCGGATGTGTACCTAAAGTTTAAAGCAGAAAAAGAGGAAATTTTGGAATTTTCATTTTCTGACCAAAACGACAGCTCCGGGGCTTACGGAAATGCTCATATGGATGTGATTATTTTTCTGGCCGCGGTTTCAAAACCATGCACCAGAATCAACTTCTGTCAACTCAGTAATACATTTCGGATGTGGACCTAAAGTTTAAAGCAGAAAAAGAGGAACTTTTGGAATTTTCATTTTCTGACCAAAATGACAGCTCCGGGGCTTACGGAAATGCTCATATGGATGTGATTATTTTTCTGACCGCGGTTTAAAAACCATGCACCAGAATCAACTTCTGTCAACTCAGTAATACATTTCGGATGTGTACCTAAAGTTTAAAGCAGAAAAAGAGGAACTTTTGGAATTTTCATTTTCTGACCAAAACGACAGCTCCGGGGCTTACGGAAATGCTCATATGGATGTGATTATTTTTCTGACCGCGGTTTCAAAACCATGCACCAGAATCAACTTCTGTCAACTCAGTAATACATTTCGGATGTGTACTTAAAGTTTAAAGCAGAAAAAGAGGAACTTTTGGAATTTTCATTTTCTGACCAAAACGACAGCTCCGGGGCTTACGGAAATGCTCATATGGATGTGATTATTTTTCTGACCGCGGTTTCAAAACCATGCACCAGAATCAACTTCTGTCAACTCAGTAATAGATTTCAGATGTGTACCTAAAGTTTAAAGCAGAAAAAGAGGAACTTTTGGAATTTTCATTTTCTGACCAAAACGACAGCTCCGGGGCTTACGGAAATGCTCATATGGATGTGATTATTTTTCTGACCGCGGTTTCAAAACTATGCACCAGAATCAACTTCTATCAACTCAGTAATACATTTCGGATGTGTACCTAAAGTTTAAAGCAGAAAAAGAGGAACTTTTGGAATTTTCATTTTCTGACCAAAACGACAGCTCCGGGGCTTACGGAAATGCTCATATGGATGTGATTATTTTTCTGACCGCCGTTTCAAAACCATGCACCAGAATCAACTTCTGTCAACTCAGTAATACATTTCGGATATGTACCTAAAGTTTAAAGCAGAAAAAGAGGAACTTTTGGAATTTTCATTTTCTGACCAAAACGACAGCTCCGGGGCTTACGGAAATGCTCATATGGATGTGATTATTTTTCTGACCTCGGTTTCAAAACCATGCACCAGAATCAACTTCTGTCAACTCAGTAATACATTTCGGATGTGTACCTAAAGTTTAATGCAGAAAAAGAGGAACTTTTGGAATTTTCATTTTCTGACCAAAACGACAGCTCCGGGGCTTACGGAAATGCTCATATGGATGTGATTATTTTTCTGACCGCGGTTTCAAAACTATGCACCAGAATCAACTTCTATCAACTCAGTAATACATTTCGGATGTGTACCTAAAGTTTAAAGCAGAAAAAGAGGAACTTTTGGAATTTTCATTTTCTGACCAAAACGACAGCTCCGGGGCTTATGGAAATGCTCATATGGATGTGATTATTTTTCTGACCGCGGTTTCAAAACCATGCACCAGAATCAACTTCTGTCAACTCAGTAATACATTTCGGATGCGTACCTAAAGTTTAAAGCAGAAAAAGCGGAACTTTTGGAATTTTCATCTTCTGACCAAAACGACAGCTCCGGGGCTTACTGAAATGCTCATATGAATGTGATTATTTTTCTGGCCGCGGTTTCAAAACCATGCACCAGAATCAACTTCTGTCAACTCAGTAATACATTTCGGATGTGTACTTAAAGTTTAAAGCAGAAAAAGAGGAACTTTTGGAATTTTCATTTTCTGACCAAAACGACAGCTCCGGGGCTTACGGAAATGTTCATATGGATGTGATTATTTTTCTGACCGCGATTTCAAAACTATGCACCAGAATCAACTTCTATCAACTCAGTAATACATTTCGGATATGTACCTAAAGTTTAAAGCAGAAAAAGAGGAACTTTTGGAATTTTCATTTTCTGACCAAAACGACAGCTCCGGGGCTTACGGAAATGCTCATATGTATGTGATTATTTTTCTGACCGCGGTTTAAAAACCATGCACCAGAATCAACTTCTGTCAACTTAGTAATACATTTCGGATGTGTACCTAAAGTTTAAAGCAGAAAAAGAGGAAATTTTGGAATTTTCATTTTCTGACCAAAACGACAGCTCCGGGGCTTACGGAAATGCTCATATGGATGTTATTTTTTTTTTGACTGCGGTTTCAAAACCATGCACCAGAATCCACTTCTTTCAACTCAGTAATACATTTCGGATGTGTACCTAAAGTTTAAAGCAGAAAAAGAGGAACTTTTGGAATTTTCATTTTCTGACTAAAACGACAGCTCCGGGGCTTATGAAAAAGCTCATATGGATGTGATTATTTTTCTGACCGCGGTTTCAAAACCATGCACCAGAATCAACTTCTGTCAACTCAGTCATACATTTCGGATGTGTACCTAAAGTTTAAAGCAGAAAAAGCGGAACTTTTGGAATTTTCATTTTCTGACCAAAACGACAGCTCCGGGGCTTACGGAAATGCTCATATGGATGTGATTATTTTTCTGACCGCGGTTTCAAAACTATGCACCAGAATCAACTTCTATCAACTCAGTAATACATTTCGGATATGTACCTAAAGTTTACAGCAGAAAAAGAGGAACTTTTGGAATTTTCATTTTCTGACCAAAACGACAGCTCCGGGGCTTACGGAAATGCTCATATGGATGTGATTATTTTTCTGACCGCGGTTTAAAAACCATGCACCAGAATCAACTTCTGTCAACTCAGTAATACATTTCGGATGTGTACCTAAAGTTTAAAGCAGAAAAAGAGGAACTTTTGGAATTTTCATTTTCTGACCAAAACGACAGCTCCGGGGCTTACGGAAATGCTCATATGGATGTGATTATTTTTCTGACCGCGGTTTCAAAACCATGCACCAGAATCAACTTCTGTCAACTCAGTAATACATTTCGGATGTGTACCTAAAGTTTAAAGCAGAAAAAGAGGAACTTTTGGAATTTTCATTTTCTGACCAAAACGACAGCTCCGGGGCTTACTTTTTAAGTGTAAACCGATTTTTTTATTTTTGAAATGTCATTTCATGGCTGTTCATGTTCTTTGAGGGCAGATTACTCTAGAACCAAACGTACCAGTTTCACTGGACCAAAATTATTCAAAGCCCACTCAAAAGTTCTTTAATATGATACTCATGAAAATGGGTCAGTTGCTTCCAAAGATATAGCCAGTTAAATGAGATAACTGGTTAAAGGGGGAGGGGGGGTTCTCTCCCCCTCACACCAGAAAATGCAGGGACTAGGCTGGTGTAAATGGGGCCAAACTGGGAATGCATTTTCTGGTGTGAAAGGGGTATTATTTCAAATAGCCGGTACCTGCAGTGCTCTGAATACAGCCAGGCTCTGCTACTGTCAGTGGCTATTACTTCTGCCTGCCGGCGGCTGTCCCCCATTTACCGCGAGCATGTATTCCCCCTTAGCAATGAACATGTAATCCCACATGGCAACGAGCATGGAACCTCTGGCAATGAGCATGGAACCCTTGGCAATGAGCATGTAGATAAGCAGCATTTATGTAGCATAATTTTTAATAGGCATTATGGTGTTTGGCATAATACATAATGGACATAATGACGTGTAAATTAACGTGTAATGAACATTATGGTGTAAATATTTAATGCGCGCCTTTGGTGGACAATGTCCCTGTTTATGAAGCGTATTGTGAATTTTGGCTTAATCTGTGTGGCATTATGTGAATTCTGGCTCAATCTGTGTGGCATTATGTCAATTTTGGCTCAATCCGTGTGGCATTATGTGAATTTTGGCTCAATCCATGTGGCATTATGTGAATTTTGACACAATCCATGTGGCATTATGTGAATTTTGGCTCAATCCATTTGGCATTATGTGAATTTTGGCTAAATCCGTGTGTTATTATGTAAATTTTGGCTCAATCCGTGTGGCATTATGTGAATTGTGACACAATCCATGTGGCATTATTTGAATTCTGGCTCAATCCATGTGGAATTATGTGAATTTAGTTTCATTCCATTTGGCATCATGTGTAAGGGGGAAGTATAAAGGAGGCTAGTATTTTGTTACAAAATGTGTAGAAGTTGTATATGGTGTTGTAGACTACACTCAAGGACACACCTCTGATGAGTGGCCACACCCCTTTTCCGGAGCGCGCCTTTGGCGCGCGTACAACTACATCCTTCCCTTTTGTCGCCATGGTGGGCCTGCGTACTTTAAATGCCAGCGCCTATTTTTAATCCCATTCCCACCCTCTCTCTGCTGCTCTCTTAGCATGCACACTGGCACCACTAACACCGCCCCCTCCCCCACCTAAACCCTCTTTTATCATTGTGCCCCCCCCAGTCATTTTATCCTGGATCCACCCCTGGCGGTTAGCACCCACAAACACCAGCTCCCTGTCAGTCAAGTTGCGAGCTGATTGCAAAATGCGCTATGATCTGTATGCATGCATAGTCATTTGATAATTGATGGATAATTGATCATTCGCACCACAGCGATCAGCCCTGAATATCCCCCAATAGTTGAACATTGCAAAAGTGGGATAACATCCAGATGAACTATTATAAACAAATTGGCATAAAAGTGAAATATTACATTAGAGAAATGTTGACATTTTGACAGTGAATTGTATTTATAAAAAAGGTTTTTTTGGGGGGAAGGTCTCGTGTCCCGCCCTGGGCCGGTGCTGCAGAGCTGGGAATAGACGCTGTGCTCTATTCAGAAAGGCAGAGGGGCTGGAGGCATGGCCACTCC
Source organism: Crinia signifera (assembly GCF_055691185.1). NCBI lineage: Eukaryota > Metazoa > Chordata > Amphibia > Anura > Myobatrachidae > Crinia > Crinia signifera. The sequence goes on along the minus strand of NC_139228.1, from coordinate 22,747,354 downwards.
CCCTTTGACACTGATCACACCCCTTTTTTGGGTGCAGGCGTGGTTCCTGACAATGTTGGGAGGTATGGACATAGGGACATCATTTTGTCAATTCAGCGGCTCAAACAGGGATTCAGATTTTGGTTGTTATAGAGTTCAGGCCCTTGGGCTTGATTCAGATCTGATCACACGCAGCCTGGCCGATTATCGATAGATTGAAATGTGTACACGTGTACAGCCTGTAGTACGCAAGCATGAGGCATCCTGCAATGAAATCCTGCTACTTCATTTCTTGGCTGACAGGAAGCTGGCATTTGGGGGTGGTAACCATCTGTCAGGGAAAACCATGCATGCCCAGGCATTTTCAGGGAGGGTGTGTGACCAGTGGCGTAATAAGGAGGCCGCAGGCCTTGCGGTGGCTTGGGGGTCCCAGCGGGGTCTGCGGGGAGCGCAAAGAGTGAATGTGGGCAGGTACAAGCAGGGACCTTTGCCTGGCTCCTTTCATCTACCGCACCCTCTTCCACCTACTCAACTTCCTCCACTTGGCCTGTGGCACCTGTTGCACTTACTGCACCCGTCATCCCCCCGTTGGCGCATGTGCACTACATGTACTCCGGGTTAGGGATGGCCATCATTGCTATTGCCCTGGTTGCCATCGATGGCAATAGTTCAACAGGCCATTGATGTTTTTACCTTTTGATGGTCATCCATTTTCTTTGACTGATTGGCCTGTGGGCGGGACTTCAAAGGTGTCAGGGGTATCTTGGGTATTACCTGGGTGTGTACCAGCCCTAGCAGATATGTTTGAAATTAAATGCAGTATACTGTACTAGTGATTCCCAATGTACGTGGTACCACTCCCTTGTGGTTTACATTTATCTTTGGTGGTGCTTTGGATTTTGAATCATACAAAATTAATATTTTTTTTTGTGTTTCTGTTTTGTGCTAATATCTGCATTAATGGTTGTAGTTTATGGAACCAAAGGTGCAATCTTGAACCATTGTTGCACATTTTTTTATACAATTTTCTAATGACAATATTATTCAAAAATGTGAAGATGCATATAAAATATAATTAAATATGAACTACAAACTACAAATTAAAACTGAAATGGCAATCTCCTTTCCTGCAGTAGTTGAAATAGAAATGTCAATTAAGTAATGCAAATAGACAGACACAACAAATAGTATAGTCTCCACTCAAATAAATCAGCCGGAGGGGTCAATACAATACCAGCCAACCAGACGAGACTAGCTAGTGCTGCTGGCTGACAGAATTATAGTTGTACATGGTTATATAAAGCCAGGTATCACCCACAAGAGATATTTGCTCTGGAAAGGATATGTCTATATCTTGGCTACTTGTCTTGTCTAAAGGACTTTCTAAGAAATATCTGTTGTCTCAGTCTTACCCACATTTTACCTGGTACCAGCTGCATGGCAGTATTCAGTGGCGTAACTATGGAGGGTGCAGGGTATGCAACTGCTATGGGGCCCAGCACTTTGGGGGGCCCGAACATCTAGCAGGCAATCCCCTGCACCTTTTTTTTATTGTTACACTCTTTGAACGGTGCGTTTAACGTGACTGTAGTCCCGGGGAGTGGGAGCCACCTCGCCAGTGAGTCCCGGCGAGTGTGAGACACGGCTCGGTGTGCGGGGGCAGGAGACACTGCTCCGGTGAGTGGGAGAACCGACACGGTGTGCGGGAGCAGGAGACATTAGCGGATTCATGGGGAGGGGGGCCCGGGCACATGCGCCCCTATCATTTGTGACATAGCTCATTTTGTAGCTGAGGACCGGGCTTTCCAATGAGCCCAGCCTTGCCGCTAGTCCCCCAGAACCAGAGATACCGCCGGGCAAAGCTGGAACGTTTTCCCCATAGGATAACATGGGACCCGCTAATTCTGACCCTCACAAAGTTCAGATGGTTGCCATTCCCCCCCCCCCCCCAGCATCACAGAGGCTTGGTGTTCTAACCCAAACTAATGGGCCTTCAATCTGATATCAGGCTGGTCCAAATGGGTCAACTGGTTCCTGAGATATCGCGGGTAAACTGATTTTATTTCTGAAATGTAATTTCATGGCTGTTCATGTGCTTTGAGGGCAGAATTCTCTGGAGCCAAACGGGTATTAGGATCCACCCAACGGAGGGTATTAGGAGCCACAAAACAATGGCCTTTCAAACTATGCTCTGCCATCTCCCCCCACCTCTTGTCCTCTGCTCCCCCACCACTCATCCTCTACCACCCCTGGGCCCTTCTACTCTTCTACTCCCTATTCCTCTATCCCCACCCTCCTTTAGTCCCCCCACTCTCGTCCTCTACTCCAGCCCACTCTCACCCTCTACTGCCCCCCCCTCTCGTCACTCTAGCCCCTAATGGGCATTGCAGATTTTGCTATGGGGCCCACAGAGTATTAGTTAATCCCATTTATGTATACAAACAGGCATACTTTGTGTTTTGTATAACTGCAATTCAGTTCTCTTAAAATAATATGCAAAAATAATATGCAAATAGGGGGGATCCAGTTTGGTTTGCAAAAGCAAACTCCTTAAACGGACAAAAATCATGCTGCACTGCAGGTGGGGCAGATGTAACATGTGCAGAGACAGTTACATTTGGGTGAGTTTGTTTTTTCTGTGCAGGATAAATACTGGCTGCTTTATTCTTACACTGCAATTTAGGTTTCAGTTTGAAAAATGCTCAATCCCGGGATTCCCGGGATCAATCCCGGGATTGGCATGCCTAAAACAAAATTGCCCCTGTGCCCCACACTGACTGAGTTTTGGGGAGGGGGGCAGGTGGCAGTGTGGCGGTGGGTATGACATGTGGGTGGCCTGGCAGGGCCACACATTTACTTTTGCGGAGCGGTGGAAGCAGGCGGCATCGGTGCGGAGGCAGGCAGCTTCAGCAAGGATTCAGGCGGCTGGGGGATGCCCGACAGCGAGCGGTGGTGCATCGCTACGGCCTATGCAGCGTGACCTGTGACCTAATCACGCTGCGCAGGCCGTACGCCGGATCGGGAACAGCTGGGCAGCGTCTGAGCGAGTGGTTAGACTCTGCCTGGCATTAGACTGCGCAGGCGCAGTCTAATCCCGAAATCCTGGGATTGGATACTCCCGGACATTTTGTGGCCAAATCCCGGATTCCCGCCGATCCCAGGATTGGCCACCCTATGTGCAAGTATAGTCACCCCAATGTCCAGATGGAATGTGGAGATGCCAATGTCCGTTCCTAGGATACCTTCCTTTTTGTTCCCAAGTCCATGGAGCCAATTGTTGGATTATGTTTAGGAGAGACTGCGCTCTCCGGCCGTAGGGGTATTTTGTGGAAAGTCCCGCTTTTGTAAGGCTGGCCAATCAATTCCTGGTACAAATCTGGCTGTGGTAGGGGTGGAAGGTTGGTCCGGTTGTGGCAGTCCGTATACCAATTGTAATCCAGGTGATGGGTGACCAAACAGGAAGTCACCAGTTACATCTGCCCCACCTGCACTGCAGCATGGTGTTGTCCATCAAAGGAGTTTGATTTTGCAAACCAACCTAAAGCACTCCCATAGAACACAGAAGCAGCAATCGCAGTCATGCATTCATTTGTATATTCTGATGCCTTGGGAAGCCTAAAGCTTGGTACACACCGGACGACATTTTAACCGATTTTACCGATTCCGTTAGTCAGAACGACAAATCTAAATATCGTCCGGTGTGTACGCACAATGTCGCTGATGATGCTCGCTCTCTATTTATGCAGGACATCGCTTGTGGAATGCAGCATGGCCCCCACTCCCCCCCATTGCTCCTCATTGCCGGCATCAGAAAGTGTGTATGCCGGAAACCCACCTAGTCCCTTCGCACAACGGGTCAGATGAACTAAGCTTGAAAAGTGATAAAATGGAGAGTGATAAACCACCAAGTGTCATGCTACAGGCTGTTTAAAAAAAAAAAGATAGGAGCTGATTGGTTGGTTGGTGGATTATCACTCTCCATTTTATCACTTTTCAAGGCTTAGTACATCTTGCCCAGGATATTGCTGGGCACACACGTCGTCTAGTCTGTACCCAACTTTAAAGATATTCTTCTGTAGAACATTCTCCGCTCCTTCAATTGTGTATGAACAGTAAAGTGTTATAAAAGACAATAGGACAGATGTACTGAGCCTTGGAGACCATGAGAGGTGAGATCTATAAACTATCAACCAATCAGCTTTTATCTGTCATTTGTCAAATACAGCCTGTAACATGGCAATTAGGAGCTGACTGGCTGGTACTTTGGGTCTGTTTGTAGACCTGTTCACTAGGCTGCATATACTTGCAGCCTAGCAAACAGGTAAGCACCGCCCTGCCGTAGGCCGGGCCTCCCCCGCTGCCCAGAGTCCGCTCGCCAGCATGGAAGATAAATGGTTTGATGATCACCATTGAACGATTTCTCTTCCGCGCGCTAATAAAAAGTCATTAAAGTCTGACTTTTAGATTTGCTGGAGATAGCCGAATTCGGGACTGTCGTCCCAAGCAGACATCTTATCACATATAATTTCCCCTATCCCTTTTACTTCAATTTCACACTAATGTGATGCCATGGGGTGGCTCTGCTGGGCTGGCCTGGGGGGTCCTGTGCCCTGGACCTGTCTCAGAGTAGTGTTAGGGACTTGTCCTATTGAGGTAACCTGGACGTGGTGGACAAGCCGATAATAATGGCCATCATTATGCTAATAACCTCCAATGCAATATAGCAAAGTTATTAAAAGGTCTAGCATTTATATTTAATGTGCACCTGCAAACTCCTCCTCCTGCTTGCTGCACTACAGGTCTCAGCAGGTAGCACCTCATATGTCCAGGGTGTGCAGTTTAGGGCCCCTCCCCCTATGTACTATATATTGTGTATTCATACACACTGGAAGGAACTAGAGACGCCTTCCTCCTTAACTAGCACCCCACCCACCTGTCCCAAATTTGATTTTAATCAGGTTGGAGTCCCAACATTCAAGACTGCACACCTCAGCTTGGCACTATGAGGGTAAGTCCAACTATACATATATGCTGAGTGTTAGTCTGTGGGACTGTGTTTGGGGCGCAGGGCTCTTTGGGCTGCTGTTGCTGGGCTGCTCCATGGCATCATATCGTACACTTTCCTTCACCCCTTAAGTTTGTTTAATATATATGTAGCACCCTTCACATTTATTATTACCTCTTACTTAGGTAAGTCTTATCACATATAATTTCCCCTATCCCTTTTACTTCAATTTCACACTAATGTGATGCCATGGGGTGGCTCTGCTGGGCTGGCCTGGGGGGTCCTGTGCCCTGGACCTGTCTCAGAGTAGTGTTAGGGACTTGTCCTATTGAGGTAACCTGGACGTGGTGGACAAGCCGATAATAATGGCCATCATTATGCTAATAACCTCCAATGCAATATAGCAAAGTTATTAAAAGGTCTAGCATTTATATTTAGTGTGCACCTGCAAACTCCTCCTCCTGCTTGCTGCACTACAGGTCTCAGCAGGTAGCACCTCATATGTCCAGGGTGTGCAGTTTAGGGCCCCTCCCCCTATGTACTATATATTGTGTATTCATACACACTGGAAGGAACTAGAGACGCCTTCCTCCTTAACTAGCACCCCACCCACCTGTCCCAAATTTGATTTTAATCAGGTTGGAGTCCCAACATTCAAGACTGCACACCTCAGCTTGGCACTATGAGGGTAAGTCCTACTATACATATATGCTGAGTGTTAGTCTGTGGGACTGTGTTTGGGGCGCAGGGCTCTTTGGGCTGCTGTTGCTGGGCTGCTCCATGGCATCATATCGTACACTTTCCTTCACCCCTTTAGTTTGTTTAATATATATGTAGCACCCTTCACATTTATTATTACCTCTTACTTAGGTAAGTCTTATCACATATAATTTCCCCTATCCCTTTTACTTCAATTTCACACTAATGTGATGCCATGGGGTGGCTCTGCTGGGCTGGCCTGGGGGGTCCTGTGCCCTGGACCTGTCTCAGAGTAGTGTTAGGGACTTGTCCTATTGAGGTAACCTGGACGTGGTGGACAAGCCGATAATAATGGCCATCATTATGCTAATAACCTCCAATGCAATATAGCAAAGTTATTAAAAGGTCTAGCATTTATATTTAGTGTGCACCTGCAAACTCCTCCTCCTGCTTGCTGCACTACAGGTCTCAGCAGGTAGTACCTCATATGTCCAGGGTGTGCAGTTTAGGGCCCCTCCCCCTATGTACTATATATTGTGTATTCATACACACTGGAAGGAACTAGAGACGCCTTCCTCCTTAACTAGCACCCCACCCACCTGTCCCAAATTTGATTTTAATCAGGTTGGAGTCCCAACATTCAAGACTGCACACCTCAGCTTGGCACTATGAGGGTAAGTCCTACTATACATATATGCTGAGTGTTAGTCTGTGGGACTGTGTTTGGGGCGCAGGGCTCTTTGGGCTGCTGTTGCTGGGCTGCTCCATGGCATCATATCGTACACTTTCCTTCACCCCTTTAGTTTGTTTAATATATATGTAGCACCCTTCACATTTATTATTACCTCTTACTTAGGTAAGTCTTATCACATATAATTTCCCCTATCCCTTTTACTTCAATTTCACACTAATGTGATGCCATGGGGTGGCTCTGCTGGGCTGGCCTGGGGGGTCCTGTGCCCTGGACCTGTCTCAGAGTAGTGTTAGGGACTTGTCCTATTGAGGTAACCTGGACGTGGTGGACAAGCCGATAATAATGGCCATCATTATGCTAATAACCTCCAATGCAATATAGCAAAGTTATTAAAAGGTCTAGCATTTATATTTAGTGTGCACCTGCAAACTCCTCCTCCTGCTTGCTGCACTACAGGTCTCAGCAGGTAGCACCTCATATGTCCAGGGTGTGCAGTTTAGGGCCCCTCCCCCTATGTACTATATATTGTGTATTCATACACACTGGAAGGAACTAGAGACGCCTTCCTCCTTAACTAGCACCCCACCCACCTGTCCCAAATTTGATTTTAATCAGGTTGGAGTCCCAACATTCAAGACTGCACACCTCAGCTTGGCACTATGAGGGTAAGTCCTACTATACATATATGCTGAGTGTTAGTCTGTGGGACTGTGTTTGGGGCGCAGGGCTCTTTGGGCTGCTGTTGCTGGGCTGCTCCATGGCATCATATCGTACACTTTCCTTCACCCCTTTAGTTTGTTTAATATATATGTAGCACCCTTCACATTTATTATTACCTCTTACTTAGGTAAGTCTTATCACATATAATTTCCCCTATCCCTTTTACTTCAATTTCACACTAATGTGATGCCATGGGGTGGCTCTGCTGGGCTGGCCTGGGGGGTCCTGTGCCCTGGACCTGTCTCAGAGTAGTGTTAGGGACTTGTCCTATTGAGGTAACCTGGACGTGGTGGACAAGCCGATAATAATGGCCCTCATTATGCTAATAACCTCCAATGCAATATAGCAAAGTTATTAAAAGGTCTAGCATTTATATTTAGTGTGCACCTGCAAACTCCTCCTCCTGCTTGCTGCACTACAGGTCTCAGCAGGTAGCACCTCATATGTCCAGGGTGTGCAGTTTAGGGCCCCTCCCCCTATGTACTATATATTGTGTATTCATACACACTGGAAGGAACTAGAGACGCCTTCCTCCTTAACTAGCACCCCACCCACCTGTCCCAAATTTGATTTTAATCAGGTTGGAGTCCCAACATTCAAGACTGCACACCTCAGCTTGGCACTATGAGGGTAAGTCCTACTATACATATATGCTGAGTGTTAGTCTGTGGGACTGTGTTTGGGGCGCAGGGCTCTTTGGGCTGCTGTTGCTGGGCTGCTCCATGGCATCATATCGTACACTTTCCTTCACCCCTTTAGTTTGTTTAATATATATGTAGCACCCTTCACATTTATTATTACCTCTTACTTAGGTAAGTCTTATCACATATAATTTCCCCTATCCCTTTTACTTCAATTTCACACTAATGTGATGCCATGGGGTGGCTCTGCTGGGCTGGCCTGGGGGGTCCTGTGCCCTGGACCTGTCTCAGAGTAGTGTTAGGGACTTGTCCTATTGAGGTAACCTGGACGTGGTGGACAAGCCGATAATAATGGCCATCATTATGCTAATAACCTCCAATGCAATATAGCAAAGTTATTAAAAGGTCTAGCATTTATATTTAGTGTGCACCTGCAAACTCCTCCTCCTGCTTGCTGCACTACAGGTCTCAGCAGGTAGCACCTCATATGTCCAGGGTGTGCAGTTTAGGGCCCCTCCCCCTATGTACTATATATTGTGTATTCATACACACTGGAAGGAACTAGAGACGCCTTCCTCCTTAACTAGCACCCCACCCACCTGTCCCAAATTTGATTTTAATCAGGTTGGAGTCCCAACATTCAAGACTGCACACCTCAGCTTGGCACTATGAGGGTAAGTCCTACTATACATATATGCTGAGTGTTAGTCTGTGGGACTGTGTTTGGGGCGCAGGGCTCTTTGGGCTGCTGTTGCTGGGCTGCTCCATGGCATCATATCGTACACTTTCCTTCACCCCTTTAGTTTGTTTAATATATATGTAGCACCCTTCACATTTATTATTACCTCTTACTTAGGTAAGTCTTATCACATATAATTTCCCCTATCCCTTTTACTTCAATTTCACACTAATGTGATGCCATGGGGTGGCTCTGCTGGGCTGGCCTGGGGGGTCCTGTGCCCTGGACCTGTCTCAGAGTAGTGTTAGGGACTTGTCCTATTGAGGTAACCTGGACGTGGTGGACAAGCCGATAATAATGGCCATCATTATGCTAATAACCTCCAATGCAATATAGCAAAGTTATTAAAAGGTCTAGCATTTATATTTAGTGTGCACCTGCAAACTCCTCCTCCTGCTTGCTGCACTACAGGTCTCAGCAGGTAGCACCTCATATGTCCAGGGTGTGCAGTTTAGGGCCCCTCCCCCTATGTACTATATATTGTGTATTCATACACACTGGAAGGAACTAGAGACGCCTTCCTCCTTAACTAGCACCCCACCCACCTGTCCCAAATTTGATTTTAATCAGGTTGGAGTCCCAACATTCAAGACTGCACACCTCAGCTTGGCACTATGAGGGTAAGTCCTACTATACATATATGCTGAGTGTTAGTCTGTGGGACTGTGTTTGGGGCGCAGGGCTCTTTGGGCTGCTGTTGCTGGGCTGCTCCATGGCATCATATCGTACACTTTCCTTCACCCCTTAAGTTTGTTTAATATATATGTAGCACCCTTCACATTTATTATTACCTCTTACTTAGGTAAGTCTTATCACATATAATTTCCCCTATCCCTTTTACTTCAATTTCACACTAATGTGATGCCATGGGGTGGCTCTGCTGGGCTGGCCTGGGGGGTCCTGTGCCCTGGACCTGTCTCAGAGTAGTGTTAGGGACTTGTCCTATTGAGGTAACCTGGACGTGGTGGACAAGCCGATAATAATGGCCATCATTATGCTAATAACCTCCAATGCAATATAGCAAAGTTATTAAAAGGTCTAGCATTTATATTTAGTGTGCACCTGCAAACTCCTCCTCCTGCTTGCTGCACTACAGGTCTCAGCAGGTAGCACCTCATATGTCCAGGGTGTGTAGTTTAGGGCCCCTCCCCCTATGTACTATATATTGTGTATTCATACACACTGGAAGGAACTAGAGACGCCTTCCTCCTTAACTAGCACCCCACCCACCTGTCCCAAATTTGATTTTAATCAGGTTGGAGTCCCAACATTCAAGACTGCACACCTCAGCTTGGCACTATGAGGGTAAGTCCTACTATACATATATGCTGAGTGTTAGTCTGTGGGACTGTGTTTGGGGCGCAGGGCTCTTTGGGCTGCTGTTGCTGGGCTGCTCCATGGCATCATATCGTACACTTTCCTTCACCCCTTTAGTTTGTTTAATATATATGTAGCACCCTTCACATTTATTATTACCTCTTACTTAGGTAAGTCTTATCACATATAATTTCCCCTATCCCTTTTACTTCAATTTCACACTAATGTGATGCCATGGGGTGGCTCTGCTGGGCTGGCCTGGGGGGTCCTGTGCCCTGGACCTGTCTCAGAGTAGTGTTAGGGACTTGTCCTATTGAGGTAACCTGGACGTGGTGGACAAGCCGTTAATAATGGCCCTCATTATGCTAATAACCTCCAATGCAATATAGCAAAGTTATTAAAAGGTCTAGCATTTATATTTAGTGTGCACCTGCAAACTCCTCCTCCTGCTTGCTGCACTACAGGTCTCAGCAGGTAGCACCTCATATGTCCAGGGTGTGCAGTTTAGGGCCCCTCCCCCTATGTACTATATATTGTGTATTCATACACACTGGAAGGAACTAGAGACGCCTTCCTCCTTAACTAGCACCCCACCCACCTGTCCCAAATTTGATTTTAATCAGGTTGGAGTCCCAACATTCAAGACTGCACACCTCAGCTTGGCACTATGAGGGTAAGTCCTACTATACATATATGCTGAGTGTTAGTCTGTGGGACTGTGTTTGGGGCGCAGGGCTCTTTGGGCTGCTGTTGCTGGGCTGCTCCATGGCATCATATCGTACACTTTCCTTCACCCCTTTAGTTTGTTTAATATATATGTAGCACCCTTCACATTTATTATTACCTCTTACTTAGGTAAGTCTTATCACATATAATTTCCCCTATCCCTTTTACTTCAATTTCACACTAATGTGATGCCATGGGGTGGCTCTGCTGGGCTGGCCTGGGGGGTCCTGTGCCCTGGACCTGTCTCAGAGTAGTGTTAGGGACTTGTCCTATTGAGGTAACCTGGACGTGGTGGACAAGCCGATAATAATGGCCATCATTATGCTAATAACCTCCAATGCAATATAGCAAAGTTATTAAAAGGTCTAGCATTTATATTTAGTGTGCACCTGCAAACTCCTCCTCCTGCTTGCTGCACTACAGGTCTCAGCAGGTAGCACCTCATATGTCCAGGGTGTGCAGTTTAGGGCCCCTCCCCCTATGTACAATATATTGTGTATTCATACACACTGGAAGGAACTAGAGACGCCTTCCTCCTTAACTAGCACCCCACCCACCTGTCCCAAATTTGATTTTAATCAGGTTGGAGTCCCAACATTCAAGACTGCACACCTCAGCTTGGCACTATGAGGGTAAGTCCTACTATACATATATGCTGAGTGTTAGTCTGTGGGACTGTGTTTGGGGCGCAGGGCTCTTTGGGCTGCTGTTGCTGGGCTGCTCCATGGCATCATATCGTACACTTTCCTTCACCCCTTTAGTTTGTTTAATATATATGTAGCACCCTTCACATTTATTATTACCTCTTACTTAGGTAAGTCTTATCACATATAATTTCCCCTATCCCTTTTACTTCAATTTCACACTAATGTGATGCCATGGGGTGGCTCTGCTGGGCTGGCCTGGGGGGTCCTGTGCCCTGGACCTGTCTCAGAGTAGTGTTAGGGACTTGTCCTATTGAGGTAACCTGGACGTGGTGGACAAGCCGATAATAATGGCCATCATTATGCTAATAACCTCCAATGCAATATAGCAAAGTTATTAAAAGGTCTAGCATTTATATTTAGTGTGCACCTGCAAACTCCTCCTCCTGCTTGCTGCACTACAGGTCTCAGCAGGTAGCACCTCATATGTCCAGGGTGTGCAGTTTAGGGCCCCTCCCCCTATGTACTATATATTGTGTATTCATACACACTGGAAGGAACTAGAGACGCCTTCCTCCTTAACTAGCACCCCACCCACCTGTCCCAAATTTGATTTTAATCAGGTTGGAGTCCCAACATTCAAGACTGCACACCTCAGCTTGGCACTATGAGGGTAAGTCCTACTATACATATATGCTGAGTGTTAGTCTGTGGGACTGTGTTTGGGGCGCAGGGCTCTTTGGGCTGCTGTTGCTGGGCTGCTCCATGGCATCATATCGTACACTTTCCTTCACCCCTTTAGTTTGTTTAATATATATGTAGCACCCTTCACATTTATTATTACCTCTTACTTAGGTAAGTCTTATCACATATAATTTCCCCTATCCCTTTTACTTCAATTTCACACTAATGTGATGCCATGGGGTGGCTCTGCTGGGCTGGCCTGGGGGGTCCTGTGCCCTGGACCTGTCTCAGAGTAGTGTTAGGGACTTGTCCTATTGAGGTAACCTGGACGTGGTGGACAAGCCGATAATAATGGCCATCATTATGCTAATAACCTCCAATGCAATATAGCAAAGTTATTAAAAGGTCTAGCATTTATATTTAGTGTGCACCTGCAAACTCCTCCTCCTGCTTGCTGCACTACAGGTCTCAGCAGGTAGCACCTCATATGTCCAGGGTGTGCAGTTTAGGGCCCCTCCCCCTATGTACTATATATTGTGTATTCATACACACTGGAAGGAACTAGAGACGCCTTCCTCCTTAACTAGCACCCCACCCACCTGTCCCAAATTTGATTTTAATCAGGTTGGAGTCCCAACATTCAAGACTGCACACCTCAGCTTGGCACTATGAGGGTAAGGGCGGGATGCTATATAGCAGAAATGCGGTAAAAACCCCGTTTTCGGGGTTTCTACCGCATTTCTATATGCTATATGGCGCCTCCGCAGTGTCAGCGCTGCGGAGGGAATCGCCAGCTAAAGCTGGCGAATCCCTGCAGAAGCCTATGGGCTTCTTACCGCAGCGCTGTTTGAGGGATTTGTCACGGATCCCTCCCAGCGTGCCCTGCGGCCGGCGCCGGGGTCTGCGCATGCGCAGATGGACTCCCGGGTCACAGACCCGGAAGTCCAGCGCCGGCACCGCATCGCAAGGGACAGCTCTTACCGCAAGAGCTGTCCCTTGCATGAATAACGGCATATGTTATAGCATATGCCGTTATTAAAAATGCGATGTCCGGCGAAGGGGGGCCGCGGATGTTATAACATCCCGCCCTTAGTCCTACTATACATATATGCTGAGTATTAGTCTGTGGGACTGTGTTTGGGGCGCAGGGCTCTTTGGGCTGCTGTTGCTGGGCTGCTCCATGGCATCATATCGTACACTTTCCTTCACCCCTTTAGTTTGTTTAATATATATGTAGCACCCTTCACATTTATTATTACCTCTTACTTAGGTAAGTCTTATCACATATAATTTCCCCTATCCCTTTTACTTCCATTTCACACTAATGTGATGCCATGGGGTGGCTCTGCTGGGCTGGCCTGGGGGGTCCTGTGCCCTGGACCTGTCTCAGAGTAGTGTTAGGGACTTGTCCTATTGAGGTAACCTGGACGTGGTGGACAAGCCGATAATAATGGCCATCATTATGCTAATAACCTCCAATGCAATATAGCAAAGTTATTAAAAGGTCTAGCATTTATATTTAGTGTGCACCTGCAAACTCCTCCTCCTGCTTGCTGCACTACAGGTCTCAGCAGGTAGCACCTCATATGTCCAGGGTGTGCAGTTTAGGGCCCCTCCCCCTATGTACTATATATTGTGTATTCATACACACTGGAAGGAACTAGAGACGCCTTCCTCCTTAACTAGCACCCCACCCACCTGTCCCAAATTTGATTTTAATCAGGTTGGAGTCCCAACATTCAAGACTGCACACCTCAGCTTGGCACTATGAGGGTAAGTCCTACTATACATATATGCTGAGTGTTAGTCTGTGGGACTGTGTTTGCGGCGCAGGGCTCTTTGGGCTGCTGTTGCTGGGCTGCTCCATGGCATCATATCGTACACTTTCCTTCACCCCTTTAGTTTGTTTAATATATATGTAGCACCCTTCACATTTATTATTACCTCTTACTTAGGTAAGTCTTATCACATATAATTTCCCCTATCCCTTTTACTTCAATTTCACACTAATGTGATGCCATGGGGTGGCTCTGCTGGGCTGGCCTGGGGGGTCCTGTGCCCTGGACCTGTCTCAGAGTAGTGTTAGGGACTTGTCCTATTGAGGTAACCTGGACGTGGTGGACAAGCCGATAATAATGGCCATCATTATGCTAATAACCTCCAATGCAATATAGCAAAGTTATTAAAAGGTCTAGCATTTATATTTAGTGTGCACCTGCAAACTCCTCCTCCTGCTTGCTGCACTACAGGTCTCAGCAGGTAGCACCTCATATGTCCAGGGTGTGCAGTTTAGGGCCCCTCCCCCTATGTACTATATATTGTGTATTCATACACACTGGAAGGAACTAGAGACGCCTTCCTCCTTAACTAGCACCCCACCCACCTGTCCCAAATTTGATTTTAATCAGGTTGGAGTCCCAACATTCAAGACTGCACACCTCAGCTTGGCACTATGAGGGTAAGTCCTACTATACATATATGCTGAGTGTTAGTCTGTGGGACTGTGTTTGGGGCGCAGGGCTCTTTGGGCTGCTGTTGCTGGGCTGCTCCATGGCATCATATCGTACACTTTCCTTCACCCCTTTAGTTTGTTTAATATATATGTAGCACCCTTCACATTTATTATTACCTCTTACTTAGGTAAGTCTTATCACATATAATTTCCCCTATCCCTTTTACTTCAATTTCACACTAATGTGATGCCATGGGGTGGCTCTGCTGGGCTGGCCTGGGGGGTCCTGTGCCCTGGACCTGTCTCAGAGTAGTGTTAGGGACTTGTCCTATTGAGGTAACCTGGACGTGGTGGACAAGCCGATAATAATGGCCATCATTATGCTAATAACCTCCAATGCAATATAGCAAAGTTATTAAAAGGTCTAGCATTTATATTTAGTGTGCACCTGCAAACTCCTCCTCCTGCTTGCTGCACTACAGGTCTCAGCAGGTAGCACCTCATATGTCCAGGGTGTGCAGTTTAGGGCCCCTCCCCCTATGTACTATATATTGTGTATTCATACACACTGGAAGGAACTAGAGACGCCTTCCTCCTTAACTAGCACCCCACCCACCTGTCCCAAATTTGATTTTAATCAGGTTGGAGTCCCAACATTCAAGACTGCACACCTCAGCTTGGCACTATGAGGGTAAGTCCTACTATACATATATGCTGAGTGTTAGTCTGTGGGACTGTGTTTGGGGCGCAGGGCTCTTTGGGCTGCTGTTGCTGGGCTGCTCCATGGCATCATATCGTACACTTTCCTTCACCCCTTTAGTTTGTTTAATATATATGTAGCACCCTTCACATTTATTATTACCTCTTACTTAGGTAAGTCTTATCACATATAATTTCCCCTATCCCTTTTACTTCAATTTCACACTAATGTGATGCCATGGGGTGGCTCTGCTGGGCTGGCCTGGGGGGTCCTGTGCCCTGGACCTGTCTCAGAGTAGTGTTAGGGACTTGTCCTATTGAGGTAACCTGGACGTGGTGGACAAGCCGATAATAATGGCCATCATTATGCTAATAACCTCCAATGCAATATAGCAAAGTTATTAAAAGGTCTAGCATTTATATTTAGTGTGCACCTGCAAACTCCTCCTCCTGCTTGCTGCACTACAGGTCTCAGCAGGTAGCACCTCATATGTCCAGGGTGTGCAGTTTAGGGCCCCTCCCCCTATGTACTATATATTGTGTATTCATACACACTGGAAGGAACTAGAGACGCCTTCCTCCTTAACTAGCACCCCACCCACCTGTCCCAAATTTGATTTTAATCAGGTTGGAGTCCCAACATTCAAGACTGCACACCTCAGCTTGGCACTATGAGGGTAAGTCCTACTATACATATATGCTGAGTGTTAGTCTGTGGGACTGTGTTTGGGGCGCAGGGCTCTTTGGGCTGCTGTTGCTGGGCTGCTCCATGGCATCATATCGTACACTTTCCTTCACCCCTTTAGTTTGTTTAATATATATGTAGCACCCTTCACATTTATTATTACCTCTTACTTAGGTAAGTCTTATCACATATAATTTCCCCTATCCCTTTTACTTCAATTTCACACTAATGTGATGCCATGGGGTGGCTCTGCTGGGCTGGCCTGGGGGGTCCTGTGCCCTGGACCTGTCTCAGAGTAGTGTTAGGGACTTGTCCTATTGAGGTAACCTGGACGTGGTGGACAAGCCGATAATAATGGCCATCATTATGCTAATAACCTCCAATGCAATATAGCAAAGTTATTAAAAGGTCTAGCATTTATATTTAGTGTGCACCTGCAAACTCCTCCTCCTGCTTGCTGCACTACAGGTCTCAGCAGGTAGCACCTCATATGTCCAGGGTGTGCAGTTTAGGGCCCCTCCCCCTATGTACTATATATTGTGTATTCATACACACTGGAAGGAACTAGAGACGCCTTCCTCCTTAACTAGCACCCCACCCACCTGTCCCAAATTTGATTTTAATCAGGTTGGAGTCCCAACATTCAAGACTGCACACCTCAGCTTGGCACTATGAGGGTAAGTCCTACTATACATATATGCTGAGTGTTAGTCTGTGGGACTGTGTTTGGGGCGCAGGGCTCTTTGGGCTGCTGTTGCTGGGCTGCTCCATGGCATCATATCGTACACTTTCCTTCACCCCTTAAGTTTGTTTAATATATATGTAGCACCCTTCACATTTATTATTACCTCTTACTTAGGTAAGTCTTATCACATATAATTTCCCCTATCCCTTTTACTTCAATTTCACACTAATGTGATGCCATGGGGTGGCTCTGCTGGGCTGGCCTGGGGGGTCCTGTGCCCTGGACCTGTCTCAGAGTAGTGTTAGGGACTTGTCCTATTGAGGTAACCTGGACGTGGTGGACAAGCCGATAATAATGGCCATCATTATGCTAATAACCTCCAATGCAATATAGCAAAGTTATTAAAAGGTCTAGCATTTATATTTAGTGTGCACCTGCAAACTCCTCCTCCTGCTTGCTGCACTACAGGTCTCAGCAGGTAGCACCTCATATGTCCAGGGTGTGCAGTTTAGGGCCCCTCCCCCTATGTACTATATATTGTGTATTCATACACACTGGAAGGAACTAGAGACGCCTTCCTCCTTAACTAGCACCCCACCCACCTGTCCCAAATTTGATTTTAATCAGGTTGGAGTCCCAACATTCAAGACTGCACACCTCAGCTTGGCACTATGAGGGTAAGTCCTACTATACATATATGCTGAGTGTTAGTCTGTGGGACTGTGTTTGGGGCGCAGGGCTCTTTGGGCTGCTGTTGCTGGGCTGCTCCATGGCATCATATCGTACACTTTCCTTCACCCCTTTAGTTTGTTTAATATATATGTAGCACCCTTCACATTTATTATTACCTCTTACTTAGGTAAGTCTTATCACATATAATTTCCCCTATCCCTTTTACTTCAATTTCACACTAATGTGATGCCATGGGGTGGCTCTGCTGGGCTGGCCTGGGGGGTCCTGTGCCCTGGACCTGTCTCAGAGTAGTGTTAGGGACTTGTCCTATTGAGGTAACCTGGACGTGGTGGACAAGCCGATAATAATGGCCATCATTATGCTAATAACCTCCAATGCAATATAGCAAAGTTATTAAAAGGTCTAGCATTTATATTTAGTGTGCACCTGCAAACTCCTCCTCCTGCTTGCTGCACTACAGGTCTCAGCAGGTAGCACCTCATATGTCCAGGGTGTGCAGTTTAGGGCCCCTCCCCCTATGTACTATATATTGTGTATTCATACACACTGGAAGGAACTAGAGACGCCTTCCTCCTTAACTAGCACCCCACCCACCTGTCCCAAATTTGATTTTAATCAGGTTGGAGTCCCAACATTCAAGACTGCACACCTCAGCTTGGCACTATGAGGGTAAGTCCTACTATACATATATGCTGAGTGTTAGTCTGTGGGACTGTGTTTGGGGCGCAGGGCTCTTTGGGCTGCTGTTGCTGGGCTGCTCCATGGCATCATATCGTACACTTTCCTTCACCCCTTTAGTTTGTTTAATATATATGTAGCACCCTTCACATTTATTATTACCTCTTACTTAGGTAAGTCTTATCACATATAATTTCCCCTATCCCTTTTACTTCCATTTCACACTAATGTGATGCCATGGGGTGGCTCTGCTGGGCTGGCCTGGGGGGTCCTGTGCCCTGGACCTGTCTCAGAGTAGTGTTAGGGACTTGTCCTATTGAGGTAACCTGGACGTGGTGGACAAGCCGATAATAATGGCCATCATTATGCTAATAACCTCCAATGCAATATAGCAAAGTTATTAAAAGGTCTAGCATTTATATTTAGTGTGCACCTGCAAACTCCTCCTCCTGCTTGCTGCACTACAGGTCTCAGCAGGTAGCACCTCATATGTCCAGGGTGTGCAGTTTAGGGCCCCTCCCCCTATGTACTATATATTGTGTATTCATACACACTGGAAGGAACTAGAGACGCCTTCCTCCTTAACTAGCACCCCACCCACCTGTCCCAAATTTGATTTTAATCAGGTTGGAGTCCCAACATTCAAGACTGCACACCTCAGCTTGGCACTATGAGGGTAAGTCCTACTATACATATATGCTGAGTGTTAGTCTGTGGGACTGTGTTTGCGGCGCAGGGCTCTTTGGGCTGCTGTTGCTGGGCTGCTCCATGGCATCATATCGTACACTTTCCTTCACCCCTTTAGTTTGTTTAATATATATGTAGCACCCTTCACATTTATTATTACCTCTTACTTAGGTAAGTCTTATCACATATAATTTCCCCTATCCCTTTTACTTCAATTTCACACTAATGTGATGCCATGGGGTGGCTCTGCTGGGCTGGCCTGGGGGGTCCTGTGCCCTGGACCTGTCTCAGAGTAGTGTTAGGGACTTGTCCTATTGAGGTAACCTGGACGTGGTGGACAAGCCGATAATAATGGCCATCATTATGCTAATAACCTCCAATGCAATATAGCAAAGTTATTAAAAGGTCTAGCATTTATATTTAGTGTGCACCTGCAAACTCCTCCTCCTGCTTGCTGCACTACAGGTCTCAGCAGGTAGCACCTCATATGTCCAGGGTGTGCAGTTTAGGGCCCCTCCCCCTATGTACTATATATTGTGTATTCATACACACTGGAAGGAACTAGAGACGCCTTCCTCCTTAACTAGCACCCCACCCACCTGTCCCAAATTTGATTTTAATCAGGTTGGAGTCCCAACATTCAAGACTGCACACCTCAGCTTGGCACTATGAGGGTAAGTCCTACTATACATATATGCTGAGTGTTAGTCTGTGGGACTGTGTTTGGGGCGCAGGGCTCTTTGGGCTGCTGTTGCTGGGCTGCTCCATGGCATCATATCGTACACTTTCCTTCACCCCTTTAGTTTGTTTAATATATATGTAGCACCCTTCACATTTATTATTACCTCTTACTTAGGTAAGTCTTATCACATATAATTTCCCCTATCCCTTTTACTTCAATTTCACACTAATGTGATGCCATGGGGTGGCTCTGCTGGGCTGGCTTGGGGGGTCCTGTATCCTGGACCTGTCTCAGAGTAGTGTTAGGGACTTGTCCTATTGAGGTAACCTGGACGTGGTGGACAAGCCGATAATAATGGCCATCATTATGCTAATAACCTCCAATGCAATATAGCAAAGTTATTAAAAGGTCTAGCATTTATATTTAGTGTGCACCTGCAAACTCCTCCTCCTGCTTGCTGCACTACAGGTCTCAGCAGGTAGCACCTCATATGTCCAGGGTGTGCAGTTTAGGGCCCCTCCCCCTATGTACTATATATTGTGTATTCATACACACTGGAAGGAACTAGAGACGCCTTCCTCCTTAACTAGCACCCCACCCACCTGTCCCAAATTTGATTTTAATCAGGTTGGAGTCCCAACATTCAAGACTGCACACCTCAGCTTGGCACTATGAGGGTAAGTCCTACTATACATATATGCTGAGTGTTAGTCTGTGGGACTGTGTTTGGGGCGCAGGGCTCTTTGGGCTGCTGTTGCTGGGCTGCTCCATGGCATCATATCGTACACTTTCCTTCACCCCTTTAGTTTGTTTAATATATATGTAGCACCCTTCACATTTATTATTACCTCTTACTTAGGTAAGTCTTATCACATATAATTTCCCCTATCCCTTTTACTTCAATTTCACACTAATGTGATGCCATGGGGTGGCTCTGCTGGGCTGGCCTGGGGGGTCCTGTGCCCTGGACCTGTCTCAGAGTAGTGTTAGGGACTTGTCCTATTGAGGTAACCTGGACGTGGTGGACAAGCCGATAATAATGGCCATCATTATGCTAATAACCTCCAATGCAATATAGCAAAGTTATTAAAAGGTCTAGCATTTATATTTAGTGTGCACCTGCAAACTCCTCCTCCTGCTTGCTGCACTACAGGTCTCAGCAGGTAGCACCTCATATGTCCAGGGTGTGCAGTTTAGGGCCCCTCCCCCTATGTACTATATATTGTGTATTCATACACACTGGAAGGAACTAGAGACGCCTTCCTCCTTAACTAGCACCCCACCCACCTGTCCCAAATTTGATTTTAATCAGGTTGGAGTCCCAACATTCAAGACTGCACACCTCAGCTTGGCACTATGAGGGTAAGTCCTACTATACATATATGCTGAGTGTTAGTCTGTGGGACTGTGTTTGGGGCGCAGGGCTCTTTGGGCTGCTGTTGCTGGGCTGCTCCATGGCATCATATCGTACACTTTCCTTCACCCCTTTAGTTTGTTTAATATATATGTAGCACCCTTCACATTTATTATTACCTCTTACCAGGGCTATTTTTGTGCAGGCTCCAGCAGGAACTGTGGCCCTTATTCTAGCTCACTCTTTCTGACAAAATATTTCTTAGATGGACAAAACCATGAGCACTGCAGGTGAGGCAGGTGTTACTTGTGCAGAGATAATGAGATTTGGGTGGGGTTTTACTTCTGCCTCACCTGCAGTGCACATGGTTTTGTCTATCTAAGAAATATTTTGTCAGAGAGAGTGAGCTAGAATAAGGGCCACAGTTCCTGCTAGAGCCTGCACAAAAATAGCCCTGCCTCTTACTTAGGTAAGTCTTATCACATATAATTTCCCCTATCCCTTTTACTTCAATTTCACACTAATGTGATGCCATGGGGTGGCTCTGCTGGGCTGGCCTGGGGGGTCCTGTGCCCTGGACCTGTCTCAGAGTAGTGTTAGGGACTTGTCCTATTGAGGTAACCTGGACGTGGTGGACAAGCCGATAATAATGGCCATCATTATGCTAATAACCTCCAATGCAATATAGCAAAGTTATTAAAAGGTCTAGCATTTATATTTAGTGTGCACCTGCAAACTCCTCCTCCTGCTTGCTGCACTACAGGTCTCAGCAGGTAGCACCTCATATGTCCAGGGTGTGCAGTTTAGGGCCCCTCCCCCTATGTACTATATATTGTGTATTCATACACACTGGAAGGAACTAGAGACGCCTTCCTCCTTAACTAGCACCCCACCCACCTGTCCCAAATTTGATTTTAATCAGGTTGGAGTCCCAACATTCAAGACTGCACACCTCAGCTTGGCACTATGAGGGTAAGTCCTACTATACATATATGCTGAGTGTTAGTCTGTGGGACTGTGTTTGGGGCGCAGGGCTCTTTGGGCTGCTGTTGCTGGGCTGCTCCATGGCATCATATCGTACACTTTCCTTCACCCCTTTAGTTTGTTTAATATATATGTAGCACCCTTCACATTTATTATTACCTCTTACTTAGGTAAGTCTTATCACATATAATTTCCCCTATCCCCTTTACTTCAATTTCACACTAATGTGATGCCATGGGGTGGCTCTGCTGGGCTGGCTTGGGGGGTCCTGTGCCCTGGACCTGTCTCAGAGTAGTGTTAGGGACTTGTCCTATTGAGGTAACCTGGACGTGGTGGACAAGCCGATAATAATGGCCATCATTATGCTAATAACCTCCAATGCAATATAGCAAAGTTATTAAAAGGTCTAGCATTTATATTTAGTGTGCACCTGCAAACTCCTCCTCCTGCTTGCTGCACTACAGGTCTCAGCAGGTAGCACCTCATATGTCCAGGGTGTGCAGTTTAGGGCCCCTCCCCCTATGTACTATATATTGTGTATTCATACACACTGGAAGGAACTAGAGACGCCTTCCTCCTTAACTAGCACCCCACCCACCTGTCCCAAATTTGATTTTAATCAGGTTGGAGTCCCAACATTCAAGACTGCACACCTCAGCTTGGCACTATGAGGGTAAGTCCTACTATACATATATGCTGAGTGTTAGTCTGTGGGACTGTGTTTGGGACGCAGGGCTCTTTGGGCTGCTGTTGCTGGGCTGCTCCATGGCATCATATCGTACACTTTCAATCACCCCTTTAGTTTGTTTAATATATATGTAGCACCCTTCACATTTATTATTACCTCTTACTTAGGTAAGTCTTATCACATATAATTTCCCCTATCCCTTTTACTTCAATTTCACACTAATGTGATGCCATGGGGTGGCTCTGCTGGGCTGGCCTGGGGGGTCCTGTGCCCTGGACCTGTCTCAGAGTAGTGTTAGGGACTTGTCCTATTGAGGTAACCTGGACGTGGTGGACAAGCCGATAATAATGGCCATCATTATGCTAATAACCTCCAATGCAATATAGCAAAGTTATTAAAAGGTCTAGCATTTATATTTAGTGTGCACCTGCAAACTCCTCCTCCTGCTTGCTGCACTACAGGTCTCAGCAGGTAGCACCTCATATGTCCAGGGTGTGCAGTTTAGGGCCCCTCCCCCTATGTACTATATATTGTGTATTCATACACACTGGAAGGAACTAGAGACGCCTTCCTCCTTAACTAGCACCCCACCCACCTGTCCCAAATTTGATTTTAATCAGGTTGGAGTCCCAACATTCAAGACTGCACACCTCAGCTTGGCACTATGAGGGTAAGTCCTACTATACATATATGCTGAGTGTTAGTCTGTGGGACTGTGTTTGGGGCGCAGGGCTCTTTGGGCTGCTGTTGCTGGGCTGCTCCATGGCATCATATCGTACACTTTCCTTCACCCCTTTAGTTTGTTTAATATATATGTAGCACCCTTCACATTTATTATTACCTCTTACTTAGGTAAGTCTTATCACATATAATTTCCCCTATCCCTTTTACTTCCATTTCACACTAATGTGATGCCATGGGGTGGCTCTGCTGGGCTGGCCTGGGGGGTCCTGTGCCCTGGACCTGTCTCAGAGTAGTGTTAGGGACTTGTCCTATTGAGGTAACCTGTGGACGTGGTGGACAAGCCGATAATAATGGCCATCATTATGCTAATAACCTCCAATGCAATATAGCAAAGTTATTAAAAGGTCTAGCATTTATATTTAGTGTGCACCTGCAAACTCCTCCTCCTGCTTGCTGCACTACAGGTCTCAGCAGGTAGCACCTCATATGTCCAGGGTGTGCAGTTTAGGGCCCCTCCCCCTATGTACTATATATTGTGTATTCATACACACTGGAAGGAACTAGAGACGCCTTCCTCCTTAACTAGCACCCCACCCACCTGTCCCAAATTTGATTTTAATCAGGTTGGAGTCCCAACATTCAAGACTGCACACCTCAGCTTGGCACTATGAGGGTAAGTCCTACTATACATATATGCTGAGTGTTAGTCTGTGGGACTGTGTTTGCGGCGCAGGGCTCTTTGGGCTGCTGTTGCTGGGCTGCTCCATGGCATCATATCGTACACTTTCCTTCACCCCTTTAGTTTGTTTAATATATATGTAGCACCCTTCACATTTATTATTACCTCTTACTTAGGTAAGTCTTATCACATATAATTTCCCCTATCCCTTTTACTTCAATTTCACACTAATGTGATGCCATGGGGTGGCTCTGCTGGGCTGGCCTGGGGGGTCCTGTGCCCTGGACCTGTCTCAGAGTAGTGTTAGGGACTTGTCCTATTGAGGTAACCTGGACGTGGTGGACAAGCCGATAATAATGGCCATCATTATGCTAATAACCTCCAATGCAATATAGCAAAGTTATTAAAAGGTCTAGCATTTATATTTAGTGTGCACCTGCAAACTCCTCCTCCTGCTTGCTGCACTACAGGTCTCAGCAGGTAGCACCTCATATGTCCAGGGTGTGCAGTTTAGGGCCCCTCCCCCTATGTACTATATATTGTGTATTCATACACACTGGGAGGAACTAGAGACGCCTTCCTCCTTAACTAGCACCCCACCCACCTGTCCCAAATTTGATTTTAATCAGGTTGGAGTCCCAACATTCAAGACTGCACACCTCAGCTTGGCACTATGAGGGTAAGTCCTACTATACATATATGCTGAGTGTTAGTCTGTGGGACTGTGTTTGGGGCGCAGGGCTCTTTGGGCTGCTGTTGCTGGGCTGCTCCATGGCATCATATCGTACACTTTCCTTCACCCCTTTAGTTTGTTTAATATATATGTAGCACCCTTCACATTTATTATTACCTCTTACTTAGGTAAGTCTTATCACATATAATTTCCCCTATCCCTTTTACTTCAATTTCACACTAATGTGATGCCATGGGGTGGCTCTGCTGGGCTGGCCTGGGGGGTCCTGTGCCCTGGACCTGTCTCAGAGTAGTGTTAGGGACTTGTCCTATTGAGGTAACCTGGACGTGGTGGACAAGCCGATAATAATGGCCATCATTATGCTAATAACCTCCAATGCAATATAGCAAAGTTATTAAAAGGTCTAGCATTTATATTTAGTGTGCACCTGCAAACTCCTCCTCCTGCTTGCTGCACTACAGGTCTCAGCAGGTAGCACCTCATATGTCCAGGGTGTGCAGTTTAGGGCCCCTCCCCCTATGTACTATATATTGTGTATTCATACACACTGGAAGGAACTAGAGACGCCTTCCTCCTTAACTAGCACCCCACCCACCTGTCCCAAATTTGATTTTAATCAGGTTGGAGTCCCAACATTCAAGACTGCACACCTCAGCTTGGCACTATGAGGGTAAGTCCTACTATACATATATGCTGAGTGTTAGTCTGTGGGACTGTGTTTGGGGCGCAGGGCTCTTTGGGCTGCTGTTGCTGGGCTGCTCCATGGCATCATATCGTACACTTTCCTTCACCCCTTTAGTTTGTTTAATATATATGTAGCACCCTTCACATTTATTATTACCTCTTACTTAGGTAAGTCTTATCACATATAATTTCCCCTATCCCTTTTACTTCAATTTCACACTAATGTGATGCCATGGGGTGGCTCTGCTGGGCTGGCTTGGGGGGTCCTGTGCCCTGGACCTGTCTCAGAGTAGTGTTAGGGACTTGTCCTATTGAGGTAACCTGGACGCGGTGGACAAGCCGATAATAATGGCCATCATTATGCTAATAACCTCCAATGCAATATAGCAAAGTTATTAAAAGGTCTAGCATTTATATTTAGTGTGCACCTGCAAACTCCTTCTCCTGCTTGCTGCACTACAGGTCTCAGCAGGTAGCACCTCATATGTCCAGGGTGTGCAGTTTAGGGCCCCTCCCCCTATGTACTATATATTGTGTATTCATACACACTGGAAGGAACTAGAGACGCCTTCCTCCTTAACTAGCACCCCACCCACCTGTCCCAAATTTGATTTTAATCAGGTTGGAGTCCCAACATTCAAGACTGCACACCTCAGCTTGGCACTATGAGGGTAAGTCCTACTATACATATATGCTGAGTGTTAGTCTGTGGGACTGTGTTTGGGGCGCAGGGCTCTTTGGGCTGCTGTTGCTGGGCTGCTCCATGGCATCATATCGTACACTTTCCTTCACCCCTTTAGTTTGTTTAATATATATGTAGCACCCTTCACATTTATTATTACCTCTTACTTAGGTAAGTCTTATCACATATAATTTCCCCTATCCCTTTTACTTCAATTTCACACTAATGTGATGCCATGGGGTGGCTCTGCTGGGCTGGCCTGGGGGGTCCTGTGCCCTGGACCTGTCTCAGAGTAGTGTTAGGGACTTGTCCTATTGAGGTAACCTGGACGTGGTGGACAAGCCGATAATAATGGCCATCATTATGCTAATAACCTCCAATGCAATATAGCAAAGTTATTAAAAGGTCTAGCATTTATATTTAGTGTGCACCTGCAAACTCCTCCTCCTGCTTGCTGCACTACAGGTCTCAGCAGGTAGCACCTCATATGTCCAGGGTGTGCAGTTTAGGGCCCCTCCCCCTATGTACTATATATTGTGTATTCATACACACTGGAAGGAACTAGAGACGCCTTCCTCCTTAACTAGCACCCCACCCACCTGTCCCAAATTTGATTTTAATCAGGTTGGAGTCCCAACATTCAAGACTGCACACCTCAGCTTGGCACTATGAGGGTAAGTCCTACTATACATATATGCTGAGTGTTAGTCTGTGGGACTGTGTTTGGGGCGCAGGGCTCTTTGGGCTGCTGTTGCTGGGCTGCTCCATGGCATCATATCGTACACTTTCCTTCACCCCTTTAGTTTGTTTAATATATATGTAGCACCCTTCACATTTATTATTACCTCTTACTTAGGTAAGTCTTATCACATATAATTTCCCCTATCCCTTTTACTTCAATTTCACACTAATGTGATGCCATGGGGTGGCTCTGCTGGGCTGGCTTGGGGGGTCCTGTGCCCTGGACCTGTCTCAGAGTAGTGTTAGGGACTTGTCCTATTGAGGTAACCTGGACGTGGTGGACAAGCCGATAATAATGGCCATCATTATGCTAATAACCTCCAATGCAATATAGCAAAGTTATTAAAAGGTCTAGCATTTATATTTAGTGTGCACCTGCAAACTCCTCCTCCTGCTTGCTGCACTACAGGTCTCAGCAGGTAGCACCTCATATGTCCAGGGTGTGCAGTTTAGGGCCCCTCCCCCTATGTACTATATATTGTGTATTCATACACACTGGAAGGAACTAGAGACGCCTTCCTCCTTAACTAGCACCCCACCCACCTGTCCCAAATTTGATTTTAATCAGGTTGGAGTCCCAACATTCAAGACTGCACACCTCAGCTTGGCACTATGAGGGTAAGTCCTACTATACATATATGCTGAGTGTTAGTCTGTGGGACTGTGTTTGGGGCGCAGGGCTCTTTGGGCTGCTGTTGCTGGGCTGCTCCATGGCATCATATCGTACACTTTCCTTCACCCCTTTAGTTTGTTTAATATATATGTAGCACCCTTCACATTTATTATTACCTCTTACTTAGGTAAGTCTTATCACATATAATTTCCCCTATCCCTTTTACTTCAATTTCACACTAATGTGATGCCATGGGGTGGCTCTGCTGGGCTGGCCTGGGGGGTCCTGTGCCCTGGACCTGTCTCAGAGTAGTGTTAGGGACTTGTCCTATTGAGGTAACCTGGACGTGGTGGACAAGCCGATAATAATGGCCATCATTATGCTAATAACCTCCAATGCAATATAGCAAAGTTATTAAAAGGTCTAGCATTTATATTTAGTGTGCACCTGCAAACTCCTCCTCCTGCTTGCTGCACTACAGGTCTCAGCAGGTAGCACCTCATATGTCCAGGGTGTGCAGTTTAGGGCCCCTCCCCCTATGTACTATATATTGTGTATTCATACACACTGGAAGGAACTAGAGACGCCTTCCTCCTTAACTAGCACCCCACCCACCTGTCCCAAATTTGATTTTAATCAGGTTGGAGTCCCAACATTCAAGACTGCACACCTCAGCTTGGCACTATGAGGGTAAGTCCTACTATACATATATGCTGAGTGTTAGTCTGTGGGACTGTGTTTGGGGCGCAGGGCTCTTTGGGCTGCTGTTGCTGGGCTGCTCCATGGCATCATATCGTACACTTTCCTTCACCCCTTTAGTTTGTTTAATATATATGAAGCACCCTTCACATTTATTATTACCTCTTACTTAGGTAAGTCTTATCACATATAATTTCCCCTATCCCTTTTACTTCAATTTCACACTAATGTGATGCCATGGGGTGGCTCTGCTGGGCTGGCCTGGGGGGTCCTGTGCCCTGGACCTGTCTCAGAGTAGTGTTAGGGACTTGTCCTATTGAGGTAACCTGGACGTGGTGGACAAGCCGATAATAATGGCCATCATTATGCTAATAACCTCCAATGCAATATAGCAAAGTTATTAAAAGGTCTAGCATTTATATTTAGTGTGCACCTGCAAACTCCTCCTCCTGCTTGCTGCACTACAGGTCTCAGCAGGTAGCACCTCATATGTCCAGGGTGTGCAGTTTAGGGCCCCTCCCCCTATGTACTATATATTGTGTATTCATACACACTGGAAGGAACTAGAGACGCCTTCCTCCTTAACTAGCACCCCACCCACCTGTCCCAAATTTGATTTTAATCAGGTTGGAGTCCCAACATTCAAGACTGCACACCTCAGCTTGGCACTATGAGGGTAAGTCCTACTATACATATATGCTGAGTGTTAGTCTGTGGGACTGTGTTTGGGGCGCAGGGCTCTTTGGGCTGCTGTTGCTGGGCTGCTCCATGGCATCATATCGTACACTTTCCTTCACCCCTTTAGTTTGTTTAATATATATGTAGCACCCTTCACATTTATTATTACCTCTTACCAGGGCTATTTTTGTGCAGGCTCCAGCAGGAACTGTGGCCCTTATTCTAGCTCACTCTTTCTGACAAAATATTTCTTAGATGGACAAAACCATGAGCACTGCAGGTGAGGCAGGTGTTACTTGTGCAGAGATAATGAGATTTGGGTGGGGTTTTACTTCTGCCTCACCTGCAGTGCACATGGTTTTGTCTATCTAAGAAATATTTTGTCAGAGAGAGTGAGCTAGAATAAGGGCCACAGTTCCTGCTAGAGCCTGCACAAAAATAGCCCTGCCTCTTACTTAGGTAAGTCTTATCACATATAATTTCCCCTATCCCTTTTACTTCAATTTCACACTAATGTGATGCCATGGGGTGGCTCTGCTGGGCTGGCCTGGGGGGTCCTGTGCCCTGGACCTGTCTCAGAGTAGTGTTAGGGACTTGTCCTATTGAGGTAACCTGGACGTGGTGGACAAGCCGATAATAATGGCCATCATTATGCTAATAACCTCCAATGCAATATAGCAAAGTTATTAAAAGGTCTAGCATTTATATTTAGTGTGCACCTGCAAACTCCTCCTCCTGCTTGCTGCACTACAGGTCTCAGCAGGTAGCACCTCATATGTCCAGGGTGTGCAGTTTAGGGCCCCTCCCCCTATGTACTATATATTGTGTATTCATACACACTGGAAGGAACTAGAGACGCCTTCCTCCTTAACTAGCACCCCACCCACCTGTCCCAAATTTGATTTTAATCAGGTTGGAGTCCCAACATTCAAGACTGCACACCTCAGCTTGGCACTATGAGGGTAAGTCCTACTATACATATATGCTGAGTGTTAGTCTGTGGGACTGTGTTTGGGGCGCAGGGCTCTTTGGGCTGCTGTTGCTGGGCTGCTCCATGGCATCATATCGTACACTTTCCTTCACCCCTTTAGTTTGTTTAATATATATGTAGCACCCTTCACATTTATTATTACCTCTTACTTAGGTAAGTCTTATCACATATAATTTCCCCTATCCCCTTTACTTCAATTTCACACTAATGTGATGCCATGGGGTGGCTCTGCTGGGCTGGCTTGGGGGGTCCTGTGCCCTGGACCTGTCTCAGAGTAGTGTTAGGGACTTGTCCTATTGAGGTAACCTGGACGTGGTGGACAAGCCGATAATAATGGCCATCATTATGCTAATAACCTCCAATGCAATATAGCAAAGTTATTAAAAGGTCTAGCATTTATATTTAGTGTGCACCTGCAAACTCCTCCTCCTGCTTGCTGCACTACAGGTCTCAGCAGGTAGCACCTCATATGTCCAGGGTGTGCAGTTTAGGGCCCCTCCCCCTATGTACTATATATTGTGTATTCATACACACTGGAAGGAACTAGAGACGCCTTCCTCCTTAACTAGCACCCCACCCACCTGTCCCAAATTTGATTTTAATCAGGTTGGAGTCCCAACATTCAAGACTGCACACCTCAGCTTGGCACTATGAGGGTAAGTCCTACTATACATATATGCTGAGTGTTAGTCTGTGGGACTGTGTTTGGGACGCAGGGCTCTTTGGGCTGCTGTTGCTGGGCTGCTCCATGGCATCATATCGTACACTTTCCTTCACCCCTTTAGTTTGTTTAATATATATGTAGCACCCTTCACATTTATTAGTACCTCTTACTTAGGTAAGTCTTATCACATATAATTTCCCCTATCCCTTTTACTTCAATTTCACACTAATGTGATGCCATGGGGTGGCTCTGCTGGGCTGGCCTGGGGGGTCCTGTGCCCTGGACCTGTCTCAGAGTAGTGTTAGGGACTTGTCCTAGTGAGGTAACCTGGACGTGGTGGACAAGCCGATAATAATGGCCATCATTATGCTAATAACCTCCAATGCAATATAGCAAAGTTATTAAAAGGTCTAGCATTTATATTTAGTGTGCACCTGCAAACTCCTCCTCCTGCTTGCTGCACTACAGGTCTCAGCAGGTAGCACCTCATATGTCCAGGGTGTGCAGTTTAGGGCCCCTCCCCCTATGTACTATATATTGTGTATTCATACACACTGGAAGGAACTAGAGACGCCTTCCTCCTTAACTAGCACCCCACCCACCTGTCCCAAATTTGATTTTAATCAGGTTGGAGTCCCAACATTCAAGACTGCACACCTCAGCTTGGCACTATGAGGGTAAGTCCTACTATACATATATGCTGAGTGTTAGTCTGTGGGACTGTGTTTGGGGCGCAGGGCTCTTTGGGCTGCTGTTGCTGGGCTGCTCCATGGCATCATATCGTACACTTTCCTTCACCCCTTTAGTTTGTTTAATATATATGTAGCACCCTTCACATTTATTATTACCTCTTACTTAGGTAAGTCTTATCACATATAATTTCCCCTATCCCTTTTACTTCCATTTCACACTAATGTGATGCCATGGGGTGGCTCTGCTGGGCTGGCCTGGGGGGTCCTGTGCCCTGGACCTGTCTCAGAGTAGTGTTAGGGACTTGTCCTATTGAGGTAACCTGGACGTGGTGGACAAGCCGATAATAATGGCCATCATTATGCTAATAACCTCCAATGCAATATAGCAAAGTTATTAAAAGGTCTAGCATTTATATTTAGTGTGCACCTGCAAACTCCTCCTCCTGCTTGCTGCACTACAGGTCTCAGCAGGTAGCACCTCATATGTCCAGGGTGTGCAGTTTAGGGCCCCTCCCCCTATGTACTATATATTGTGTATTCATACACACTGGAAGGAACTAGAGACGCCTTCCTCCTTAACTAGCACCCCACCCACCTGTCCCAAATTTGATTTTAATCAGGTTGGAGTCCCAACATTCAAGACTGCACACCTCAGCTTGGCACTATGAGGGTAAGTCCTACTATACATATATGCTGAGTGTTAGTCTGTGGGACTGTGTTTGCGGCGCAGGGCTCTTTGGGCTGCTGTTGCTGGGCTGCTCCATGGCATCATATCGTACACTTTCCTTCACCCCTTTAGTTTGTTTAATATATATGTAGCACCCTTCACATTTATTATTACCTCTTACTTAGGTAAGTCTTATCACATATAATTTCCCCTATCCCTTTTACTTCAATTTCACACTAATGTGATGCCATGGGGTGGCTCTGCTGGGCTGGCCTGGGGGGTCCTGTGCCCTGGACCTGTCTCAGAGTAGTGTTAGGGACTTGTCCTATTGAGGTAACCTGGACGTGGTGGACAAGCCGATAATAATGGCCATCATTATGCTAATAACCTCCAATGCAATATAGCAAAGTTATTAAAAGGTCTAGCATTTATATTTAGTGTGCACCTGCAAACTCCTCCTCCTGCTTGCTGCACTACAGGTCTCAGCAGGTAGCACCTCATATGTCCAGGGTGTGCAGTTTAGGGCCCCTCCCCCTATGTACTATATATTGTGTATTCATACACACTGGGAGGAACTAGAGACGCCTTCCTCCTTAACTAGCACCCCACCCACCTGTCCCAAATTTGATTTTAATCAGGTTGGAGTCCCAACATTCAAGACTGCACACCTCAGCTTGGCACTATGAGGGTAAGTCCTACTATACATATATGCTGAGTGTTAGTCTGTGGGACTGTGTTTGGGGCGCAGGGCTCTTTGGGCTGCTGTTGCTGGGCTGCTCTATGGCATCATATCGTACACTTTCCTTCACCCCTTTAGTTTGTTTAATATATATGTAGCACCCTTCACATTTATTATTACCTCTAACTTAGGTAAGTCTTATCACATATAATTTCCCCTATCCCTTTTACTTCAATTTCACACTAATGTGATGCCATGGGGTGGCTCTGCTGGGCTGGCCTGGGGGGTCCTGTGCCCTGGACCTGTCTCAGAGTAGTGTTAGGGACTTGTCCTATTGAGGTAACCTGGACGTGGTGGACAAGCCGATAATAATGGCCATCATTATGCTAATAACCTCCAATGCAATATAGCAAAGTTATTAAAAGGTCTAGCATTTATATTTAGTGTGCACCTGCAAACTCCTCCTCCTGCTTGCTGCACTACAGGTCTCAGCAGGTAGCACCTCATATGTCCAGGGTGTGCAGTTTAGGGCCCCTCCCCCTATGTACTATATATTGTGTATTCATACACACTGGAAGGAACTAGAGACGCCTTCCTCCTTAACTAGCACCCCACCCACCTGTCCCAAATTTGATTTTAATCAGGTTGGAGTCCCAACATTCAAGACTGCACACCTCAGCTTGGCACTATGAGGGTAAGTCCTACTATACATATATGCTGAGTGTTAGTCTGTGGGACTGTGTTTGGGGCGCAGGGCTCTTTGGGCTGCTGTTGCTGGGCTGCTCCATGGCATCATATCGTACACTTTCCTTCACCCCTTTAGTTTGTTTAATATATATGTAGCACCCTTCACATTTATTATTACCTCTTACTTAGGTAAGTCTTATCACATATAATTTCCCCTATCCCTTTTACTTCAATTTCACACTAATGTGATGCCATGGGGTGGCTCTGCTGGGCTGGCCTGGGGGGTCCTGTGCCCTGGACCTGTCTCAGAGTAGTGTTAGGGACTTGTCCTAGTGAGGTAACCTGGACGTGGTGGACAAGCCGATAATAATGGCCATCATTATGCTAATAACCTCCAATGCAATATAGCAAAGTTATTAAAAGGTCTAGCATTTATATTTAGTGTGCACCTGCAAACTCCTCCTCCTGCTTGCTGCACTACAGGTCTCAGCAGGTAGCACCTCATATGTCCAGGGTGTGCAGTTTAGGGCCCCTCCCCCTATGTACTATATATTGTGTATTCATACACACTGGAAGGAACTAGAGACGCCTTCCTCCTTAACTAGCACCCCACCCACCTGTCCCAAATTTGATTTTAATCAGGTTGGAGTCCCAACATTCAAGACTGCACACCTCAGCTTGGCACTATGAGGGTAAGTCCTACTATACATATATGCTGAGTGTTAGTCTGTGGGACTGTGTTTGGGGCGCAGGGCTCTTTGGGCTGCTGTTGCTGGGCTGCTCCATGGCATCATATCCTACACTTTCCTTCACCCCTTTAGTTTGTTTAATATATATGTAGCACCCTTCACATTTATTATTACCTCTTACTTAGGTAAGTCTTATCACATATAATTTCCCCTATCCCTTTTACTTCAATTTCACACTAATGTGATGCCATGAGGTGGCTCTGCTGGGCTGGCCTGGGGGGTCCTGTGCCCTGGACCTGTCTCAGAGTAGTGTTAGGGACTT
Organism: Crinia signifera; assembly: GCF_055691185.1. Lineage (NCBI taxonomy): Eukaryota > Metazoa > Chordata > Amphibia > Anura > Myobatrachidae > Crinia > Crinia signifera. The sequence continues at coordinate 22,713,674 of NC_139228.1, read as the reverse complement.
GTCCTATTGAGGTAACCTGGACGTGGTGGACAAGCCGATAATAATGGCCATCATTATGCTAATAACCTCCAATGCAATATAGCAAAGTTATTAAAAGGTCTAGCATTTATATTTAGTGTGCACCTGCAAACTCCTCCTCCTGCTTGCTGCACTACAGGTCTCAGCAGGTAGCACCTCATATGTCCAGGGTGTGCAGTTTAGGGCCCCTCCCCCTATGTACTATATATTGTGTATTCATACACACTGGGAGGAACTAGAGACGCCTTCCTCCTTAACTAGCACCCCACCCACCTGTCCCAAATTTGATTTTAATCAGGTTGGAGTCCCAACATTCAAGACTGCACACCTCAGCTTGGCACTATGAGGGTAAGTCCTACTATACATATATGCTGAGTGTTAGTCTGTGGGACTGTGTTTGGGGCGCAGGGCTCTTTGGGCTGCTGTTGCTGGGCTGCTCCATGGCATCATATCGTACACTTTCCTTCACCCCTTTAGTTTGTTTAATATATATGTAGTACCCTTCACATTTATTACTACCTCTTACTTAGGTAAGTCTTATCACATATCATTTCCCCTATCCCTTTTACTTCAATTTCACACTAATGTGATGCCATGGGGTGGCTCTGCTGGGCTGGCCTGGGGGGTCCTGTGCCCTGGACCTGTCTCAGAGTAGTGTTAGGGACTTGTCCTATTGAGGTAACCTGGACGTGGTGGACAAGCCGATAATAATGGCCATCATTATGCTAATAACCTCCAATGCAATATAGCAAAGTTATTAAAAGGTCTAGCATTTATATTTAGTGTGCACCTGCAAACTCCTCCTCCTGCTTGCTGCACTACAGGTCTCAGCAGGTAGCACCTCATATGTCCAGGGTGTGCAGTTTAGGGCCCCTCCCCCTATGTACTATATATTGTGTATTCATACACACTGGAAGGAACTAGAGACGCCTTCCTCCTTAACTAGCACCCCACCCACCTGTCCCAAATTTGATTTTAATCAGGTTGGAGTCCCAACATTCAAGACTGCACACCTCAGCTTGGCACTATGAGGGTAAGTCCTACTATACATATATGCTGAGTGTTAGTCTGTGGGACTGTGTTTGGGGCGCAGGGCTCTTTGGGCTGCTGTTGCTGGGCTGCTCCATGGCATCATATCGTACACTTTCCTTCACCCCTTTAGTTTGTTTAATATATATGTAGCACCCTTCACATTTATTATTACCTCTTACTTAGGTAAGTCTTATCACATATAATTTCCCCTATCCCTTTTACTTCAATTTCACACTAATGTGATGCCATGGGGTGACTCTGCTGGGCTGGCCTGGGGGGTCCTGTGCCCTGGACCTGTCTCAGAGTAGTGTTAGGGACTTGTCCTATTGAGGTAACCTGGACGTGGTGGACAAGCCGATAATAATGGCCATCATTATGCTAATAACCTCCAATGCAATATAGCAAAGTTATTAAAAGGTCTAGCATTTATATTTAGTGTGCACCTGCAAACTCCTCCTCCTGCTTGCTGCACTACAGGTCTCAGCAGGTAGCACCTCATATGTCCAGGGTGTGCAGTTTAGGGCCCCTCCCCCTATGTACTATATATTGTGTATTCATACACACTGGAAGGAACTAGAGACGCCTTCCTCCTTAACTAGCACCCCACCCACCTGTCCCAAATTTGATTTTAATCAGGTTGGAGTCCCAACATTCAAGACTGCACACCTCAGCTTGGCACTATGAGGGTAAGTCCTACTATACATATATGCTGAGTGTTAGTCTGTGGGACTGTGTTTGGGGCGCAGGGCTCTTTGGGCTGCTGTTGCTGGGCTGCTCCATGGCATCATATCGTACACTTTCCTTCACCCCTTTAGTTTGTTTAATATATATGTAGCACCCTTCACATTTATTATTACCTCTTACTTAGGTAAGTCTTATCACATATAATTTCCCCTATCCCTTTTACTTCAATTTCACACTAATGTGATGCCATGGGGTGGCTCTGCTGGGCTGGCCTGGGGGGTCCTGTGCCCTGGACCTGTCTCAGAGTAGTGTTAGGGACTTGTCCTATTGAGGTAACCTGGACGTGGTGGACAAGCCGATAATAATGGCCATCATTATGCTAATAACCTCCAATGCAATATAGCAAAGTTATTAAAAGGTCTAGCATTTATATTTAGTGTGCACCTGCAAACTCCTCCTCCTGCTTGCTGCACTACAGGTCTCAGCAGGTAGCACCTCATATGTCCAGGGTGTGCAGTTTAGGGCCCCTCCCCCTATGTACTATATATTGTGTATTCATACACACTGGAAGGAACTAGAGACGCCTTCCTCCTTAACTAGCACCCCACCCACCTGTCCCAAATTTGATTTTAATCAGGTTGGAGTCCCAACATTCAAGACTGCACACCTCAGCTTGGCACTATGAGGGTAAGTCCTACTATACATATATGCTGAGTGTTAGTCTGTGGGACTGTGTTTGGGGCGCAGGGCTCTTTGGGCTGCTGTTGCTGGGCTGCTCCATGGCATCATATCGTACACTTTCCTTCACCCCTTTAGTTTGTTTAATATATATGTAGCACCCTTCACATTTATTATTACCTCTTACTTAGGTAAGTCTTATCACATATAATTTCCCCTATCCCTTTTACTTCAATTTCACACTAATGTGATGCCATGGGGTGGCTCTGCTGGGCTGGCCTGGGGGGTCCTGTGCCCTGGACCTGTCTCAGAGTAGTGTTAGGGACTTGTCCTATTGAGGTAACCTGGACGTGGTGGACAAGCCGATAATAATGGCCATCATTATGCTAATAACCTCCAATGCAATATAGCAAAGTTATTAAAAGGTCTAGCATTTATATTTAGTGTGCACCTGCAAACTCCTCCTCCTGCTTGCTGCACTACAGGTCTCAGCAGGTAGCACCTCATATGTCCAGGGTGTGCAGTTTAGGGCCCCTCCCCCTATGTACTATATATTGTGTATTCATACACACTGGAAGGAACTAGAGACGCCTTCCTCCTTAACTAGCACCCCACCCACCTGTCCCAAATTTGATTTTAATCAGGTTGGAGTCCCAACATTCAAGACTGCACACCTCAGCTTGGCACTATGAGGGTAAGTCCTACTATACATATATGCTGAGTGTTGGTCTGTGGGACTGTGTTTGGGGCGCTGGGCTCTTTGGGCTGCTGTTGCTGGGCTGCTCCATGGCATCATATCGTACACTTTCCTTCACCCCTTAAGTTTGTTTAATATATATGTAGCACCCTTCACATTTATTATTACCTCTTACTTAGGTAAGTCTTATCACATATAATTTCCCCTATCCCTTTTACTTCAATTTCACACTAATGTGATGCCATGGGGTGGCTCTGCTGGGCTGGCCTGGGGGGCCCTGTGCCCTGGACCTGTCTCAGAGTAGTGTTAGGGACTTGTCCTATTGAGGTAACCTGGACGTGGTGGACAAGCCGATAATAATGGCCATTACTATGCTAATAACCTCAAATGCAATATAGCAAAGTTATTAAAAGGTCTAGCATTTATATTTAGTGTGCACCTGCAAACTCCTCCTCCTGCTTGCTGCACTACAGGTCTCAGCAGGTAGCACCTCATATGTCCAGGGTGTGCAGTTTAGGGCCCCTCCCCCTATGTACTATATATTGTGTATTCATACACACTGGAAGGAACTAGAGACGCCTTCCTCCTTAAATAAGAGTGTATCTAACAACAGCTCTTCAACCTGTGACCCTCCATATGTTGTGGAACTACATGTCCCAGCATGCCCTGAGGTTTTTTGGCACGCTCTTATAGGAAAAAATGTGGCAATACATGTTGGAACATGTAGTTTCACAACATCTGGAGGGCCACAGGTTGAAGACCCATGATCTAAACTGTTTGTGCGACCTTGTGGTGAGATATGTCTGATAATTGAGCTGGCGTAATGTTGAGCTTGGTACATGGCCCATGCCTGGGAAGGAAGTAATTTATATTTATTTGCTAGGTTTTGTATTCTCAACAGGCTAGTTGCTGTGTTGTTAACTAGGGCCTTTACATGTGTAATAACCTTTAAGTCTCCAAGATATAAATGGTAGAGATGTCTGGCCATTTTGGAACTCTGTATTTGCCACCAGTGGCAAAAATAATGAATGATGACTATTTAGGCTGTGTTTATGTCTAGTGTGGTGCCATACGATCCACGTCGTCATGAGAAGTGGGTTTTGGGTAATATGTTCTGGGATTTCCTGTCTTAGGCAGTTTAGGAAAGATAGCAGGTGGGGTTGAGGAAAAAAGGATTGATCTATGCCGTGTTGGTGTGGTTATTAACCCCTTCCCGACATTTGACGTATATATACGTCATGGCCGGGATGTACTTCCCGACACATGACGTATATATACGTCATGACTTTAAACTGTCCCCGCGTCTATAGACGCGGGGACAGAGGGACGATGTCTGCTGTCCCTGACAGCAGACATGTCCCTGCATGCGATGCCGCCCCCCCGTCGGCGATCGCTGTGATTGGCTGTTCAATGTGAACAGCCATTCGCAGCGTTTTCCTGTGTTACCGGCGAATCAGACGCTCGGTAACACAGGTGTCAATCACCGCCGGGTGTGAGGGGGCATGAGGGGGTCATCGGTGACGACGACACCTCACCCCACCTGCCCCCAAGGCTGTGATTGGTCCGTCGGACCGACGGACCAATCACAGCCATGGCGCGCCATTTAAACTAACGGTGACTGCGCTGCAGACGCCATTCGGGTCTGGAATTGCGTGCAGAGCGGTCACCGGCCAATCTGTCGTGATATACATACCTGAACCTTGCCTGATACTTACCTGATCACCGCTGGTAGCGTGCTGCCAGCAGCTGGATGCTTCCTGGATCTTGTGACTTCCTGTGTGCTGCTGCTGCAGTGTCATAGAGTCACAGATAGTGATAGATAGTCAGAGATAGTCAGAGATAGTGAGAGATAGTGATAGAGAGTGCTATATTTTGTGTCTGCTGCACCCCCTTTTGTGCTGATCACTATATCTGAGCTGATCAGCAACTTTTTGGGGGTGCAGTGTTTTTTTTTTTATATATATACCTGTCAGTTGCACCAAAGGTTGTGCTGCCTGTGCAACTGACTGCTGCCCCACCTGCTGCCCCCCCTTTTGTGCTGATCAGTTTAAATTAATTAAGATCAGCAACTTTTTGGGGGTCCAGGGTTTTTTTTTTTATATATATATCTGTCAGTTGCACCAAAGGTTGTGCTGCGTGTGCAACTGACTGCTGCCCCCCCTGCTGCCCCCCCTTTTGTGCTGATCAGTTTAAATTAATTAATCAGCAACTTTTTGGGGGTAAAGGGTTTTTTTTTTTATATATATATATACACTGTCAGGTTGCACCCACAGTTGTGTGCCTGCTGCCCCTCACTGCTAATCAGTGTTGCATCACTGATCTGCAGTTTTTTTTTTTTGGAGAGTGCAGTGGGGTTTTGTTTTTACACCCACGTTGCTTTTGTGGGTGTCCTGTGGCCGCTGAGCGCTGATCAGTGACGTACAATCACTGAACAGCATTTTTGGCACAGGGTTGATATAATTTTTTTTCTGCAGTTTTTTTAAATTGTTTTTTTTTTTTGGAGAGTGCTGTGGTATATTTTTTAAAATTGTTTTTACACCCACGTTGCTTTTGTGGGTGTCCTGTGGCCGCTGATCAGTGACGTACATCACTGAACAGCATTTTTGGCACAGGGTTGATATAATTTTTTTTCTGCAGTTTTTTTAAATTGTTTTTTTTGTTTTTACATCCACGTTGCTTTTGTGGGTGTCCTGTTGCCTTTGAGCGCTGTTCAGTGACGGACGTTACTGACCAACATCTGTGCTCAATTTTTGGCGCAGGACCTTTTTTTTTTTAACCCCTTAATTTTTTTATTTTTTTATTGGGATCAAATTCCTGTATAAAGTATTTTTTTTTCTGCACTACATACACACTACACACTACATACCCCCCGTGTTGAAATAAAGTTTGTACCCCCCCTACACTATACACGTGTTGAAACATTACACTTACAGAAACACAAAAATAAAAATGGCATCCCAAATGTCATCCCAAATGTCATCCCAGTCATCCAGAAGAATGTATTCAGCGGAGGAGGCATATGCCATGCTTGCCTCTGACTCTGACACAGCCAGTGATGCAAGCGGGGAATTTGAAGGATTTGTCTTAAGCTCCTCTTCCTCCTCTGGTGATGAGGGACCCCCTCAAAGACGACCCCGTAGAGCAGCTGAGACCCCCCCCAAATGATTGATCCCGTATGGACCCCACCACCAGACAATTTTGAGCCCCAGGTTCCTGAGTTTTTGGCCATCCCAGGAATCCAATTTGATTCAACAGGTCTCAGAGAAATTGACTTTTTCAAATTATTTTTCTCTGATGATTTTATAAATTTAATGGTGGACCAAAGTAATTTATATGCCCAGCAGTTTATTGCTCAAAACCCCACGTCATCATTTGCTAGGTGGACCCCTGTAGATGCAGTAGAGATGATGACGTTTTGGGGTCTGGTGTTACATATGGGCATAGTAAAAAAACCAGAAATTAGGCAATATTGGAGTACAGATGTTCTGTACAGCACCCCATTTTACCGTATGGCCATGACTCGGACTCGTTTTGAGACAATCCTTAAATTTTTACATTACACCGATAATGCACAGTGCCCACCCAGAGATGATCCCACCTTTGACCGGCTATTCAAAGTCAGGCCGGTCATTGATCATTTCAGTGCCAAATTTGCAGAGATGTACATCCCTGAAAAATTTATTTGTATCGACGAGTCCCTTATACATTTTAAAGGAAGGGTTAAATTCCGCCAGTACCTTCCCAATAAGAGGGCAAGGTATGGCATAAAAATGTATAAGCTGTGTGAAAGCACCTCAGGGTACACCCACAGGTTTAGGGTATATGAAGGGAAGGATTCAACAATTGAACCGGCAGAATGCCCCCCCTCCCTCGTAGGTGTTAGTGGAAAAATTGTCTGGGATTTAGTGCACCCCTTCCTGGATAAAGGTTATCACCTCTATGTGGATAACTTTTACACTAGCATCCCCCTGTTTAAGGCCCTTGGTTCAAGAGGTACAGCAGCTTGCGGTACTGTGCGCAAGAACCAAAGAGGCCTCCCAAAAACGCACATTGCCCAAGTACTGAGAAGGGGTGAAAGCAGGGGAATATGCACCGAAAATATGTTGTTGGTCAAATATAAGGACAAGATGGATGTCCTTATACTGACAACAATTCATGGAGACAGTACCACCTCCGTCCCTGTACGAGGTACCAGTACCCACACCTCAAAACCTAATTGTATCCTAGATTACAATAGGTACATGGGCGGGAGTGGATCTTTCAGATCAGGTACTGAAGCCGTACAGTCCCCTGCGGAAAACAAAAATCTGGTACAAGAAGCTGGCCGTGTATATCATCCAGATGGCACTGTATAACGCTTACGTGCTATTCCGTTCTACCGGCCAGAGGGGGACATTTATGCACTTTCAAGAGGAAGTCATAAAGGGCCTAATATTTGGGAACCAGCAGGCAGAGGGCCCCAGTACTTCTAGTACTGGCCCCCGTATTGTACCAGGGCAGCATTTTCCTAACGAAATCCCCTCCACTGCAAGAAAGGGCAGGACACAAAAAAGGTGCAAAGTTTGCTATAAAAAGGGAATAAGAAAGGATACTATTTTCCACTGTGAAACTTGCCCCGACAAACCCGGCCTATGTATAAAGGAGTGTTTTAAAATATACCACACATCTATGGATTATTAGGTTCATCATTTCACCGTGCTTCGGGGGTCTTGCTAATGCCACATAGCACCCACCATTCATTCCACCAGAATCTGAGCTGCAAAATCCAAAAATCACTCCTTCCCTTCTGAGTCCTGCCATGCACCCAACTGGTATTTTTTGGTCACATATGAGGCATTGCCATACTCGGGAGAAATTGGGGCACAGATTTTGGGGTGCTTTTTCTCCTTCATACCTTATGAAAATGAAAAATTTTGAGCCAGAACTGCATTTTTGTGTAAAAAAATGTAATTTTTCATTTTCACTGCCCAGTTGTATCAAAATTGGTGAAACCCCTGGGGGTTTGAAATGTACACTATACCCCTAGATGAATTCCCTGAGGGGTGTAGTTTGCAAAATGGGGTCACTTGTGGGGGGGTTCCACTGTATTGGTGCTTTGGGGGTCTTGCTAATGCGACATAGCACCCACCAACATTCCACCAGAATCTGTGCTGCAAAATCCAAATATCACTCCTTCCCTTCTGAGTCCTGCCATTTTTTGGTCACACATGAGGCATTGCCGTACTCGGGAGAAATTGGGGCACAGATTTTTGGGTGCTTTGTCTCCTTCATTCCTTGTGAAAATGAAAAATTTTGAGCCAGAACTGCATTTTTGTGTAAAAAATTTAATTTTTCATTTTCACTGCCCAGTTGTACCACAATTGGTGAAACCCCTGGGGGTTTGAAATGTACACTATACCCCTAGATGAATTCCCTGAGGGGTGTAGTTTGCAAAATGGTTTCACTTGTGGGGGGGTTCCACTGTATTGGTGCTTCGGGGGTCTTGCTAATGCGACATAGCACCCACCAACATTCCACCAGAATCTGAGCTGCAAAATCCAAAAATCACTCCTTCCCTTCTGAGTCCTGCCATGCACCCAAATGGTATTTTTTGGTCACATGTGAGGCATTGCCGTACTCGGGAGAAATTGGGCACAGATTTTGGGGTGCTTTGTCTCCTTCATTCCTTGTGAAAATGAAAAATTTTGAGCCAGAACTGCATTTTTGTGTAAAAAATGTAATTTTTCATTTGCACAGCCCAGTTGTATCAAAATTGGTGAAACCCCTGGGGGTTTGAAATGTACACTATACCCCTAGATGAATTCCCTGAGGGGTGTAGTTTGCAAAATGGGATCACTTGTGGGGGGGTTCCACTGTATTGGTGCTTCGGGGGTCTTGCTAATGCGACATAGCACCCACCAACATTCCACCAGAATCTGAGCTGCAAAATCCAAAAATCACTCCTTCCCTTCTGAGTCCTGCCATGCACCCAAATGGTATTTTTTGGTCACATGTGAGGCATTGCCGTACTCGGGAGAAATTGGGGCACAGATTTTGGGGTGCTTTGTCTCCTTCATTCCTTGTGAAAATGAAAAATTTTGAGCCAGAACTGCATTTTTGTGTAAAAAATGTAATTTTTCATTTTCACTGCCCAGTTGTACCACAATTGGTGAAACCCCTGGGGGTTTGAAATGTACACTATACCCCTAGATGAATTCCCTGAGGGGTGTAGTTTGCAAAATGGGGTCACTTGTGGGGGGGTTCCTAACTTTTAGCATCTTTAGCATTCCCGACATTGCCTTTTATGGTAATTTTTTTTTTTTTCCTCCTTGCGTTCAAATAAGCGTAACTTTTTTAATTTTCCGGCTATATAGACACATGAGGGCTTTTTTTTGCGGGACAAGTTGTACTTTTTAATGGTACCATTTACTATACCGTATAATATTCTGGGGAATCAGGAAATAATTCAATGTGGGGTAAAAAGAAAAAAAACCGCAATTCCACAATTTTGCGCTGGTTACGGTTTTTTTGGAGTTCATAGTTCGTTTAAAATGATGGGTTATCTTTATTCTATGGGTCGTTACGATTCCGGTGATACCAAACTTATATAGTTTTCGTTACATTTTACCACTAAAAAAAAAAATAGAAAATGTTACGGTTTTTCGAATTTGCGTCGCGTCGCCATGTTCTGCGGCTTATAACTTTTTTATTTTTCCACCTACGGACCTGGGTGAGGGCTCATTTTTTGCGGGCTGAAGTGTACTTTTTAATTAATACCATTATGGGATATGGGCGACTTTCTGATCTCTTTTAGCTATTTTTTTTTGGGTAGGCGATGCGACCAAAAAACGTAGTTTTGGCGTTGGGGATTATTTTCCGTTTACGCCTTTAACCGTGCGGGATAACTAATGTTATATTTTAATAGATCGGACTTTTAGGAACGCGGCAATACCAAATATGTTTATTTTTTTTATTTTTTATTTATTTTTATTTGGGAAATGGGGAAAGGGGGGTGATTTGAACTTTTAATATTTTTTTATTTTTTTTTTATTTTTAAACTTTTTTTTTTTTTTTTTTTTACTTTTACTACAAGGCCCCCTAGTGTACTTGACCACTAGGGGGCGCGATCGCCTGTACTAGGTTCAGCCATAGAGCTCTATGGCTGAACGTAGTGATTTTATGCACTTCCTATTACATCCTGCCTCAGGCAGGATATGATAGGTATGCAGACACGGCCAGCACAGGGGTCTACATTAGACCCCTGGCTACCATGGAAACCGATCGGCACCCTCCGATCTCGCTGCGGGGGGCCCCGATCGGCGCCGGAGGGGGGCGCCCCCCCTCCGATCAGCTATTTAAGCACTGCGGTCGCTTTGCCCGCGGTGCTTAAAGGGTTAAACGGCCACGATCGGCGAACTCGCCGCTCGTGGCCGTGAGAGCAGGGACCTGGCTGTAATATACAGCCATTACCTGCTCTCTTTCAAGCCAGCTCACTCCGTGAGCTGGCTTGATTCCCCCGCAACCGACATATGACGTATATATACGTCATATGTCGGGAAGGGGTTAAAATTGCAAATCTGCAAAAAAAATGAAATTTTGAAATTTCACCTACACTTTGTTTTAATTCCTGTGAAACACCTAAAGGGTTAACAAACTTCCAAAATGCTGTTTTGAATACTGTGAGGGGTGCAGTTTTTGAAATGGCGTCATTTATGGGGGGGTGTCACATACAAGTCCCTCAAAGTCACATCAGAACTGAACTGGTCCCTAAAAAAATCAGTGTTTGAAATTTTCTTGAAAATTTGAGAATTTGCTATTCATATTTTAAGCCTCCTAGTGTCCAAAAAATTTAAAAGGAAGTTGAAATAATGATGGAAACATAAAGTAGACATATGGTCTATGTTAGTTATTAACTATTTTGATTATTTGTCTCACAAGCAGAAAATTTAACATTTTGAAAATTGCTAAATTTTCCATTTTTTACGACATTTTGGTATTTTTCACAAAAAAACACAGACTGTATCGACCCAAATTTACCACTAACTTGAAGTACAATGTGTCACGAGAAAACAATCTCAAAATCACTGGGATAAGTAAAAGCAAAAAAAAGTTATCCCCACTTAAGTGATACATGTCAGATTTGAAAAAAGGGCTCTGTCAGGAAGGCAAAAACTGGCTGCGTCAGGAAGGAGTTAAATGGTATATATCCAGTCCCTGATATGTCTGTATATCCTGGCCTGATTGTAAAGTTTAACATTTGGCAGCGCTGGTTGTTGGAGTTTTAATAGGCTAAAACGGGGTAGCTTGTTCTGCCAAATTTGCGAAACGTGGTATTAATGTTTCTCATTTGAAACAGTCAACGGAACTGGTAACATTTGTAATGGGTAGAGAATTTTTGGGAGTCTTATCATTTTTAAGTAAATGTATACGACCTAAATAGGCAATCTTGAGGTGTCTCCATTTCTCTGTTTCTTCTAGGGTCGTTTTTAGTGTTCTTGTCCTATACAGGTCATCTATGTGTTTTGGAATGCACAGTTGTGTTCATAAGTTTACATACCCTAGCAGAATTTGTGATTTTCTGGCCATTTGTCCGATAATATGAATAACTCACAAACTTTTCTTACACTCATGGTTAGTGTTAGTGGAAGCCATTTATTGTCAAACAACTGTGTTTTACTCTTTTTAAATCATGACAACAGAAACTACCCAAATGACCCTAATCAAAAGTTTACATATCCTGGAGATTTTGGCCTGATAACATGCACACAAGTTGACACAAATGGGTTTGAATGGCTACTAAAGGTAACCATGCTCCCCTGTGATCTGTTTGCTTGTAATCAGTGTGTGTGTGTGTGTGTGTGTGTGTGTGTGTGTGTGTGTGTGTGTATAAAAGGTCAGTGAGTTTCTGGTCTCCTGAAAGACCCTTGCATATTTCATTCAGTGCTGCACTGACTTGTCTGGATTCTGAGTCATGGGCAGGGCAAAATAATTGTCAAAGGATCTGCGGGAAAAGGTAATTGAACTGTATAAAACAGGTAAGGGATATAAAAATATATCCACTCAATCGAGAATGCCAATCAGCAGTGTTCAAACTCTATTGAGAAGTGGAAAATGAGGGATTCTGTGGAAACCAAATCACGTTCGGGTAGACCAACAAAAATTTCAGCCACAACTGGCAGGAAAATTGTTCCGGATGCAAAGAAAAAGCCACAAATAACTTCAGCTGAAATACAGGTCTCTGAAAAAAGAGCTGTGGTTGTTCAAGATGCACAATAAGGAGGCATTTGAAGAAAAATGGGCTGCATGGTTGAGTCGCCAGAAGAAAGCCATTACTACGCAAATGCCACACAGCATCCCGCTTACAATTCTCCAAACACCACAGAGACAAGCCTCAAAGCTTCTGAAACAAAGTCATTTGGAGTGATAAGACCAAAATTGAACTTTTTTACCACAACCATAAACGTTACATTTGGAGAGGAGTCAACAAGGCCTATGATGAAAGGTACACCATTCCTACTGTCAAACATGGAGGTGGATCGCTGATGTTTTGGGGATGTGTGAGCTACAAAGGTGCTGGAAACTTGGCCAAAATTGACGGCAAGATGAATGCAGCATGTTATCAGAAAATACTGGAGGGAAATTTGCACTCATCAGCCCGGAAGCTTCACATAAGACGTACTTGGACGTTCCAACATGACAATGATCCAAAACATAAGGCCAAGTCGACCTGTCATTGGCTACAGCAGAATAAAGTGAAGGTTCTGGAGTGGCCATCTCAGTGTCTCCTGACCTCAATATCATTGAGCTTCTCTGAGGAGATCTCAAACGTGCAGTTCAGGTAAGACAGTCCAAGAATTTACAGGAACTGGAGGCTTTTTGGCAAGACGAATGGGCAGCTTTACCATCTGAGATAATAAAGAGCCTCATCCACAACTAACACAAAAGACTTCAAGCTGTCATTGGTGTTAAAGGGGGAAATACACGGTATTAAGGACTGGGGTATGTGAACTTTTGATCAGGGTCTTTTGGGTAGTTTCTGTTGTCCATTATGATTTAAAAAATAAACACAGTTGTTTGACAAAAAATGGCTTCACCCAACCTCTAACCATGAGTGAAAATCACAAATTCTGCTAGCTGCTAGGGTATGTGAACTTATAAGTGCAACTGTATATTCCAAGGTATTTGATAGCACTCGATGCCCATCGTATGTGACAGCCTCTTGCCCAATGGTGCCGTGTTTGGGGGACCAATAAAAGGCCTTGTGACTTTTATTGATTAATGGAAAAACTCAAAACCATGCCATACTCCACAATTGTATGCAGGATAGACTGAAGTGTAGCCTCCGGATTTGTGTGTGTGTATGTATGTATGTATGTATGTATGTATGTATGTATATATATATATATATATATATATATATATATATATATATATAAAGAAAAAATGGGGTTTCAGGGTGCGCTTAACCTTTCTGATTGAACAGAATCATTCAGATATAGCCCGGGGCTTATGGGCTTATTGAAACATCCGTTGTGACTGTACATCATTCGTCAAAAAATATATTTTTTATCTGCGATTCACTGTAATTGTATCAAATCAAACCTTTGTTGTACACTGCTTTGCCCTTTGGGCAGTTTTATATTAAATTGTTTTACTATATCTGAATGATTCTGTTCAATCAGAAAAGGTTAAACGTACCCTGAAACCCCCTTTTTTCTTCCTATTTCTATACTGGGTCCCACCTAACGGGCGACCCTATCAGGGTAGCAGCTCTTTTAAGTACTATTGTGTGCATAGTGTGGTACTTTTCGATATATATAGATATATATATATAAGTCATTTGCGAAGGCTACTCCTTTGGTTTTGTGTGATCCCATCCGTATCCCCTGGAAAATGGTCCATGACTGAAGGAGCCGGAGAAGGAGATAGAGCGCTATATTATACAGTAGTGAGGGGAGAGGACATCCGTGCCTTGCCCCCCGAGAAATCATAATAGGGTGTCCTCACTCCCCGTTTATATATATATGTGATGTGTAGGGAGTAGCATATAAATATCTGAATTGCTAGAATTTTCCACCAAACGCCTGGATCTCGAAAATCCGCTGGAGATGCTTCCAAGAAACAGTGTCAAATGCTTTCTCAGCGTCTAGCCATAATTTTGGGTAGGATTTTTAGGTCCTGGGTGAGCAGGGTAATGGGTCTGTAAGAGAATACTAGTTCTGGGTCTCTGCCTGGTTTTGGGAGAAGTATCGTATGTGATTCCGTAAAGTTAGGAAACGGAATTTGGTCTCTGTGTATCCCTTTATATAAAAGTGTGAGGACTGGTACTATGGCCCTTATTCTGATCGGTGCGGCCGGATCCAAATATGCGGCCAGGACCGTGCGTGCGAAACCCCGCCTTCCATACGGATCGGCAACTCCGTCCGTACGCGGCAAGAAGCTGTCCGAACGGACCGCATGTGTATTTTTCATGGAATACGCCTCCTCCATCTCAGGGAACCTCCCCCATCATTCGATGGTCGCAGACCATCGAATGCAGGACCGAGGGTTCCACCAGCTCCCGCAACCTCAGACCACACGGACATTTTTCCGTGCAAAAGCAGGGATCTGGGCGGGCAGCTGACATCCGGCGATGTCATATGTCCGCCCCCTACACGTGCGTCACGGCCGCATTACCATACGTACGCCCAGCGTTTGCATGGGAACGCCCATGAAACGCGGGGCGTACGCATATGGTAATGAGCCCAAATAGCCCTTCACGCCCCTCTCCACCCCCTGTTCGGAGTGTTCACATTTCATGCGGGATTTGGCCGAGACGCCTCTGCACATGCGCAGACACAAAACATCGGCGGCACGAACGCACGCGGATATTACCGCATCAACCAGAATAAGGGCCTATGTGAGGTTTCAAGATTTTTAAGTACTCTCCCGTGTAACTGTCTGGTCCCGGGGATTTCCTATTGGGAAGTTGTGGAATATTCTTATATTTCAATGAGGTATCTTGAGGACGGGACCCATGTTTGACCACAAAATGCATTTTTTTGTTGTATAAAACACATGAAATAAAAATATATTTTATTTGTGCAAGAAACAAGGTTTTAAAACATGAAACAAAAAAAAATAGAAAAAGATCACAAAGTGATTCTCAGAGGTAACTGTACAAGGTGGTATGCAAGCTGTAATTGATGTGGTAGGGTCATGTAATTAGCAACACCAGTTTAGGATGCGGTCTGCTTGCTGTTTAAAATTTGCCCATATTACCGTGGCACCTAGACGGGACAGTTCTGGTGCTTATGGGACTTATTTAGATTTAAGGTCGTTTGTTAATTAATTGCTATTGCATCCGCCGATATGCCTATATTTGCATATGCGCTACTGGTTAATGTATCACATCACCGGAATCCATACCATATTAATCATCCATGTGATCATCAGTCTAACTGTCACTGTTACAGGTGCTACTGATCTTATCAGTTGCTGCAAGTACTTATAGGGGAACCTGGTGAGTTTATTTTCATTCCATTCTTCGATGTATATTGATCTGACTGCTATATTTGTGGATATTTAGTCTTAAAAAGGGTCCTACTTTGGACCACAATGACCACAAGTCTTTCCACACAGATGATTTATACATTTCGGGGCCATTTCCCAGTGAGTTTTAGCTTTTTAAAGTTGTTGCATTTGGTAAATGGTGCTTCAGCCAATCAGCTCCTAACTGCCATGCTTCTCAGGACAGGTGGGAGCTGATTGGCTGGTGCATGTTTTTATGCAAATTGACTGTCATCTTTCAAACACATGACAGTTGGTTATCTAAAGTACAATTTGTCATATTGCCATAAGCTTCAACTCGGTGAGTGTCATTACTATATGGGTCCCATAGAGCGATGATAAGTTACACATATCTGATGTTGTGGTCTGACAATAGTGATACCTAAGTTGTTTTACTCTTTTTAAGAATTGAGATGAAAATGAAAAAAAAGGATAGCGAGAGACAGACAAAAGGGAAGCTGAAATCGAAGCCTCCATTGAAGTCCACTCTCCAGTCTAACATGGCTTGTGTTATATCCAAGACAAGCCGTAAGGGCAAGGCCTCCAGTGATCCTAGCAGAAACATCCTGTCTGATAACGCCGCCTTGGCCAATGGATTAGAAGGTATTGTGGTGATGATTAGCGTACATGCAGCCATGTGATCAGAGAACATATCATGTAGACCAGTGTTTTTCAACCACTGTGCAGTGGCACAGTAATGTGCCTTGAGCTGTTCTCAAGTGTGCCCCCAGATCTAGAGATACCCAAACTAGGGATGGCCATCGACCATCGATGATTAGAAAACATTGATGGTTTATGGCCGATGTTGAATAGTTTTGCCATCGATGGGGGGGGGGGGGACACCAGATGGTTTCCCACCATCGATGTCAAGCTTAATAAAAATAGTTTTGTTATGCCTGGGACATGGAGCATAGCTCCGCCCAGGACACCCATACAGCCCCACCCCTGCATTTTGATTGGCCCACATGCCAATCAGTCAAAGACAATGCATGACCATCGATATGTAAAAACATTGATGGTCATCCATTGCATAATTATGCACCATCGATGGCCAGTTACACTTTTGCCATCCCTAGCCGAAACCATGATGGCCATCCCTAGCCGAAACCAGTTTACAGCCACCCACGGTTCAACTGTTATTTAATGGTTTAATTCTTTTCATGTAAAGGGTCAATGTATTTTATTTTTTGTTACCTGTGGGGACCAGTGTGATTGTTTTTTAAATGAGGGCCAATAGGTTTTTTTTTTCCTGTGGGGGCCAATGTGTTTTTTCCTGTGGGGATCTCATGGTGTGCCTTGGCAATTTTAAAATCTTATTTAGTGTGTGTATACATGCTGGTGGGGAACCATGTTCCACTCCCATATGACCACTGCAGACCTCGTTCACCATTGGACTGTACCGGCAGACCAGGAACCCTGTTATGTTGCCCATATAGGCCTCAGGCTGTACGTTACCACTGTTTTATTTCTCCAACAGCCCTCCTAAGTCTTACTCACCTGAGTATTTCTCTGTCCCCACCATTCAGGTGTAACTGTGCCAAGGCTAAACAAGAAGGGTAGAGGGTTAAGGGGTATGGATACAAAAACACCTGTGAGGTGTTTCAGTCCTTATAGAGATAACGTTGGCTGTTATTGTGCTGGAGTTCTAGTGATATTAGAAGTCTCCGGTGAGTTTTGTGGCCATATCAGAGCACAGACCCCTCTTATATATGAGGTGACTTGTAATATGCATTATGTATAGTAATTTGTTATCCCTTATAGTAATTGTGCTGCAGTGGTGACACAATATACCAGTCACTAATTTAGTGTATACAGATACTGCAATGAGTGTGTGTGTAGTTACTGTTGGCTGTGTATAATAATACTGTGGAACATTGTGCTGATGCTGCTTTGTACATATTAGGAGCAGTTCGGCGCTGGATAAGGAGGAGCTCAGGAATGTATGATTCTGACCGATGCTCTAATGGTGAGTTAGACCCAATGAGATTATCATACCAACCCTACTAAGCTGTTATTACAGGTTCCACCACACAGCGGATCCATCACCTACCAGCAGGACACACAGGGGTTAGACAAGTCAGCCCAGTTACTGTAAATTGTTGGGATTCCCATGTTCTATGTTCTCTCCATACCTTGCATAGAGGAAGTGTGTGAGCGGCACCAGATATAGGGGCAGCCTTAAATAGGGATGGCCATTGTTGCAATTGCCATAGATGGTTGCTATCGATGGTAATAGTGCAACTGGCCATTGATAGTGGTGTACTATGCAGAGGATGACCATCGATATGTTAACCTATTGATGGTCATCCATTTTCTTTGACTAATTGGCCTATGGGCCAATCAAAACATAGGGGCGGGGCTTCAAGGATGCTGGGGGAAGTGCTATGCTCTGTGTCCTGGCCAAATGGGGTAAAAAAAAAGAAAAACTATTAATTTATTCTTGACATCGATGGAGGGAAACTATCTGGTTCTCCTCCATCAATGTGAAAACTATTATACATCGACCATAAACCATCAATGATTTTGAATCATCAATGGTTGATGGCCATCCTTAGCCTTGATGCTCCCCTACTATGGAGATGTCACTAGCTATACAGACAGCTGTACATGGCAGGTTCCCGCTGTGCTTAGGTTCATGCTCAGTCCCTCACCCCCAGGGGACTGACGTTTTAGGTCTGCTTTATAATAGGTGATGTTACATTACCAATCTATCCTGTGATATATGGATGGTGTGGTGCTGGCAACTTCCATCTTTGGCCGCATGTGCCTTTGTGTCTTATTAAAGCTCCATGTTCTCTTTAGTAGCATTGCTTCCGTCCTAGTTGTATTTGATCCTTTTTTCCTGAATGCAGATCCTCCAACATCTGAGCAAGTTAAAGCACAAGTTGTTCGTGCCCCCAAAGGTCGGGGATCCGGCCTGGTAACGCTGGCACAGACGCAGGGGAGGAGATGCAAAGCCAAAGTGTCTTCTCTGGAGAGCGCCCAACTTCTGCCAGTACCTGAAGATCATATGTTGGAACCGGAAGCATTAGAACTTGCACCACAAGCTTCTTTACAGATGAAGCAGCTGCACTGTGCTCCTATAGAAATGGGCTTTCCAGGTGACCCGCCAACTAAGGAGAAGAAAACTCGCAAGAGGAAAGCTGCTGAACAGGATGAGACTTCTCCCCTTGTACTCAGTCAGGATGAGTCTCACAGCACAAAGCGTGACATTGACATAACTACTGAGGAGGCCATTGTGGCAGAAGAACCACAAGAAGGCCTGTGTGAGAGCCAGTCTGCTAATGGCTTTGTAGTCACCACCAATCCCAGCAACTGCAGCACAACACAAATTGCAGGACAAAGCAGTGACAGTGAGGACCTTTCTGCTCTGGTCACCTCCAGTAAATGTGCCCCTGATAAGAACATTAATATTCCTAAGCCACAAGAGACTGTGAGCTCCCCGAACACAGTCACATCTCCACATACAAAGAAAGCAAGAAAAGACAAACATCGAGAGAAGCATCAGTGCTGTACACCCAGGGTGTACACATGGACATCACAGCTCAGTAAGTGATGCATCTCCTGTCCATGCGTAGTCCTTGCTGGTGAGCAGGAGGTCCCTGCATCTCCTATCCATGCTTAGTCCTTGCTGGTGAGCAGGAGGTCCCTGCATCTCCTGTCCATGCTTAGTCATCGCTGGTGAGCAGGAGGTCCCTGCATCTCCGGTCCATGCTTAGTCATCGCTGGTGAGCAGGAGGTCCCTGCGTCTTCTATCCATGCTTGGTCCCTGCGTCTCCTGTCCATGCTTAGTCCTTGCTGGGGAGCAGGAGGTTCCTGCGTCTCCTGTCCATGCTTAGTCCTTGCTGGTGAGCGGGAGGTCCCTGCATCTCCTGTCCATGCTTAGTCCTTGCTGGGGTGCGGGAGGTCCCTGCATCTCCTATCCATGCTTAGTCCTTGCTGGGGTGCGGGAGGTCCCTGCATCTCCTATCCATGCTTAGTCCTTGCTGGTGAGCAGGAGGTCCCTGCATCTCCTGTCCATGCTTAGTCCTTGCTGGGGAGCGGGAGGTCCCTGCGTCTCCTGTCCATGCTTAGTCCTTGCTGGGGAGCAGGAGGTCCCTGCATCTCCTATCCATGCTTAGTCCTTGCTGGGGAGCAGAAGGTCCCTGCATCTCCTATCCATGCTTAGTCTTTGCTGGTGAGCAGGAGGTCCCTGCGTCTCCTGTCCATGCTTAGTCCTTGCTGGGGAGCAGGAGGTCCCTGCGTCTCCTGTCCATGCTTAGTCCTTGCTGGGGAGCAGGAGGTCCCTGCGTTTTGAGTGTGAGGTGCGGCAATCCCCAGAGCAGTGCGAGGCAGCCACATAGGATGCGGTTACTGGTGTGTGATCAGTCGCCGTGGGAGGGGTTTGTTTCCTGGCTGCACTGGCTGATAGGGCCGATGCCGGGAATTCACTGTGGTCCCAGTGAGTGGATAGAACCCCATTGCTGGAACCTGATTTGTACCTACTGATATTAGGGACACTGCACCCACGTAGCCAACCACAGATCAGCGTGCGTGCTGTAATGGGAGATGAATGCACGCTCTTTAGTGATTGGCTATAGCTTACTATGGCTGCCCCATATTCCATACACCAGGGAGATGTATCAGGTGTGGATAACCACTGCCCGGCTGATTCATATCCTCCCCTAGACTGCTCTGTATGCCCTCACTGCCCAGATGTATTATGACAGAGGGGAGGGACTGGGGATGAGAGTGTAATGGTTGTACATATGACCATCCCAATCCCCAATTTTGCCACCTTAAAGTTGGTCAGCTAGAAAGTGAAATTCTGGATATCTGCAGCCGCTGTAACTTTATCAGCTGGGGAAATAGAGATCATCCTGACCCTGTCCGTGGCCTGGTGTCCACTAGCCGTTAGATGTAGGGAAGCCAATCCCGGGGCATTGTTTCAATCCCTGAGATTGGGGAATTGAAACAAAGAAAATGCCCCACATATTTACCTTTATCAACTGTTGCGGCCGGGAGCTGTGCGGGCTGGTGACTGGGAGACAACCGTGTTGTCTGTGAGCCCGGCCAGGAGAAACAATTTTTTGCAGGAGGCACATCTCGGCGGCGGGCGGCTGCTGCCTGGCAGGGGAGCGATGTGGGCGGAGCGATTGTTCGGGAACAATCCGAGCAGTGTCTGAGTGAGTGCTCAGGCGCTGGCCGGCTTTAGACTGAGCATGCGCAGTCTATTCCCGAAATCCTGAGATTCGGAAACTCCAATCCCAGGATTGAAGTCCAAGTGTTTTTGGGGCCAGATCCCAGGATCACGCCGATCCCGGGATTGGCCACCCTAGTTAGCAAGTGACATTGCACCCATATCGCTCTCCTGGCATTCCTGCCTACCCCACAAGATGGTGATCCTATTACCGCCAATGATCATTATCACTTTCATTAGAGCTACTTATATTGAATAACGGAATATGTATTGCGGAGGGCAGGTGCTGTCCTAGTGATGTAACTCCTTTCTTCTGTTCTATCTCTTAGGTGAATTGGATAATATGTCTGGCACAGAGAAGATCGGTTTCCTGGAGGACACACTGGAGGAGATCAGAAAGCGGAACATGTCCCTGAAGTGTGAAGTGGCTGCGATAGACAGGAGGCGCTTTGAGATACAGAACAAAGGCCGAAGAGGTGAGACTCGCTGTGTTTCCTCCTTGTGTTCACAGGACGGAGCTTCTGGCTACAAGGGAAGAACATATAGATGCCGGGGAGACTCTGAGCAATCTCCTCTGTGTGTCATCCATCATATAGTGTATGGGAGTATTCAATCTCAGTCAATATTCCTGACAGGCGGGAATATCGGCCATCCGTATTCAATCCCAGACTCACCTGTGCAGTTTCGACTTTGTTTAAAGTTGAATCTACATTATTGAAAACAGCTTCTAGATTGTTGACTCTGCGCCTTTGCTCGACTATCGGCGGCCGTTTTTGTTGATCCACGGATTTTCCGACTGTCCTAAGCTATTCTGTCAGTTGTAAACACAGACCTGACATTGAATAGGTAGAATGTAAACTCGACCTAA
Source organism: Crinia signifera (assembly GCF_055691185.1). Lineage (NCBI taxonomy): Eukaryota > Metazoa > Chordata > Amphibia > Anura > Myobatrachidae > Crinia > Crinia signifera. The sequence goes on along the minus strand of NC_139228.1, from coordinate 22,691,990 downwards.
TCTTGTCAGAAACACATGATATTACCACCTGTTGGAAATATCATCCAGGACTGAATACCCCTATATGACGGCTATTGATGACTCTGCATGTGGGTGCTCACAAACATTATAGGGTGCAGATACCCCTCCCATATAATAACAGAGCTGTGGCTCATTTCTGTATATAATGCTGTTATACTAACTTGTCTTTATTCCCACCAACAGTGCACAATACAAGAGGATCCATGCACTCCTGGCTTTCAGATTCTGGAATGAGTTCCTCGTCCTCTTCTGACCGCAAAACATACCAGCATTAGTGTTCAGGTGATACGTACCACCACCTGCTCCCAGCGGTGGCTGCCATGGGAACGCATGAAGCACTCACCAACTTGCTTCACCAATTTTATTTATTTTTCCTTCTTCTTAAATAAAAAACTTAGGGATAGTAGACTACAGTGAGAAGCTTCTTGTTTTGTCTTATCAGAGGAATGACACTGTCAGGAGTTTGGGAAATGTCTGAATAATGTTTCCCAGAGCTCCCCTGTGCCCCAACTCAAAGCAAGTGCATAACACAAAGGTCGGGGGACTATTCCAAATAATGTCACAGCAGCTGCACTTACCCACCGAGCCGCACTTTATTGTCCCCTGGATTCATGTACATTGCTGATAGCACTTGCAGCATACAGAACCTGCAAAGTCCAATGTGTCCAGCAGAGGGACCAGTGTTATAGCTGTAAGCAGACACAATAAGTTGTGAATGGACGGGTAACGCAATGGAAGAAAATCTTCCCTTACAGGGATCTGCAGCACAGAAATGTGTAGTTTAGAGGCTTGGCATAAATGAGGACAGGAATCAAGAGGGAAATATGGGAGACTATAGGACCAATGAATTACATTTTGGTATAGTCAGTGGTATAATACTGAGCAGGTTGGGTAGAGAGTAAAGCTGTCCACACATCAGGGGGATGTTGCTCTAACCCGCCAGCTAGTAGGAATGATTATCAGCCAGTGTATGGGGTAATGTGTAATCCAACATTTGCCCCCACACACCAAACATGGCCGCTCCACCTAGTATGGTTTGTTGTTTCCAAGTAATCCTTCTAGTTTTAGTTGGACAGTTGGATGCTTGGAGGAAAGTTGGTTTGGTGTATGGCCAGCGTAAGGTAATCATATCATAGACTATCAAAGGCAAGAAATGAATTATATGTAATAAACCCCATATGGTATAATAGTCAAGATGAATAGCAATGGAGTCTTGGCCGTAAGTAGTCATCAACAGCCCATGATAGACAGCCCCCGCACTCACCTAATCCAACCGGCTGACAGCTGTGACATCAAATGGTCTTGAAGCATCCACCATCTAGGAATCTGGTGTCTCTGTCATTCAGGAGGAAGACATTTATTGTACATGTATTCAGCAGGTTTTATTCTTCATGTGGCCCTTCACATTATTCTTCCATTTATATGCCAACAAGTTATCGCCAGCTGCTGAGATGCAGTATTACAGTAACACAGCCGTGATAGAACTGTGCTTCACTCCATAGGATAATACATGTAAATAATCCTCTGTGAATCTTGTATTGAAGAGTGTTGCCTGTACATTAATGTGGCGCAGTGCATATTACTGATGGTCCAGGACCTGCAGGTGAGCATCCAGCCTTAGTGGCAGGCGGGGGTTGTGTGATTGGGGAGATCTCATTCTGTCCCTGATCCCCTGGCTCTATTAATATTACTAAGGGAAACTTCATTTTGCTATAAATAAGGAAGAAAACTACAAAATAAAATAGGGTACTTGTGTAGTTTCACAGCTGCAGTTACGTAGTTTACGTAGTGCTGTATTGAGAATACCAATACAGCACTATGCTGCCTACGTAACCTACGTAAGTGCTTCTGGAGCCCTGAAACTACACAATGGTTGATATCCCCAGTATCCACGTCATACCCCCAGTATCCACGTCAGAGTGGAGTTAATTTTGTAAAGTGTGGCGAGCGCAGCGAGCCACCGAGCCCTCGCTGCGCTTGCCACGTTTGTCACACTTTATAAAATCAACTCCACGCCAGAGGTTCCCAGACGCAGTTCTCAAGATACCCTAACGTGCCAGGTTTTCTGCATATCCATGCTTGGCCACAGGTGACGTATGGTGTGTACACACGGCAGATGCTGCCGTGAGATGCGAGTCCCGCCGCGATCAGATCGCATCGGGACTCCCATCTCGCGGCATGCTAGAGAGGCACAATTTAGACTATATAGTGCAGATCTGCACTATATAGTCTTGCCTGCCCTCTCTATTTGGCTGCCGATATGCGCTTACACGGGAGCATGCAATTTGGCTTCCGATGTTCCCTATATCGGGAACATCGGAAGCCAAATCTTACAGTGTTTACACACTAGTACAGTGGTTCCCAAACTGTGTGCCGTGGCTCCCTGGGGTGCCTCGGGACACTTGCAGGGGTGCCTCGGGTTGGTCGTCCAGGACCAATTCAAATTATTTATTATCAATTATTTCTGGACAAAACCAGTGCTTGTGGCTGCCAATCATAAAATATGTACAATCAGATCCAAATCCTGCCCTTTACCACATACTGAACCTAAGAAGCACATATAAACACAATCTGGTACTCTTTACTTAGAAGGGCGCCCACGATTTTGATCGTGGGCATCGTTAGTAAAAAATCTCGGGCATCTCGGGCATTGAATGCACTAAAAAATCGGGTGCGATCAACCGACGAGATGCCCGAGATTTCCCATAGGGAACAATGTTAAATGTCTCAATTGACCCAATTTTCCTGTTCAATGCCTCAATTGACCCGATTTTTCCATAGGAAACAATGTTAAATGGGCCACAGAGGCCAAATAGGCACCCTGAAGTGTATAATGGCCACCCGAATTGTTAACGCCACCCCACGATCAACGTCAACCCGATGCGTGGCGAGCGCAGCAAGCCCGCGAGGGGCGTCGGTACGCGTCCTACGACCTATTCATACCCCCACTATCCACGTCGGCGTGGAGTTGAGAATAGAAAGTGTGGCGAGCGCAGCGAGCCACCGTGCCCGAAGCGTGGCGAGCGCACGCGGACAGCTGTGAAGCCCGCGAGGGGACGCGGATACCTGTGAAGGTATCCGCGTCCCCTCGCGGGGCTCGCTGCGCTCGCCACGCTTCGGGCTCGGTGGCTCGCTGCGCTCGCCACACTTTCTATTCTCAACTCCACGCCGACGGATAGTGGGGGTATGAAAAGGTCGTAGGACGCGTACCGCCGCCGCTCGCCACGCTTCGGGTTGACGTTGATCGTGGGGTGGCGTTAACAATTCGGGTGGCCATTATTCACTTCAGGGTGCCTATTTGGCCGCTGTGGCCCATTTAACATTGTTTCCTATGGAAAAATCGGGTCAATTGAGGCATTGAACAGGAAAATCGGGTCAATTGAGACATTTAACATTGTTCCCAATGGGAAATCTCGGGCATCTCGTCTGTCGCATCGCACCTGATTTTTTAGTGCATTCAATGCCCGAGATGGCCGAGATGGGCGCCCTTCTAAGTAAAGAGTACCCACAATCTACTTAATTTGATATATATTTTTTGGGGCCTAGGGGTGCCTTGGAAAAATTCTGATACTCTAGGGTGCCGTAATTAGAAAAAGATTGGGAACCCCTGCACCAGTAGAACCTCAGTCAATCTGATTTTACCATCTGCGCTCAGCCATGGATTTCTTTAAAACCTGGACCATTACTTACCACCTGCCTTGAAGACTGTATTTGGGAACCTGCACCTTATACCGTGCTCACGATCTCTGGATAATTGATTGGAATAGTGTGGGTTGATTGACATTATAATTAGAGATGTGCAGACTCGGATTCCAGAGATCCCCCACGGACGTCATCATTCCGAGCACGGTTCCGAGCAGCACTCGGAGATTCCCGCCTGACTCGGGTCCGTCAGCATGGTCAGAACGTCATCTCCCGGCTCCGGATTTCGCGAGGCTTTAAATAGCAGCTGCTGCTCCCGCCATCTTCCCTCCAGTCTAGTAGTGGGTTGGGAGAGAGTGTGTTGGTGCTGCTGTTGGGGCTTAAACTTGAGCTTGACCTTGAACGCAATATTTTTTATTCGCTGGGGCTGTCTCTCAGTGCTGCTGTGTAGTCTAACTGTGTACTTGTAGTACTACTGTCTCCTCTGTGCGGTCTACCTCTGGTGTGCTGTGCTGTAATTATTTTATTCGCTGGGGCTGTCTCCCTCAGTGCTGCTGTGTACTCTGTTCTCCTCTCTGCTTAGGGTGGGCTCTCCCTAGCAAGGAGGACAGTCTAAAGGCCCCCACACACAGCACAATTTTCAGGCATTTTCTGAGCGATTTTACTAAATTGCTCAGAAAATGCCTGAAAATGCATGTAAATCGCTGTGTATATAGCCCACACAGCGATTTACATGCGCGCACCCGCCGTTCTGAATCTGTCCAAGATTCAGAACAGACGGGCTGTACAATTCAGAGCAGTAGCTCAGAAAGCTCCTGCTCATCTCCCGCATGTGTGGCTGCGGGCAGATGAGCAGGGCTGTTCTGAGCGACTGAAGCCCCGCTGAACGCCGCCGCCGCTGCACCTGAGAGTCCGGACACCACCGCCGCCGCTGATCCCGATGACAGGCACCGCCGGAGACCACCGCCGAGCCGATGACGTCACACCGCCGGAGACAGCCCTCCTGATGACGCCGCGGGACAGAGCCGCGATGCTGGACTCCAGAGTAGGTAAGTATATCTATTTTTTTCCCACTGTGCCACCAATGTTTGGGGGGCGAATATCACTATACCACCAACGTAATATCCTTAATTATCTCCATCCTGGGGTGGGGGACTATCTCCACCAATGTATGGTATCTATGTCCACCAATGCATGTATGGACTATCTCCACTATGTATATATGTATATGTATGTGTATATATATATATATATATATATATATATATATATATGTGTATATATATATGTGTATATATATATATGTGTGTATATATATATGTGTATATATATATATATGTGTATATATATATATATATGTGTGTATATATATATATATGTGTATATATATATATATATGTGTATATATATGTGTGTATATATGTGTGTATATATATATATATATATCAGGGTTGCCGACTTTAACATTCTCCTCTCCGGGAGAAGCCCGGAGAGGAGAGTTTCAGCAGCCGCTCAGGGGGCGGGGCTTAGGAGTGACATCACTAAGCCCCGCCCCCATACTGGTAAAAGCAGCAAATTCAGGGATCTCCATGGAGGGGGCGGGGCTAAAATGACGCGATTGTGCCGTTTTAGCTCCGCCCCCCTCCTCTGAGACCCGAGGATTGCGGCATTTTAATGCCGCGATCCGGGGGTCAGCAGGGGTCACCCCTGAATCCGGGAGGGTTGCCCACCCTTCCGGGGGCTGGGAGGGGGTACCCGATTTTCGGGAGACTCCCGGAAATTCCGGGAGGGTCGGCAAACCCTGATATATATATATATATACACACATACACAGTGCAGTTTGATGGCATGTGCGGCGTGACAGTCGTGACATATTTGAAATCTCCCATGCTGAATCTCCCAATTTGAATCTCTGACACAAATCTCTCTGTATGTGGCTCATTGTCTGAAATGAGCCACAAGAGTGAAATCTCTTGTGCTGAATCTCCCGTTATGTATCTCTGGCACACATCTCTGCGTATGTAGGGCCCTTAACTGTGTACCTGTAGTACTACTGTCTCCTCTGTGCTGGGGCCTACCTCTGGTGCTGTGCTGTAATATATATTATATGAATAATTAATTATATTATATACAGTATATAATAGTGCTGCCTGCACTGAATCTGCCAGTATTATTTAGTTACTCAGTCCACTGTTGCCACTGGCAGTGCTACTGCCTACCTAGTGTACCTACCTAGTACATACTAGGCTGCTATATCTAATATAATTAAAAAATAATACTTGTGCTGTGTGGGACTGTAAAAAATAATTCCATGCTGCTGGTGCACTGATGTGTGCCACTGCCAAGCAGTACCTAATAATAAAATTAATTATTATAAATTCTGCTGGTGCACAATACTAGTATTGCTGACGTATCTACCTGTCTTGTGCCTAGTACTGTCTTATCTACCTGTCTGGTGCCTAGTACTGCCGTATCTACCTGTCTGGTGCCTAGTACTGCCGTATCTACCTGTCTGGTGCCTAGTACTGCCGTATCTACCTGTCTGGTGCCTAGTACTGCCATATCTAGCGCTGCAGTGCCACTCTTACATGAGCCACGTGTTTGTGCCGCACACTTGTGTGGCTTAGCATAGTTATCCAGCTAGCTCGGTGCAACCTTTTGCCCTAAAACAATATTGTGAGGTGTTCAGAATAGACTGGAAATGAGTAGAAATGAATGTTATTGAGGTCAATATAGCGTAGGAGCAAAAAAACCCCAGAAATTCTGCGATTTTAGCAGTTTTTATGCTTTTTTAACAAAAAAATCAGAACCCAAAACCCAAAAAATTCAAACACAAAACACTTAGGAGGTGTTTTGCCAAAACCCATTAGAACCCAAAACCTCAAGGTAATCAGAGCCCAAAACCCAAAAAGTGGCCGGTGCACATCCCTAATTATAAGGAATCGGGACATCTGTCAGAATGAACTTAGGTCTACAGTCATTAGGTCGACCCCACTAGGTCGACTGGCAGGAAGGTCGACCTGACTTATGGTCGACATGGGCCAAGGTCGACATGACTTAAGGTCGAATTTGCATAAAGGTCGACATGAGGAAGGTCGACTGGTCATAAGGTCGACATGGGTTTTTCACTGTTTTTTTATCCGAATGTCGACACAGTCGACATGGACACAGTTGGCAATGAGAATCGGGCCCTCGCATCGCTCGCTTCGCTCGCAATGCTTCGAGCACGGTGCCTCGCTGCGCTCGGCACACTATTTTATTCTCCCACCACGCCCTAGTGGATGGTAGGGCATGAAATACCACCTGTCGGCACATGTCGGCTCAAAAAACAGTGAAAAACCCATGTCGACCTTATGACCAGTCGACCTTCCTCATGTCGACCTTTATGCAAATTCGACGGTACTTCTTTACTTTCACGGCGCCACTAGATTAGGACAGATAGGAAATCGCGGTCATCGCGGGCATTGAATGCACTAAAAAATCGGGTGCGACGCGATGCCCGCGATTTCCCATAGGGACCAATGTTAAATTTCTCAATGAACACGATTTTCTGTTCAATGCCTCAATTGACAAGATTTTTCCATAGGAAACAATGTTAAATGGCCCACAGAGGCCAAATAGGCACCCTCAAGTTGTTAACGCCACCCCACGATCAACGTCAACCCAAAGCGTGGCGAGCGGCGGCGGTACGCGTCCTCCGACCTTTTCATGCCCTACTATCCACTAGGGCGTGGAGTGAGAATAGAATAGTGTGGCGAGCGCAGCGAGCCACCGAGCCCGAAGCGTGGCGAGCGGACGCGGATACCTGTGAAGCCCGCGAAGGGACGCGTTTACCTGTGAAGGTATCCGCGTCCCCTCGCGGGGCGCGCTGCGCTCGCCACGCTTCGGGCTCGGTGGCTCGCTGCGCTCGCCACACTATTCTATTCTCACTCCACGCCCTAGTGGATAGTAGGGCATGAAAAGGTCGGAGGACGCGTACCGCTGCGCTCGCCACGCTTCGGGTTGACGTTGATCGTGGGGTGGCGTTAACAATTGTGGGGGTCATTTCACACTTGAGGGTGCCTATTTGGCCTCTGTGGGCCATTTAACATTGTTTCCTATGGAAAAATCGTGTCAATTGAGGCATTGAACAGAAAATCGTGTCCATTGAGAAATTTAACATTGGTCCCTATGGGAAATCGCGGGCATCGCGTCGCACTCGATTTTTTAGTGCATTCAATGCCCGCGATGACCGCGATTTCTAGTGGCGCCGTGAAAGTAAAGAAGTACCAATTCGACCTTAAGTCACGTCGACCTTGGCCCATGTCGACCTTAAGTCAGGTCGACCTTCCTGCCAGTCGACCTAGTGGGGTCGACCTAATGACTGTAGACCTAAGTTCATTCTAATAGATGACCGCTTCCCAATTATAATGCCTCACTGTGCAGGTAAATGCTATCACTTGTGCTGTGTGCGGGTCTTTATTTAATACCACTGAGTACGTCCAAGTACCTCACTATAGCTGCCAAGCCGGCTGTGTGACATAGTATAGCTTGGCCAGTTCCCATGGCAACTTATACTGTGTTACTTGGGACAGTGGCGCACTATGGCTGTTACTCAACAAAACTCCCTTATTACTAATTTGCAATGAAATGATTTATAACGCTTAATTGCTTTTCTTTTGTGTGCAGAAGTCTGTGAGTTGTACGAAGAACACTTATAAAGAATGAATGCCAACAGCCCGTCCATCACATATGATATCAGCCAGATGTGTCATTGATGACCTCGCAGATCTTAGCTGTCTGGTGTAAGTGTTGTATACTCTGTATATTAGACCATTATGGGAGTGTCTGCTAGTTCCTTCCAGTTGAATACGATGTGTATGGCTGTTATGGGGATCACTGGAGTCACTTTGGGCCTGATTCAAGTCCAATTAGTTCCAGGCGTATTTGTTTGCGAATGGGAAAAAAAAATCATGGGGCAGGACCTAGAGTGGTAAAATAGGCAACGCTTTGTTTTTATTGTTTATAAATGACGAGTTAAAGTTAATTAATACAAATGAACAGCTTGACATAACCAGACACGGACTGAATGGATATTTGGGGTCTAGTTGTTTTCCCCGTATATTGGGTACAAAGGAATTCCACTGGTTTTGATGCCCAAAGCAACTGTCAAAAACGTAAGAATTGCAGATTTGTTTTATGTGACAGCTGCAGCCTCTGGTTCTCATGTTAACAGCCAGAAAGACTCCGGTAAATATTATCTCTACCCCAGAGAGAAGAAAGTCACATACACATTATTATATAAAGGTCCTAGAGAAACAGTCCTCGGCTTTCTGTGAACACAGAACAGAGAAATGAGGGTAATATGCGATCTTTATGGTGGGATGTTGTGTCCCCAACATAGTACCATTAAATGACAGGGGCTGGTCATAGTGGTAATTAGGATACTGATTCTAATCAGAGAGAGCTACAGGCCTGATTCTGGTTGGTTTTCAAAAGCAAACTTCTTCTTTAATGGACAAAACCATGCTGCACTGCAGGTGGGGCAGATGTAACATGTGCAGAGAGAGTTAGATTTGGGTGGGGTGTGTTCAAATTGCAGTGTAAGAATAAAGCAGCCTGTATTTACTCTGCACAGAAACAAAATAACTCACCCAAATCTAACTCTCTGCACATGTTACATCAGCCCCATATGAATATTTACTTACAAGTGCGGTGTGGCCGGGTGGGTGGGCGATGGAGCTGGGAGGATGCAGCCTGGGTGGGTGTCGGGCGATGGTATGGGGTCCGAATGCAGGCACTGGCAGCCTGGGTCGGCGGTCTCATGGAGGCGGCGGGAGGTCAGCGCGGTGCGCACAGGATGATGAGGCGGTAGTTGTGTGGCCTGCGCAGCGTAACCTCTGATGTCGTTTACGCTGCGCAGAGCCGCACTGTCCGGGACGGGAGAAGCCGGGCAGCATCTGAGCACTAGCTCAGACGCTGCTCGGCGTTAGACTACGCATGCGGAGTCTAATCCCGAAATCCCGGGATTGGAAACTCCAATCCCGGGATTGAAATCCCGGTGTTTTAGGGGCCAAATCCCGGGATCCCGCCGATCCCAGGATTGGCCACCCTAGTCCCAACTCTACCTTTTAGGGTTTTGGGAATTATGTTACATCGCTCAGCACACAGTGCTGTATAAGCGTAGTATTTATGTAGTATTCTACGTGTTTTTTATTAATTTATGAGACATCTGTTGTATCTACTTCTTTACTGCTCTAATAAGCTACCCATACAAGTTCCGATAAACATGCTATAATGTTAATGATGCAAGGTTATTAGTATAATTAATACAGTTTAGAAAGTGATGTTGAATTATTATGTTATATTATACAGTACATAATGTCTGTTTATGGGAAATTCTTTTTATACTTTATATATTTGGTAGAACTGAATCCTGCCTTCCATTGCCCATGCACAGACCAGCGGGACAGCTTATACATGCAGTAGCGGGACAGCTTATACATGTAGAGAGGTGGAGGAGCGAGAATTTAGGGTAAGGGCCGGATGCACTAAGCTTCAAAAGTGATAAAATGGAGACTAATAAACAACCAACCAATCAGCTCCTGCCTGACGTTTTTCAAACACAGTCTGTGACATGGCAGGTAGGAGCCGATTGGCTGGCTGTTGATTACTCTCCATTGTATCACTATTAAAGCTTAGACATCTGGCCCTAAGTAAGTAATCTTATCATTATAAAAAATCACACATCCATTTACAACTCACTCGCCATTGAATGACTTTCCCTGTCTGTGCTTAGTCCAGAGCCTAGTCCTCCTGTGCAATAGAAACAGGCTAATCGGGTTCGGAGCGGATGTAACACGCCTTACCTGAAACCACCGCTGCTTCCCTGATACCCCCATAAAACGGCCGGGTGACACCCCTAAACCTTGTCTTCCTGTCAGTCAATTTACAGCTAGTGACCACAATAGATGGTGGATTTTTGCTTAATGGCCACACGTATACGCAAAAATAACACTCAAGTCATCCTGGAATAGGAATAGAACGCGCTGATTAATATTGCTGCAAGGGTCCGGTCAGTGGATATAGAGCTACAACTCACTTCTGTCACTAAAACTGCATCATAAACAGAAAAAAAAAAAGATAATGGTAACAACATAAGCCAATAATAAAAGATATTTGCGGGATCATGATTATGAAAGAGACACAGGCACATTTCTTTGTCATAAATTACCTTTATTACAGATATTATACTAAGGTGTTACCCTGCAAGTCAGGGTTGCCTACTTGTAATGTCTCCTTTCTGGGAGAAGCCTGGAGAGGAGACTGTCAGTAGCACTTCGGGGGGTGGGGCCTTATGTAGACGCGATTTTCATTTTTAGTCCCGCCCCATCATCTCCAAAAAGCCATGAATCGAGGGAAAGTTGCCGGGGGAGGGAGACACATGGTTTTCTGGAGCCTCCCGGGCATTCCTGTTTGTAGGCAACCCTGCTGCAAGTTATTCTCCAAACAGCAATTGATCTGCATCTTGACCTGCCAGCCTAATCTTCCCCTTCTACCAGCTACTGATCAGGTCACTGTGACCTATTTCCTGGCTCGGTCTAAAAGGGTCGTCCCCAGTGTGAAATTGAGCTCAGGACACTTGGAGATGACATCATAACACAAAGGAACAACTTTGTCAGCATTATGAATCTCTCACAGCGACAAATACGGCCGAGTCAATTCATCAAAGTTTTGTTAAATATTGTACCCAAAAAATAGCAGATATTTTGAGGATCTCTTACAGCAACATCAGCACTCAAAGGGTAAATGAAAAGGTTTGCGTGGCAATTTTCAAACCTATTTTCTCTTGGTACTCAAAGGGTAAAGGTGCCCAATTGCTGAAGGGGTGTGGAAATTTAAACTTGTGTCAACCTTTTTCAGTGTTCAAATTTGATCAGAAGTTTTTGTGGGTGTATCAATGTCAACACTTTAGTGTGCAGCGTACCCTTGCATGGCTAGCTTTGTTGGTATGCCTTTTTCCATCTTATACCCCTTTTACACCAAAAATCCCAGATCTGACCTGGTATTCGGAAGAAGGATCCAAGCCGGGTCAGATCCGGGATTTACACCGTTTACACTGCGGAGCCCATCCGCAGTGTAGACGGAAACGGCGCTTGGAGATGGCATCCGTTGTCCGGGAGGTGAATGGATGCTGCACACAGGCATCCATTCACCTACTCCGCTGCTGCTGTCTGCAGAGTATAGGGACAGCAGCGCAGGCTGTCTCTGGCCCCCCCCCCCCGTCCAACCTGCGGTTGTTGCGGTCCGCAGGTTGCACGTCCTCCATTGATGTAAATGGGAGCCGGGTCAGATGACCCGGCGTACCCATTTACACCGGCCTTTACCCAGGTCCTAGCCGTGTTCTACTCAGGCCAGGACCTAGGTAGAAGTCCCGCGTAAAGGGACACGGCGTGTCCCATTTACACCGCCGCTGACCCGCCGAAGTCATAGTCCACATGGATGGTGAAAATTCATATTGACTTTTTCATGTTTCGCCTTTTGGTCTATGTCGACAATATGGTGTTGACTTATTGATTACTGGGCAGCACGGATGTTTAGCATTACTGTCTCACAGCACCACGGTCATGGGTTCTATTCCCACCTAACTGTGTGGTTTAACTGTGTGGAGTTTATATATTTTTTCCTGTGCTTGCGTGGGTTTCCTCCGGGTACTCCGGTTTCCTCCCACAATTCAAAAATATACTGGTAGGTTAATTGGCTTCCAACAAAAAAATTAACCATAGAATGTCTGCATGTGCGTGTACATGTGGTAGGGAAACACTGGGTTCTTTATCTCCAGTGATCACCTCACGCACATGTGGGGACTGATGAAGCAGCCGTCACAAAAACTCAGCCAGATCAACCGTGACCAAAATGTCTGCAATGATGAATACTACTGAAAATACACCACAACTCTCCATCATATGCGAAATAAACAATGTCCTGGGCCCTTGGCCTCCAGTCTCTTTTTCAGCACAGTTCTCTGACTGTAGCAGGGTCAGGCAATAAGTGTCTCTCCCACTGTTGCAGATCTACACATCCCATCATGCAACCGTTTTAGCATGGCCAAATAGCAAAACTATGTCAGGGCATTTTCTACTACAGCTGGAGGGACACTTACTGACCACCCCTGGTCTGGAGCGTCCATGGCATCCCTTGTGCTCCAGTACACCTCAGGCCTAAAGCCCCACAAACACTAAGCAATATTTTAGTGCTCATATCCCACCTTCTGAGAGATATCATTTACAATATCGCCTTGTGTGTATGCTAAATATCAGCATACATGCACACTCCCGCGGGTGGTTAACGATGCCCTCTGTCGTCCTCCCTGTACAGACGAGGGAGTGCATCGTTAACGAGAGCTGAGTATGTCCCCCACTCCCTCCCGGCGGCATCGACAAGTGTGTATGTACTTGACGGAGCAGGCATCGCGCCGGGTCCCCGTCGCCGCCAATATCCACACATCACATAAAGCAAAACCCACACAATGAACATTACAGGTATCCTCCACATACTGGGACATATATAAAAAGCCTGATATAGTGGAAGGCATAACTCATCAGCCAATCAACTCCTTACTGTTATTTTTAAAACCCTGCGGATTGGCTGATGCTTTATCACATCACCAGGCTTAATACATCTGCCCCCACAGTGACAGATGCCATAACAGAGATGCAGCATATACTGCTCAATAATACAGCACAAGCACAATGCACACTCTCTAAGTACAATACAATCATTACACCACCACCACACAGGCCGCACCACTGAGCCGGCCGACGTTGTTGTCATCCATCAAGCACACAGCAACAGGTGCTAAATAACTGAAGATTCCATTTGTAAAATCTGAATAAATTATTACACAATTACATCCAAGCAAAGTGCATTCTGAAATTACAGGAAAATACCAACAATTGTCTTCATCCAATATGACATCTGTAGTATATAAGGGACATAATGACCAATAATAATAACACTATAATAATTATATATAGCTGTGAAGATAAGATTGGGCATCTTCCATGAATCTGCTAGTTGCCTAAGCATCATGGGAGATATAGGGGTCATGCCAAGTTGCACTGACATTGCAGCGGCACTGCATTTTGCACCCCTCACACAGCCCAATTACGGTGCAGCTATTGCCACCCTAACAGGTGGGTGTGATAAATCCGTACCGAATTGGATTGACCCCTTATACAGCAAATTAAATGTGTATTCATTGTGAAACAAATATATATAATTGTATTCTAAATAGGATTTTCAGATTTTCTTTGGAGAAAATACTAGCTTGGCCCCCCCAAAATATATACCAACTTATATTTAGCAGTGACCTCACAATGTAGACCGCAGCTATAAAGTAATATATATACCTGTATGAAATCCTTTAACAATTACACATATAAACATTTCCAAAGCTTAAACTTAATATACATACAATTGGATTTGTTTACTTTCCGTAGGCCTAGCTGACCTCATTCACGGCCAAACAAAATGTAATGTCGTTTGGTCTTTTCGACGGCACAACAGTAATACTATCAGTGTGAACGGTTGGCATTGGCTTCATAGATCGGAATCAGTTACAAAATACTGTTGATCTCCCGAGTACAGTTTTCCTTTTAAATGAAAACGATGTATGGAGGATCCCGTAAAACACAATCAGTTTGGTCGTAAACACAGCGTCTCTAGCCGCCGAAGGCTTGTCCCCTTTATATGAATTCATGCAGCGCTAAAATCACAGGAACACATTGTGCAGAGCGATCTGTGCCCGTCTACTAGGTAGCTTATAACAAGAGCCTTAAATAAATAAAAAGGACTATAAGACTCCAAATCCGATGTCTTTGACATGCGATGCAGCATTATAGGCACATGAGTCTGTTCAATGCATCTCCTCGAGACGTACACACACAGTGTAATATGTGGACATGTCACAGACTATTTCAAACCTACATTTCCCAGCGGTATGTGGTCTGTAACACTCTATTTACCCATCAAGCCTCTCAGATAAATAACTTGAATAGAATTGTTCTTGAACGTTGACAGCTCGTCAATTCGATAATAACACTTCACATACGCACTGGGGTTCCACGAAAACTTTCTGAGCGAAGGGGGAGATGATAAAACAGCTAGAAATGTAAAAGCGAGAAGAGGTTATACCGGTAACGTCACTGATTTCAAGGTGAAAGACACATGGAAAAAAGCAGCTGGTCTTCAGGAACGAACATGACGACATCACGCAATGCCATCCATTGTCCGCCAGTAATTAATCACCGGCCGAGGGTCTTAAGAGTTGAAAGTTCAGAACCTGTTGGTCAATGAAATGTCCCAGGATCCTTACTCTATGGACCAAGTCCATGCAAAAGATGTGCCGTAGATATTCAAGTTGCTTGGATCAGCTCCCATTGCTGACTTAGCAGGTCTGACTGGCAGGGGTTAATTAGGACCCTGGGGGAATGGGTGTCCAAACAAAGTGCGCTGCTCAAATGCTGTAAGAAGTGTCCTTTCAACTTCCATTTCTGAGAAAGACAGGAAAGCAGAATCAGCGTCAACAGTGATTGGTCAATAGCTCAACTAAAAACAAATCGGTACTTATGTAGTATCTGGGCTGCCGATTTTCTGATTGTAGACCTTACCTTAAGGCCTACAATCAGATGCGATTCGACGCGATTTTCGGCAAAATCGCATCGACTCGCATCCGATATTGCATGCAATGCGATTCGATGCGATTTTGTATAGGATTCAATGTTAACAAGGTCCTGTTCATTTCCCCACTATCCAAGTGGGCATAGAGTTGATTTTATAAAGCGTGGCGAGCGAACACAGATTTCTTAAAAAGTATTCTGTGTCCGCTCGCCACGGGTTTATATCCAACTCCATGCCCACTTGGATAGTGGGGAAAGGAAAAGGACCCCTTTTTCCCCTTGAATTCTATGTTAAAATGGACTCAGACCATTTTAACATTGAATCCTATGGAAAAATCGGGACCATCGCATCACATACGATTTGGTCGCATGCGATGCGATGCTACCTATCCGACCCGATTTCTAAATCGGACGCCCAGATACTACAGAAGTACCAACAAATCTAAATAAAAGGGTTGAATGAGAACGTTATTGTACACGTAGGTAAATGGCTGCTATTGGCCAGTGAGTAATTTATCTTCTTACCCAACAAACAGACTTATGTCTAGTTCTGAGTGATCAAGCAAGTTTGCTTGACTGTGCAATGTCCTAAACTCATCCATATAGGCTATATTCAGATCTCACAGAATCAAGTCATTAGCTCCACCTGTGGATCTTTCAAATTTGGGTACTTGTTTCCTATCTGGGCGCCCACTAAGTTAATTGCGCACCATGCTATTCTCCGTAGAGAAATCGGATCGCATCGCATCGTACACATACACGATATTGAACGATGCGATGCGATGCGATGCGATCCGATTCGATTTCCCATAGGAAACAATGTTAAATGGCTCAATTTAGTCAAATTATCATAGGAACAATAGTAAATGGGCCAAAAACACCCCTGAACATTGAAATGTCCCCCCAAAAGTAGTTGACGCCACCCCGCCATCAACGTGAACCCGAAGCGTGGCGAGCGCAGCGAGCCCGCGAGGGGCGGCGGTACGCGTCCTCCGACCTTTTCATGCCCTACTATCCACGTCGGCGTGGAGTGAGAATAGAATAGTGTGGCGAGCGCAGCGAGCCACCGAGCCCGAAGCGTGGCGAGCGCAGCGAGCCCCGCGAGGGGACGCGGATACCTTCACAGGTAAACGTGTCCCTTCGCGGGCTTCCCAGGAGTCCGTGTCGCCCGCGAGGGGACGCGTATAACTGTGAAGGTATCCGCGTCCCCTCGCGGGGCTCGCTGCGCTCGCCACGCTTCGGGCTCGGTGGCTCGCTGCGCTCGCCACACTATTCTATTCTCACTCCACGCCGACGTGGATAGTAGGGCATGAAAAGGTCGGAGGACGCGTACCGCCGCCCCTCGCGGGCTCGCTGCGCTCGCCACGCTTCGGGTTCACGTTGATGGCGGGGTGGCGTCAACTACTTTTGGGGGGACATTTCAATGTTCAGGGGTGTTTTTGGCCCATTTACTATTGTTCCTATGAGAATTTGGCTAAATTGAGCCATTTCACATTGTTTCCTATGGGAAATCGAATCGGATCGCATCGCATCGCATCGTTCAATATCGTGTATGTGTACGATGCGATGCGATCCGATTTCATTACGGTGCCGTACGTAGAAAACCTGGGCGCCCAGATAGGAAACAAGTACCCAAATTTGTGTTAGTGAGTGCACCTGTGCACCAGCTAGGTGGTATGGAAAACGTGAACTGTTGGTAGAGCTCAAGGACTGGAGTTAGCAACTCCTGCCATAGTCTGCTCAATGTTTTAAAGTGGTAATAAGTACCCCCCCTCCCTGATTTGACATTGGAATCCTTACATGCACATAACTTTAGTTGAAAGTGCATCTCCAGAAAACTATTATTAAACCATTATCTCACAAAAGTGAAAACATAAAAAGTTTTTAAAAAAAGTATGTATATATATATATTATATATATATATATATATATATATATATATATATATATATATTTATATATGTAGGCGGCACTCTCGGATTTTCAATGCAAACAAACTTTTATTGTGGTGACTCCAACATGTTTCGGGCGTAGCCCGTCCTCAGGTTCCCTGAGGACGGGCTACGCCCGAAACATGTTGGAGTCACCACAATAAAAGTTTGTTTGCATTGAAAATCCGAGAGTGCCGCCTACCTCCATCCTAGAATCTACAAAGGACCCACCAAGTCCATAAGGAAGGCACCGGGTCATACGGAGTGACATCCGCAGGAGTGCCGGGCACTGGGCAACATTATATATATATGTATATATATATATATATATATGTATATATATAGGGTTTGGCTGTATTCAAAGCAGAGGCACTTGGTGGTGTACACCTTGAAAAAAAGGGGTCTGCGAACCCCGAAACGGCTGTGGGTATTTCACACCAAAAGCTTTAACCATTCTGTGTGCAAACGGATTAGGCTTCTGGTTACACCCAGTTCCTGAGTCTGGAACATGTCTTATCAGAAAGAAAAAAAACGTGCTCGGTCACCAAGGCCTGGCTCAGTAAATTAGTTTCTCCAGCTGGCTGGTAAAGAGTCACGTAATGTCAGAAACCACAAAACTGATGGAACGTCTTCCTGGCAGCTCTCTGGATGCAATTTCGCAATATCATTGGAATTATCCGAATAGGCGATAAAAACAACACACAAAAACCGTTTTCTGGGACAAATCTGTAACTATCGTGGGTAGAAAATTGCATACAAACACTTAACATCTCACCTGCACCGCAGGACACGATGATAATAGAATTCTGTTCCATTCAATGCAGACATCAGCCACTACAATTACTCTGCATGTAGTAATAATTAAAATGCAATTCTAAACAGGCATAATACAATATTATCACCAGGAGCATCTTAATGTATATCTTATCCTCCAATCAGAGAGCTGGCAGCCATGGGACCACATGGAGAGGGCCACGTGTGGTTTAGTTTATGATTTGTCATTTATTCCTTTGAATGGTTGTATAGGGGCCGCTTTAAATAGTTTAGCAAAGAGTTTACAATGCTGTTAAGACGGCACTGATTATTATCCCCCTATAAGTTATGCTGGGTACACACCAGCACGATGCTGCTGTCCTGTGCTAGGACTCTGTAAGCCAGTTGTTGTGGCCCTCCAGTTGTTGTGAAACTACACATCCCAGCATGCCTCGCCATAGTTTTAGCATACTCTAATAGCAAAACCGTGGCAAGGCATGATGGGACTTGTAGTTTCACAACAGCTGGAGGGCCATAGTTTGAACATGCCTGCTGTAAGCAGTCAAAAGTAGGTGGCAGGGGGCGCTGTTGAGTCTTGTTGTAAGGGCATAATATACAGGGAAATGATAGGTTGATTAGACATTGAGCAGAGATTGGTTGCCATGGTGTCAGAGGAGAATTTAGGGAGATCTGTAGGAATTATTAGGAGGGAAGGAATCTATAGAAATGTTGGGCTTCCAGGGACAACATCTTCCACCTGTTTGGATTAGCGTGGCATTTGCATTAAGTATTTCTTAATGAAGATATATTATGAACCATCTTGCTTTAGTGAGGGTCCTGCAGGTACTTTAAGTGTGTATTACTCCTTTGTAGGTGTTATGACAGATTAAAGAACATTGGTACTGCCTGGTGTGTTTCACCCCAAGATCATACACACTAGGCACTTGGGGGGGCAATTGCACTTAATAGGAAATGTTATCCCCATCCCCAGAAAATGCATCTCATAAACAGCCTGGATGAAGTTTGAGATTATACTCAATAACAGTTTGTGATATTGAGTATGGACAGCGCACTCAGGGTGGATGTTGTGCGGGGATGAGGGAAGTGGGGATGGGATGGGATTAGGGAGGGGTGGGGTGAGACGGGAGAGAGAAAGGGGAGGAGGGGGGGGGGGGTTTATAATGATGAGTCTCCACTCAGATGTGGTGAAAAGCCAGAGCTTTTATTGAAAGTGAAATACTAATAGTGAGGAGAAAAATAAAAAATAAAATTAAAATTAAATAAATGTAAAAATGAGTATTCGAAATAAGTCACTTGATTGCCCTGGCTGAGCCTCTGAGGAGCCCTTTCGGGGACACGGGTGTCAACAGATCCCCTTTTTACCATAGGTCTTTATGTGGACCTATGTCTCCTGTCGGGTGTACAGTTCTGCAGTTTGTGACATACTGGATGCATTTCCTCCCATCCAAAAAGCGGACTATAACTGCAAACCCTGACTATTAAGTAGGAATTGTTTCCTAGTACATGCAATCTGGTATACATCCTGTATAGTTCTATATAGCAAGAGTAGAAGCATAGTACCTGTCTGCTGTCTTTCTGGTTGCAGGGCTCAAGCATGACCAAGGCTCCAGTTGAGAAAGATGTGATTGAGAGGCACTTGTCTTGCTGTCGTATTAGGGTCTCACTAAGCACCCATTCCTGAGGGCAAAACAAGGGAGAACAACAATGAGAGCCAGACATGCAGGAAGATAAAGGACTACTACACCCCGAGCCAGAAGGAAAACGTGAGATTTTACATTGTAAATCAGTGTTATCAGACATGGGGTATATTCAATGAGTGTCGAAACTGCAATGTTGCCGAAAAGACGGCAGTTTTCAACATGAATAGATCGGAAGAGGTTCCGATCTATTTAATGCTAGATGGGTTGGTTTTTTTTTGGCAAGTTGAAATGTTTCGACTGGCTGAAAAAGCAGGTGGATTGACGGAATAGCCGCTAATCCACCTGCTTTTGATATAAACGCAGCCAAAACTGAAAGGTTTTGGCTGTGCTTCCATCAATCTCAATCCGACATAAAAAGATTGTATTTATATAGCAATCTTACTCCCAAGAGGACTCAAGGCGCTTGACAGAGAGAATGAATGTAATACAGTACAGGAACAATGAAGTACAGAAATGCTGTTTATAAACAATACTGGAAATGCTTGAGTAAACAGGAAAGTCTTGTTTTTGACTCAAGACTCTGGACGGTTTGCTGTTACAAGCCATTGGAATAGGCCAAATTGTTCAAAATATCATCTAGTGTGTACACAGCTTTTGTGAAAACTAAACAATGTGCAGCAGAGTACGCAATGGGAACCATCCCAGTGTTACCTTGTTATAGCTGCCAAATAAAGGTTTTCTTGAACCTGCTCACGCCGTTTGTATAATGCGACTTATGTTGCATGGATAGATGTAGGTGGACACTTCTGTACATCTTCTCTAAGTGTGTACAGGTGAATTTACCAACCCATTCTGCTGGCTACAGGACTGCAGACCATGACATCACAAATAGTAGGGCACAATTGAATGCCCACCCTCTTGTGACATCTAGCCCGACATATCCTGCAGACGATTGGTAAGTGTGAAAACAGGTTAACTGGGTCAGTCGGTTGGTGGTGCCATTGGCCAAGTGTGTACCCAGCGTAAGACACTGACAAATGATCACTAGAGGGATATCCAGACTCCATTTGGCCTACAACTACTCATCCTGCCTATGTAACAGCTTCAACCACTGATCATTGCATCTCTGACTTTTTATACAAAACGGTTGGTTTTAGAACTTAAGGCATTCTTGCTGTCTGAACCACAAGGTGGCGCTATTGCTGCACTTAGAAATTCTTCATGCATTACCTGTTGTGTACTCTTCCTACAAGAGAAGTACGATACATAAGAGAATCAGGATGTGCCAAATAAAATTTACAGGGAACAAAAAAAACAGCAGCTGTAAAATATCTCATAGTGAACTCTAGGGACAAAAAGGATTATAAAAAAAAAACCCATCAATATGCTGTAATGCTTATGGAGAGCAAAATGCAACGTATGCATTGGGTATATTTTTCCATTGAGCAGTTAACAGCAGTAACAGCAGTGTGTTTTCATTGTGTTACGGTTTCTGTAGAGCTGAGAAGTATCACTCAGCCGCAGAATAAAAGTTGTGTTACTAAGTGGTCCTCAATTACCTGTGTGGCAGGCGCACTGCTCGCTGTTCCCCTGCAGGCTCCCACGCCAGCCAGAATATTCCCCGCTGTGTCTGGTCCATGAGATTCCAGACAGTTTCCTCCCTGCTTTATAATCCCTGTGATCACCTCCTTCTCAGGGACCCTGCAATGCAGAATGATGCGTGTTAGTGTATAGGGAAGTGCAGACGCCAACAGCTCACTGACGTGTGTTTATAGAACACAGTTTGTAGGCTATACCTGGCAAGATCACCTGGAGTAAGTAATGGGCGCACCCCAGTGAGGCTTGCCTTCTATTAGATCAAGGGTGGCCAACAGTCCATGTTTTCAAGGCCACCTGTGGATCTGTAGAATGTGTCAGTTGGGAATGAATGCAGCATGTTTTAAACTGTCACAGTTAGCAATGACTGCACCTGTGCACCGGCTAGGTGATTTAGGAAACGTAACCTGTAAGTAATGACTACACCTGTGCCACTGCTAAGTCATCTTGGAAACATATCCTGTTAGTAATTATTACACCTGTGCACCAGCTAAGTGGTCTGGGAAATGTGACTTGTTAGAAATTACTACAAATGTGCACCAGCTAGGTGATTTAGGAAATGTAACCTGTTAGTAATGACTACACCTGTGCCACTGCTAGGTCATCTGGGAAATGTAACCTGTTAGTAATAATTACACCTGTGCCACTGCTAGGTCATCTGGGAAATGTAACCTGTTAGTAATGACTACACCTGTGCCACTGCTAGGTCATCTGGGAAATGTAACCTGTTAGTAATAATTACACCTGTGCCACTGCTAGGTCATCTGGGAAATGTAACCTGTTAGTAATGACTACACCTGTGCCACTGCTAGGTCATCTGGGAAATGTAACCTGTTAGTAATGACTACACCTGTGCCACTGCTAGGTCATCTGGGAAATGTAACCTGTTAGTAATGACTACACCTGTGCCACTGCTAGGTCATCTGGGAAATGTAACCTGTTAGTAATAATTACACCTGTGCCACTGCTAGGTCATCTGGGAAATGTAACCTGTTAGTAATAATTACACCTGTGCCACTGCTAGGTCATCTGGGAAATGTAACCTGTTAGTAATGACTACACCTGTGCCACTGCTAGGTCATCTGGGAAATGTAACCTGTTAGTAATGACTACACCTGTGCCACTGCTAGGTCATCTGGGAAATGTAACCTGTTAGTAATGACTACACCTGTGCCACTGCTAGGTCATCTGGGAAATGTAACCTGTTAGTAATGACTACACCTGTGCCACTGCTAGGTCATCTGGGAAATGTAACCTGTTAGTAATGACTACACCTGTGCCACTGCTAGGTCATCTGGGAAATGTAACCTGTTAGTAATGACTACACCTGTGCCACTGCTAGGTCATCTGGGAAATGTAACCTGTTAGTAATGACTACACCTGTGCACTAGCTAGGTGGTTTGGGAAATGTGACTCATTAGTAATGACTACACCTGTGCACTAGGTGGTCTGGGAAACGTGACCTGTTAGAAATTACTACAAATGTGCACCAGCTGGGTGATTTAGGAAATGTAACCTGTTAGTAATAATTACACCTGTGCCACTGCTAGGTCATCTGGGAAACGTAACCTGTTAGTAAGGACTACACCTGTGCACTAGCTAGGTGGTCTGGAAAACGTGAGCAGTTTGTAAATCTCGAGAACCAGCATGGCCACCCCTGTACTAGATCTTAACCTTTGGAAACACCCCCATTTGAAGTTCTGCGCTTGCCCCCAGTGTCTCTCACTTACTTGAGTTCAGGATAGACATTTTGCAGGTACCACTGGAAAGATTTACAGTTCATCTTTTTTCGCAGCTCCACCCGGTCCGATACACTACAATACAAGGCGGAACACAAAGATTATACAACATTTCTACACAACACAGCAGTGGGTGCGATGCTGAGAGCTGGATATCACTAAGCAGACACTAAAGTCAAGGGTGCTGAGAGGTGGGGGGGAGGGAGCAGGTACAGTTTACCCGGGCCCAGGCCTGTCAGGGGGGCCCTGGTCTTTTTTTTTTAATTTGGTGGTGAGTGCGCCGGAGTCAGTTGTTCAGCAGCGGCATTGGGAGTGCGGATGTGGGCCAGCGTGGGGGTAGCAGCATCACAGAGGTCCTTCTGAGCGTTGTTCCGCTCTCCGATTCCAGGGCCTGCCACGTGACTTGGGAGTTTACCGTGGCTCGGCAGCAGAAGGATACTTAGGGTAGGTAGTCCCTGGGTGCTGGGAGGAACTGGGTCAGAGAGAGGCCACCTCCCGCGGGAGTACCACCCACTCTGCAGAATCCGGTCCACCCCGCTCCCCACATTCCCATCCCAGCCACCACCAGCAGCTGCCAGTGCCATGTCTCCAGCCCAGCAAACCCAGACCTGGTGCCCTACCCATGTCCAGGTCACCGTGTTCCAAGGTGGAAGGTGGCTGGTTGCTCTGTGTCTGCTGCCTCCCTGCATGCTGCTGGGGCTGAGATCCAACTCTGGAAGTCAGCATGTAACCCCTGTCAGAGCATGTACTGTAACTCCATGACAACGAGCATGTTAACCCCTGCAGAGCATTTAACACCTGGCAGAGCAGGTTAATCCCATGGCAATGAGCATGTTAACTCCCTAATATGCAATGAGCATTACAGTGTGTGGAATAATGTGTACTGGCCACTACGGTGTGTGGCATAACGTGTAATGAGCATTATGGCATGTGGTATAATATGTAATGGGTGTGTGACATGTGTAATAGGCATTGCAGTGTAATTTTTTGTCCCTGTATCCACCTTGGATGCAGTGTCGTAACAACAGGTCCGCAGAGGAGCTCCGTGCGTGAGGGCCCCAGAAAGTTGTTGTACCGGGGCCTAGGATTTCTCTTGGCGGCCCTGACTAAAGTAGTTTACAAATATCCATAACAGTGGACTCTAGTGAGTCAGGTGTATTACACAGATTGGTTCTGTGTTGGAGCCGGATGTTCGTCAAGATAACTGTAAGCTCACCTGCCAAAGGATTTCCCTATGGCAGAGGGCCGGGCCTGGTAATAATACTGCTTGTACTCATCCATCCAGACCTCTGCTGTGCGTTTGGTGTTCCTGAGGGGAATAGACAATATCATTTATAACTTCTGAAGAAATCTTCGATGGAAAATAACAACGTGATAATAAGATGGTCATTACACCCGCGTCATTTTGTATCTGTACAAATAATATTCCTAGCTGCAGCGTTTCTGAACAGAAAGATACAGACTCTCATTCCTCTGATGCTCTCTCCAAAGTTATAATGTCCCTGGCTATATAAACAGACAAAATCTAGTCCTTATTTCACAAAATGACTGCAAGAAACGTGATCGAGGAAACCAGTAAAATGACTAATATTACATTACCTTGCTGCATTCTGGTTAGCAGTATATTGATATTTTATGTGACACATTTACTATGCAGTGTAAATATAGAACATTACGATTTCTATTGCGGTGACAGATGTCTGATACAGCTGATCCAGAAATGGAATGTAAATTTTAGCAAACTATGTTCTGAAAAGTCATTAAACAGTTTACTGTATTCTCTACAGATCATTTTTTTCTCCTTAGGTTTTTTTTGGCGGGGGGTATTAATTGAGATTCTATGGGTGAAATTTAATAGGATGAGAGATTTGGAAAGTGAGAGATTTGGTAGGAAATCTCCAGGGTTTTTTAAGGTGTAAATGATTGCCGCTTAAAAAAAAACCCTGGAGATTTCCTACCAAATCTCTCACTTTCTGATTCTCTCATCCTATTACATTTCCCCCTATACAGTATGTCAGCCCATTGGGATTACCAGTTGGTGCCTGCTCCTTTATCCTTCTCCCCAGTATCTGGAGAGGAAGTCATAGCCCTAAATTGATCCTCACCTCCTATCATCTCTGTTCCTTATCTCATTGCCTGTTATTGATATCGTATCAGGCACTGTCCCTTCATCATGCAAGAATGCCCTGGTTTCCCCATTCTTACAAATGTCACTAAAGTCAGCAATGGTCTTCTTGCTGCCAAATCCATGGTCCACTACTCTCTGCTCATTTTTCTTAACCTCTCTGTTGCTTTTGACCCTGTGGACCACCCTCTCCTGCTTCAAATCCTTCCATCCATTGGACTGTGTCATACTGCTCTCTCCTGGCTGTCCTCGTACCTCTCTAACCGTTCCTTCTCTGTCTCCTCTCATGATTAAACTTCTCCCTCACCTTCTCTACCAGTTGGTGCCTCCTAAGGTTCTGTTCCTGGACCTCATCTATTCTCCCGTGACACATCCTACTTTATCATCCAATATCATCCCTAAGCTGATGACACTCAGATCTGCCTCTTCTCCACTGACCTTTCACCCTCTCTCCTAAATTCTATCTCCAGTTGTCTCTTTGCTACTTCATCTTTGATATTCCAGGGCCATCTTGGACTTCACATGTCCAAGTCTAAGCTGACAATCTTCTCGCCATCCTAAATAACATCACCTGCCACAATTTCATTATCTGGTGACACCACCACCATCTCCTGTAGTCCGCAATCTTGTAGTTATTCTTGATTCCTTCCTCTCCTTTAAATCACCCATTCAGTAAATCACCACCGACTCTTCTCCCAATAGATTACTTCCTCCCAATCTCGCCTCCAAGATTTTGCCCGTGCTGCTTCCTACCACTGGTCTCCCTATGCAGCTGTACCCCTCCATAATCGGGATGGTTGTGTTATATCTTAATATAACTTATATCATCATCTCCTGGCTGCAAACAATGGTACCATCTTTGGGTTTGGCTGTCCTGCTGCTGATTTGGGTATTATGACTGCAGAGGCAGCAGTGTTCATACACCGGTCCATGTTTTGTACTGTAAACTACGTTTTTTGTGGGTGTGTGTGTATTCTTTAAGTTCCTGTTTGTGTGTTTTAGTGCTGCACACACACATTGTGGCACCATATAAGGAACAATAATATGAATGACTAGCCTGGTCAATGAACCAGTACTGCACCCTGTATATTGACTATCACCCTGTTTTACTTGTCTCTTGTGCTGTACAACTATATTCAACATATAGAACTCTGCACATATTCCCAGTTTGTTTCACCCTGTTTTCATGAGAGCAAATCAATCAATAAATCTAATATACTGTTCCCTGGCAGTCTGCCCATTATCCAAGCATCACATTCTATGCCAGCACTAGAACAATCTCCATTACAATGAGAAGATTATGTAAATTGGTTGTTAAGAAGCATTAATGTCACATTTCGTGTTCTCTTTCTCAGAATCCCTCGTATGAGAGACAAGTGCAGTTTGCTGTAACAGGGGACAGTGTCATGATGTCAGGAGGAGAACGGAGGTAAGTGTTATCCTCGGACTGAGGGCCTTATTTTGGTTCATTCTTTCTGACAAAATCCTTCTTAGATGGGCAAAACCATGTGCACTGCAGGTGGGGCAGATGTAACATGTGCAGAGAGAATTAGATTTGGGTGGGGTTTTACTTCAAAGTAAGATCTATATTGCAGTGTAAAAATAAAGCAGTCAGTATTTTCCCTGCACAGAAACAAAATTACTCACCCAAATCCAAATCTCTTTGCACATGTTACATCTGCCCCCCCTGCAGTGCTCATGGTTTTGTCCATCTAAGAAGGATTTTGTCAGAAAGAATGAACCAAAATAAGGCCCTGAGGGAGGAATATTACAGCATAACTCACAACCATCCCGATTATGGAGGGGTAGAGCATTTCCCATGAGACCCTTCCCCCTTTTTTTTGGTCTTTACAAATCACTGTGAATCTATTACTATGTTACACCAGATGTAATACCTAAGCAATTTGGGTGGTAACAATCAGCTTATTTTTCTATTTCAGGAGAACCAATTCATTATTCTGTAATTGTAACATAAAAAAAATTAAAACGGGGATGACTACTTGTGCGGATTTATGGTTGGAAAGTGCTGATTTTATCTCTATAACATATGGCAATTTGCTACAAAGAGACTGTGAAATTCCACCCTAAGAGTTAGATAAAGGAAAGAACAAGGTACTCATACAGCACAGTATTGGTACACAGAAGCAGCTGATAAATGTGTCACACTTCGGACAATTTATTATTATTAACTTACGAGATCAGTGTCACAATTATTACTTTCTTCATTTATCAGTAGATGTGAGAACTATGTGCAATTGCAAATGTCAATAAGTGTAACAATTCTAAGCATTTTCAGATGTCAGCGTCACAACTATAAGCTTTAACAGATGTCAGTAAATGTCAAAATGATAAGCAGTTACAGATGCCAGTAATTTACAATGATTAGCATTTACAGATGTCAGTAATTCACAATGGTCAGTATTGTCATAAACAAAGTACTAAAGGTTGTGAATAGGTACCACTAGGTTAAATTGTACAACGTATTTTATGTAGTGCATTTACTATTTACACAACTTTATATCTTAGCTATTCAGA